>NC_052077.1:38892676-39195176 GCF_015852505.1 Tachyglossus aculeatus | reverse complement strand
CATTATTTGGGTGGCCATTACTGAGATTCTTTCCCCCTCCTAAAATGCCTGAATGATTGGCATAATAATAAGAAGAACAATAATAATAATGCGGCATTTGTTAAGATCTTACTATCTTACCGGTAACAATAATTATGGTACTTGTTAAGCACTAACTATGGTACATAGTAAGCGCTTAACAAATACCATTGAAAAATGAAAGTCCTTGGAGCGAAGAGGATTATTTGTGAAGAGTTGAAAGGGACTAAGGCAGGGATGTTACAATGGAATTTTTTTTAAAGTATGCTAACACCGGTCCTTTTTGAGGAATCAGGGAACATCCAGAGACCAATAAAAATAGACTGTGCCATTTCAGCGGTTTAAGGAGATCACCTCCTCTTTTTCCTTGCAAAGTGGATGGGAATTTTCCTGAGGTGATTTTTCTAGATGGGGCCCTCCTTACTCCAGTTGGATCAGGTCCCGATTTGATTTATTTGACACTTCAGTGAGCTATGAAGGAAAACCCTTCAGTGGCCTGCAGACCTTGATTAAATATAGATGATCCTATACTGAGGGAGGCATTTGAATGGGTCAGAAAATCCTGGGTACCTTTTTTAAACTGAGCATCTTATTGAATTTACTGACGACATCTCAGATCCTGTCAGAGCTGTTCCCTTTGCTGTTTATTTTTTCCTCTGCTGGCTTTTTAAGACTGTGGAATGGTTTGATTTTATTTGGTGCCCCCTCCCTCTGGACAGGATAGCCTTCTCCAACTCAGAGCTTTCTCACTGCAAGAGAGAGGCAGAAAGGAAACAGAGATGGGAAAGAGATATGCAAAGAGATGCCTGTTGCCCAGAGGAGCAGTGTGACCTATTCATTCATTCCTTCAATCGTATTTATTGAGCGCTTACTGTGTGATTGCACTGTAATAATCGCTTGAGAGAGTACAGTATAACAATAGGCACATCCCCTGTCCACAACGAGCTTACAGTCTAAAAGGGAAGACACAGAGCGAAAATAGCAGGTGTCTGTGAGTCAAAGGGCCTGGGTTTTAATTCCCACTGTGCCACATGTCTGCTGTGAGACCTTGGGAAAGTCATTTGACTTCTCTCTGCCTACCCATTCCATTCCTAGCATGGCCAGTGGCTAGCTAGTGGAAAGCAATCTGCTACAAGTCAAAATTCACCCGTGCTGGGCAGCATCATGGGACAGAGTCGAGGGTGGGGACTCAAGTTGACTGCGTGGAAGAAGATAGTGGTAAACCGCTTCTGTATTTTTACCAAGAAAACTCTCTGGATCCACTACCAGAAGGATTGCAGATGGTGGTGGGGCGTTCTGGAGAGATGTGTCCATGGCGTCGCTACGGGTTGGAGACGACTCGACAGCGTAAGAATAGACGAGTGAGGGAGATAGGCAGGAGGACAGGGGAGGGACAGAGACAGAGAAATAAAAAAAGAGAGATAAATGAAAGAGGCAGAGGGAGAGCCAGAAAGAGAGGCAGAAGGAGGGGGAAGAAAGACACCAACTCAGAAACAGGAGGGATGAAAATAGAATTGTGATATTTATGAGGCACTTAACCATCTACAGAGAAATGTACTAAGTGCTGAGATATAATATACAAGATAGTCAGATCAGAAACAGTCTCTGTACTGCATGGGGGTTCACAGGGTCAGGGGGAAGGAGAACAGATATTTAATCATCATTTTTCAGATGAGGAAACTAAGGCCCAGAGATGTTATGCGCGTCTCCTTAAACTCTGCCATTTCACCTAAATGTAATTTATTTTAATGTGTCTCTCCCGCTAGACTGTAAGTTTCTCGAGGGCAGGATCGTGCCTACCAATTCTATTAAACTTAGTACAGAGCTCTGTATACAGTAAGAGCTCAGTGAAGACCACGGATTGAGACTGTACAGACCGACCCAGCTGAAGCCCACCTCTGGCCTTCTACTGCTTTTCCCAAATGTCCACCAGGTTGATTTTGATAGAACTATTAACTGCTTCTTGCTCAGTGAGGCTGAGCATCTGCTCACCCCTGCAGCTCTGAAAGACGGTTCGGGAAGACTCAATAAAACTTGGGATTTTTATGTCTAAGTCATTTCCTTTGCCCTGCTGAACTTATTTTCCATCTCATCAATCTCTTGCTAGAATCTTGAAAAATCATTACTCTCCTCTTATCACCTAGAGGAGGTCTGCTCTTCTCCATCAAGCCAGGGGCAGCATGAGATGCCAGCTGGGTGTCTCTGGGAACAATTTAGAGATAAAAGTTCCAAACCGCAATATGGATATGCATTCGTGGGGGGAGAGGAAAATGTAGTTTTCCCCTTTTCAGCTTTAAGCTCCCAGGTGAAATTCATTCACTGAGAGCACTTCTTAATCATCGTCTGGATTGCCTCTCTCCATTGCAGTGTCTGGACCTGTCGTGGTTGAGGGGAAGAGAACTGGATCTTTGCTACTGGCTCTCCAGCATGCTTTTTAATCTTAGATAAATCACTTCACCTCTCTTCGCTCTCAACCTGTTTAAAAATTGGCAATAATAAGACTTTGCTCCTGACCTCAAAGAGATAGGACAGAGATGAATGGGGTTGTATTTAAAAAGAGGTTTGAGTCCTTCAGGAGGAAATTGTGGTTTAGTAGCTTCATGCCTTGGACTTATAGAGGGTGTTTCCTTCCAGAGAGTTTAAAGCCAATTATCACATTTGTTTGCACCATGTCCAGTGGCAACTAAGCCCCATGAGACAGAGCCATTTGGGCTTTAAGAGGCTGGCTCTGAGTTTGGATGGTGGGCAAGTCAAATCCCAATAGGAATGCTCTGTTTCAAAGACAATCTCCATGCCTCAGTTCCCTCGAGTTCTCATTACGCTTCCAAATGTGGGGATTCACTGTCCTTAAACCAGTCACTCAATGGAATTTATGGAGTACTTTACTGGGTGCAAAGCACTCTACTAAGCACTTGGGAGAGAACAATAAATAATAATGATAATTGTGGTATTTGTTAAGCCCTTACTAGGTGCCAGGCAATGTACTAAGCACTAGGATGGCTACATGATAATCAAGTTGGACACAGTCTCTGTCCCACGTGGGGCTCACAGTCTCTACCTCCATTTTACAGATCAGGTAACTGAGCCCAGAGAAGTGAAGTCATAAAGCAGACAAGTGGAAGACCCGGGATTAGAACGCACAACCTTCTGATTCCCAGGCCCAGGCTCTATCCATTAGGCAATGGTACTCCTCCACTATGCATACTGCTCCTAAATAATAAAGTGAGTAGACACAATCCTTGTCCTCAGGGAGTGCATAATCCAGGGGAGGAATTTCTGGATCGGGTCTTCCTTGAGTCTCAAGGGAGGTGATGGAGAAATGACAGAAGGGTGAAGGGTGGAAAAGCTTTCCAGAAAGATGAACAGCCTTCAACTCGGCACCATTATATAGAGAGCATGGCTCCATCTTGTTTTGTCTTATGCTGTTGAGTCATCTCCGACCCATAGCGACGCCATAGACACATCTCTCCCAGAGCGCCTCACCTCCATCTGCTTTCATTCTGGTAGTGGATTCAGAGAGTTTTCTTGGTAAAAATACAACAGGAGAAATATTCTATCTTGCCCCTGCCCTCGAGGGGCTTTCTGAGAGGAAATGTGTCCGAGTGGAGGGAGCCCAGGACTGGGAGTCGGAGGATCTAGGTTCTAATCTCCACATAAAATGAATGAATGAGTTAGCTCTGCACCCTTGGTGGCTCTCTTGGGCACTGTGTGCTTCACATGTTTGCCTCATGTGTTCACCTCAAGCAATGTCATATTTTTGGAGCGCTTACTGTGTACAGGGCGCTTTACTGAGGGCTTGGGAAAGTAAGCTATAACAATACGCTAGAGTTGGTAGACATATTCCCTGACCACAGTGAGTTTACAGTCTAGAGGGGGAGGTAACTGAGGCCTAGAGAACAGAAGTAACTTGCCCAATGTCACACAGCAGGCAAGTTGGTAGAGCCGGGATTTGAACCCAGATCCTTCTGACTCACAGGCCTGAGCTCTATCCATTAGGCCACACTGTTTATCACATGTAGATATCACCCAATAATAGTGGAGTAAATTAGAGAAGCAGCATGGCATAGTGGATAGAGCCTGGGAGTGAGAAGGTCATGGTTTCTAATCCCTACTCTGCCAGATAATAATAATAATAATGAAGGCATTTATTAAGCGCTCACTATGTGCAAAGCACTGTTCTAAATGCTGGGGAGGTTACAAGGTAATCAGGTTGTCCCACGGGGGGCCCACAGTCTTAATCCCCATTTTACCGATGAGGTAACCGAGGCACAGAGAAGTTAAGTGACGTGCCCAAAGTCACTCAGCTTACAATTAGTGGAGCTGGGATGTGAACACATGACCTCTGACTCCAAAGCCTGGGCTCTTTTTACGGAGTCATGCTGCTTCTCATCTTCAGATGTCTGCAGTGTGATCTTGGGCAAGTCACTTCACTTCTTTAGTCCTCAGTTCCCTCATCTGTAAAATGGGGATTGAGACCATGAGTCCCACATGGGACAGGGACTGTGTCCAACCCAATCTGCTTGTGTCCACCCCAGTGCTTAGTACACTGCCTGGCACATAGTTAAGCACTTAACAAATACCAGAATTATTATTATTATAACCGGGGTCCATAGTAATTGAATTGTTACTGAGGAAAGTGCTATTTTATGTTCATCCAACTCTCCAGAAATGGTTCAATAAGCTATAGGTTTCCCATTTGCTCCCTTTGGCATTTCCTGGCCAGTAAATGAATAGCGTTTTAAATCACCGCAGGGCCAGTGACAGAGGGGTGGCATAAACTGGATGGTCATTTGCCGTTTCCCTTCAAAGATTATATTTTTTCAATCGAGACCTTTTCAATTACTGAGACTATTTGGCTCCGAGGAGTCCAAAAATGCTTCTCTTTGCCTTCAAAATTTCACTCGAGATAATGAACTTTTCAGGTGCGATTGAACGACTCAAGACTAATGCTGCAGTCATAAGTCACTGAAATTACACGGTTGTGTTTTACAGCTTCTGGGGATTGAACGTTTATTGTAAGGCACAGGGTGCAATCACTCCCATTAGGATAATTACTGAAACGAAAAGGACCGGAGGAACCTAAGAGGGTGAATGGGCAACGCTTCCTGTTTCATTCAGGGGTGAGCTTTGGAAAAGAACATCAACCCAACTTTTGCACATTTCCCTCACTCTTCTTTTCCTTTTCCACTTCTCTGAGCAAGCTTTAATTAGGGACAAGGAATAGCAAGTCACGGGTATATATGGCGATTGCATATGAATGTGTCGAAAGATTCCTTTTCCACTTCTCTGAGCAAACTTTAATTAGGGACAAGGAATAGCAAGTCACGGGTATATATGGCGAATGCATATGAATGCTGTGAAAGATTTTAGCTAAGCAGTGAGGCTCAATAGTTAGCGCATGAGTCTGGGAGTTAGAGGTCCTGGGTTTTCATCCCAGCTTCACCACTTGTCTTCTGGGCCTCAGCTCAACTGTAAAATGGGGATTAAGACTGTGAGCCCCATGGGACAGGGACTGTGTCCAACTTGATTATCTTGTCTCTACCCTGGTGCTTAGTACAGTGTCTGGCGCATAGTAAGCGCTTAACAAATACCAGGAAAAAAATGGTGTTTATTGAGCACATACTGTGAGCATAGTACTATACTAAGTGCTTGGGTCAGTCCAGTATGATAGAGTCGGTAGAAGGCAATCCTTGCCTCCCCAGTGAGTTTATACTCGACAGGGTGGGACAGAAATTAAAATTGATTACAAATAGGGGAAATAGTAGAGTTGAAGGTTAAGTTCTCATCACTGTGGCATTTGTAAAATGCTTATTTATTCATTCATTCAATCGTATTTATTGAGCGCTTACTGTATGCAGAACACTGTACTAAGCGCTTGGGAAGTACAAGTTGGCAACATATAGAGACGGTCCCTACTCAACAAGGGGCTCACAGTCTAGAAGGGGGAGATGCACCAAAACAAAACATGTGGACTGGTGTCAAGTTGTCAGAATAAACAGAATCAAAGCTAGATGCACATCATTAACAAAATAAATAGAATAGTAAATATGTACAAGTAAAATAAATAGAGTAATAAATCTGTACAAACATATATACAGGTGCAGTGGGGAGGGGAAGAAGGTAGGGTGGGGGGGATGAAGAAGGTAGGGTGGGGGGGATGGGGAGGAGGAGAGGAAAAAGGGGGCTCAGTCTGGGAAGGCCTCTTGGAGGAGGTGAGCTCTCAGTAGGGTTTTAAAGGGAGGAAGAGGGCTAGCTTAGTGGGTGTGTGGAGGGAGGGCATTCCAGGCCAGGGAGAGGACATGGGCTGTGGTCGATGGCTTGACAGGCGAGAATAAGATAAAGTGAGGAGGTTACTGGTGGCAGAGGAGTGGAGCGTGCGGGCTGGGCTGGAGAAGAAGAGAAGGGAAGTGAGGTAGGAGGAGGTGAGGTAATGGACAGCCTTGTAGCCAAGAGTGAGGAGTTTTTGCTTGATGCGTAGGTTGACAGTGCCAACTTATGACCTGCCAAACGCTGTACTAAGCACTGAGATAGGTACAGTTATTCAGGTTGGATGCAGTCCCTGTCCCACATGAAGTTCATGATCTAAGAAGGGGACACAAAGTCTCCATGGAACAGATTTGGAGTTTCTGGAGGCATGTCCATGGCACATAATAATAATGATAATGATTCTGCTATTCGTTAAGCACTTACTATGCACCAAGCACTGTACAAAGTGCTGGGGTGGATACAACCAAATCAGGTTGGACACAGTGTCTGTCCCTTTTGAGGCTCAGAGTCTTAATCCCACGTTTTACAGATGGCATAACTGAGGCCCATTTGTATTCCTTGTTCTCGACCTTTCCTCTTTTTTTTCCAACGTGGCTGCCGGCATTCTAAATTCTTTCCAATTTATCCTTCAGAGAATAAAGTCCTCCTCTTGGGTCTGTTGTCCTGCTGTCTTTCCAGATTTGTTTTTTTTTTTCCCTCTAGTCTTTCTCATTTAACTTTGCTCCCGAGGTCCAAAATATTGGATCCATCCTTGACTTTGAATTGATCATTTCCTCCCCCTTGCCCCTCTGTCCGCTCCACTTCTCTGTCATCGGTTCCTGACAGACAGCCAGAAGTTGTCTGTTCCTTAATCCTGCCTCAGCTGAAATCCTTATTTCTACCTTAATCATCTTCCGCATCAGGAGCCGCCCCTCTCTCCCTTTTCCCTCCCTCTGTCTTTAATCTGAGAATTTCCAGAAGTCTTGAAGGCTGCCGCCAGACCACTCGATCAGCGAAGGAAAAAGACATGACTCTCTGGCTCTGTCCACACCAAAACCATCCATCATGGAATCCAATTAGACGTCGCCCTCCGTTTTCCCTGCCAGTCTCTCTGTGGAGTTCCACCTTAGTTTTTTGACCTCTTCACCACTCCATCCTTTATCTTCTTCCTGTGATCTTTCTCCTCAGAGCCTCATTGCCATCCCGCTCCCTCACTATCTGCTGCTAAGGGTCACTTTCATTTGCAATCTTCCATCCACGTGAACTCTCCGTGACCTATCCAATTGCTTTTTTCTTATCTCCCTTCTCAACCTTCCTTTTTTCAAAGCTTGACTTTCTCTGGATAAACTCACAAGGGAGCCTGTTAACCTCCTCATGAGTTTTTATACCAGCACCCTAATCCCTTAACTGTTCAGAAAGCTCTATTTGATGATTCAGTTGAGAAGGAGTGTGACCCCATGGGAAGATCCCCAGCCTGGAACTCAAAGGACCTGGGTTCTAATCCCGGTTCCCCCACTCACCTGCTGGGTTGTCTGGGGCAGCGTGACCCAGTGAATAAAGCACTAGGAGACAAAGGACCTGGGTTCCAATTCCGGCTCTGCCGCTTTCCTGCTTTGTGACTTTGCACAGATCAGTTACCTTCTCTGAGCCTCAGTTTCCTCAACTGCGAAATGGGAATTCGATATCCGATCTTCCTCCTTCTTAGATTGTGAGTCCCATGTGGGACAGGAATTGTTTGCAGCCTGATTAGCTTGTATCTATCCCGGCACTTAGAACAGTGCTTGAAACGTCTTGTCTGGTCTATGCTATAGAGTCGCCTCTGACCCGTAGCGACTCCACGGATACATCTCTCCCAGAACGTTCTGCTCTCCATCTGCAATTGTTTCGGTAGTGGATCCAAAGAGTTTTCTTGGTAAAAATCCTGAAGTGGTTTATGACTGCCTTCTTCTGCACAGTAAATTGGAGTTTCCGCCGTTGGATCTCTCCCATGCTGCTGCTGCCCAGCACAGGGAAATTTTGACTTGTAGCAGATTTCCTGCCACTCACTACTACTGCCCAAGCTAGAAATGGAATGGGTAGGCCTCTGCTTCACTCTCCCTCCTGTAGCCGAGACTGGTAGAGGACGGAAAACTTTCCAGGTGCAACCCTGAGAGGGGCTAAATCAATCGGTGATATTTATCGTGTGCTTACTTTGTGCAGAGCACCATATTAAGCATTTCGGAGAGCACAATATAACAGAGTTGCTAGACACATTCCCTGTCCACAAGGAGCTTACAATCTAGAAGGAACCACTCAGGAATCAGTGAATCCATCAGTGGTATTTATTGAGCACTTCCTATGTGCAGAGCACTCTACTAAGCACTTGGGATCTATACCACCTCATAACAGGTAGGACTGTTCAAGATCAGAAAGTGGGTTCGGCCCGCCTCCCTCCTTCCTAGCCGAAGTCTCTGTGGCGGATGAAAAATGGAATACTTGAGTTTATGCAGCTGTTCGCCAGCTAATTAACTGCAATCCTTTCTGATTACTTAATAGGCCATGGAAGGATGTGTGTTTGTGGCTATATTTGAGTTTACAGATTAGGCTTTAATGTGCTGATATAGTTAATTGTTGTACTCACTGCTGCCTGGAAATGAAACTATATCTCAATGGAATTTGCTTGTTTATTTTAAATAAGAAATAACTACCAGCTCCGATCCAAGATCCAGTGTTTACCCTTTCGAGAATGCATTTTTTAATGCTCTATCATTTCTAATGCATTTAAATTATTCAAATAGGGAGAAAATGAGTTATTAAACTAATGAGTCAATAGCCAACTTAAATATTTACAGATTCCACATTTTTCCCATTTGCTCTGTTTCCTAAATTGCTTTTTGCCATTGATGGTAAAATAGATTATTTTAAAATGCTCCCCGATTAGGTAACGTGGAATTACAAGGCAAATAAATGTATATTTAAAGCAGACGGGTATGAACTGAAACGTGAACAGAAGAGCCCTTGTGCAGTGGTTGGGGGAATCAGGAACCAACCCTTGAAACTCACATACCCATTCAAGCTTTGGATCAGCCATCCTGCATACCAATTTTACAGATGAGGAAACTGAGTCTCAGGGGAGGAAAGGGACTTGCCCATGATCATCCAGTAGGCAAGGGGTGTACCTTAAATTAAAACCCAGGTCTTCCAACTCTCAGGCCCGGGCCCTTTCTTTAGAACCCCAATCCGGGAAGGTCGTACGTCCAAACTGTTCAACCTGACTCTGAGCCTCTGTTTCCCCGTCTGCAGAAAGATAAACCCCTCCCTCGAGTGTTAGAAGCACAGTGGAGAAAACTATAATAATAATAGTGGTATTCGTTAAGTGTTTATTTTGTGCCAGACCAAATTTCTAAGTGATGAGGTAGACACAAGGTAATCATGTTGGACACAGTCCCTGCCATTCATTCATTCATTCAATCGCATTTATTGAGCGCTTACTGTGTGCAGAGCACTGTACTAAGCGCATGGGAAAGTGCAGTTCAGCAATAAATAGAGACAATCCCTGTCCACAACTAGCTCACAGTCCCCCATGGCTCCCAGTCTTCATCCCCATTTTACAGATGAGGGAACTGAGGCTCAGAGAAGTGAAGTGACTTGTCCAAGATCACCCAGCAGACACCAGATGCAGCGTGGCTCAGTGGATAGAGCCCAGGCTTGGGAGTCAGAAGTCATGGGTTCGAATCCCAGCTCCACTGTTTGTCAGCTGTGTGACTTTGGGCAAGTCACTTCACTTCTCTATGCCTCAGTTACCTCATCTGGAAAATGGGGATTAAGACTGTGAGCCCTGTGTGGGACAATCTGATCACCTTGTAGCCCCCCAGCTCTTAGAACAGTGCTTGCACATAGTAAGCACTTAACAAATGCTATTATTATTATTATTATTATTATTATTATTATTATTATTATTGTTATCTGGGATTAGAACCCAGGTCCATCTGATTCCCAGGCCCGTGCTCTGCCTGGAAAATATGCTTGTCTCTCTCAGCCTCTCCCCATCTTAACACACATCACCTCTGCTTCAATCTCTCCTACCCAGTGGTTATCTCCTCCTCCTTTCCCAGTGCCAAGCCAACAGAATCGCAATGACTCTGCCCCTTGAATTCCTGAAAAGATTTAGCAGCTCTTAAAATCCACTGCAGAATGGGGTTATTTTCAGGATAATAAATTTAACCTAAAGAGGATATTTAAGGGGCATCTGTATTTGAACAGAGGTAGAAAGGTTAAAAAATGGGGACCGGATCCTTTAGTAGATTACATGGAAATCCACGAGGAGTCACAGTCGAACATTATTTTTCCCCTGTTAGGTCCCGCACCCTCCGTGACTCCGCTAATGAGGCTTACATCTGTGTGAATAAGGGCTGCCTCATTCCAACCGTGAAATAGTGGAAATTGAAAGTCAAAGGGTAGGGGCCGTGATAAATAAAACATACGTGTTGACCATTTAAGCTTTATTCAAATCAGGTAACCCCCACCCCCCAAACACATGATTAGATACAGACTATAAACTATATGGAAAAGAGAGCTTTTTTAAAAAAAAAATTAAAAACAGACACTTTTCAGGCAACAAAATGGGGAAAAAATCAGGGAGTTGGGCTGGGTTGGGTAGTGTGTGGTTAAAAACAAGTGCTTTCCCTACTCCAGGGACAGAAATATTCAAAACACTGATTTAGATTCCATGTTAAAATTCAGAAGAAATCGATAGATATCACATACTCCCCATTTCAAACAAACCACAGCTTTTTCCGGTAAATTATGAGACCGTGTTCCGAGGCCCTTAGTGGTTTTTTTTCTTTTCACTACAATATGTGTACTTCTTATATGCTTCACGGAGGGAGACGCTATTTGAAAAAAAACCCACCAGTAAAGATCACATCATGATGAAATACAGAACAACAGGTGGATTTGAGGTGTATGGGTTTAGGAGGGAGAGGTTAAGAACTGAAGTTCCCAAGTTCATCCATTTTTTTTGAAACACCACCACGTAACTGTGAATTTTCTGCAAGCCATCCACTGAAGACAAGGACCCCTACGCATTATGCACAGTTTGAAGAGATTAAATGCCAGACGTTCTGAAGAAGATGAAAATCTCAGCATCCTGGCACGACTTTCATCGCTGGCCCATTTTCAGCCCACTGCAAGAAATTACACTGTTTATCCTTCCCGAGAGGATGCACAAAATAATTCCTCCCATTATTGGGTCCAATCTTCATAATCGAGCATCTCCCATGATGGCAGAGAGGGAAGCTGTGATCACCCCACTGCGGGTGGGGTGGAGAAAAAGAAGATGAATGTTTATAAAAGAGATATATGGAGCTGTGTCCAGGGATCACAGCTAGCCTGGGTTTATTTAATTAGTCCTCGCCTATTGTGATAATATAATAATAATAATTGGTAGTTGTTATGTTATGCCAGGCACCACACTAAGTGCTGGGCTAGAGACTAGCTCTAGTTGGACACAGTCCCTGCCCCAGTTGGTGCTCACAGTCTTATTCCCCATTTTACAGATGAGCTAATAGGCACAGAGAAGTGAAGGGACTTCCCCAAGGTCTCACAGCCGACAAAGTGGCAGAACCGGGATTAGAACCCAGGTCCTTCTCGCTTCCAGGCCCGGGGTCTGGAACAATATGTACAAGTAAAATGAATGAATAAATAGAGTAATAAATACGTACAAACATATATACATATATACAGGTGCTGTGGGGAGGGGAAGAAGATAAGGCGGGGGGGATGGGGAGGGGGAGGAAGGGGAAGGAAGGAGGGGGCTCAGTCTGGGAAGGCCTCCTGGAGGAGGTGAACTCTCAGCAGGGCAATAATGACTGTATGTTGGTGTAAAAGGTATCAGAACAACTTCCCTCTCTTCCCCGCATCCCCTTTCTGGGGAGAATTGATTCTCCAGACCATACCGTCTTAATTTCCCTGCTCCGAGAAGAAAAATATCAATGAATCCTCCATCCTCAAATGATCGACATGATGGATTTTGCAAAACTTCTTCCTCTCTGACTTACACTTTCATCCAAACGATAAATTTGTATTATATTTATCCATTATTGTTGCTGTTTCAACATTTATAATTTGGATTATACTAGTACTATTTAATAGTAATAATTATGGTACTTGTTCATTCATTCATTCAATCGTATTTATTGAGCACTTACTGTGTGCAGAGCACTGTACTAAGCACTTGGGAAGTACAAGTTGGCAACATACAGAGACAGTCCCTACCCAACAGTGGGCTCACAGTCTAGAAGCAGGAGACAGACAACAAAACAAAACATGTGGACAGGTGTCAAGTTGTCAGAGCAAATAGAATTAAAGTTAAAACTGTTAAGTGCTTGCATGTGCCAAGCTCATTGTGAGCAGGGAATGTGGTCTGTTTATTGTTATAGGGTACTTTCCCAGGTGCTTAGTACAGTACTTGGCACACAATAAGCACTCAATAAATATGACTGAATGATTGAATGAAGCACTGTTCTAAGTGCTGGGGTAGATACAAGTTAATCATGTTAGACTCAGTCCCTGTCCCTCATGGGGCTCATGCTTCATTCATTCACTTCAGTCATATTTATTGAGCGCCTACTGTGTGCAGAGAACTGTACTAAGCACTTGGGAGAGTACAACAATAGATACATTCCCTGCCCACAGTGAGCTTACAGTCATCCCCATTTCCCAGACAAAGTAACTGAGGCAGCCTGGCTCCATGGAAAGAGCCTGGGCTTTGGAGTCAGAGGTCATGGGTTCAAACCCCAGCTCCGCCACTTATCAGCTGTGTGACTTTGGGCAAGTCACTTAACTTCTCTGTGCCTCAGTTACCTCATCTGTAAAATGGGGATTAAGACTGTGAGCCCCAAGTGGGACAACCTGATCACCTTGTAACCTCCCCAGTGCTAGAACAGTGCTTTGCACATAGTAAGTGCTTAATAAATGCTATTATTATTATTATTATTATAGAGAAGTGAAATGAATTGTCCAAGGTCACACAGCAGACACATGGTGGGTCAGGAGTAGAACCCAGGTCCTTCTGTCTTTCAGGCCCATGCTCTATCCACTAAGCCACACTGCTTCTCCACTTCAGAATATTCCCTATTCCTGCTGCCCCCCAAAAGGAAAAAGAACTACAATCTTCCCTAATTATTTTCTCATCTGGCAGTAAACTCTTCTAAATGACTCTGATGAGAGCAGACTGATCACCCATGTCTCCCGCCTGTCCACTTGATGAGACAATTTTCCTTGTTTCTCTTTGATCAAACCTACTCTAATGGTACCAATCATATTCCAGCAAGGAGCTGGCTAGCTGGCTGACAAGAAACATGTATTTTATCAAGCTGGAAGGAAAGCTTTATTCTCCCCTGCTATGATGATCAAGAATATCTAGGGGTTACACCTGTATACAGGGTACAAAGAGAAAGATCCAGAAACATGCCTTTTATTGCCTCAGATGAAGCAGTCGTCTCTCTTGGAAAAGGATACCTTTGTTATTAGTCTTTATTTGTCCTGTTTTTATTATTTTTTCTAACAATAATGCCGTTCCAACAGCTACAAGGTCCTTTCTCGAGCCCAAGATCAAGGGAATCGGTGGTTCATCAGTAATTCCGGTCAAGAATATGAGAAATTCCAGAGAGAATTAATTCCGAATAGTTTTCATTCCATGGTATTAATTTCCTTCAAAGGACTCACCATCAGACAGCAACTCAGCCCTCCCCTACAACTTGCAGCTTTCCCCAAACTTGAGGGGGTCAAAAGAGAGCGCTTCAGTTGATGGAATCAATCACTCAATCAAACTCTCCAACCTGTCCCTTTCATCTGTTTCAATTTTTCATGACACCACTGATGATTTCTCTTTTCCCCTGGTCCTTTTTTGCTAGACAGATAAATTCAGTCATTCAATCCTAATTATTGAGCAATTACTGTATGCAAAGCACTGTACTAAGCACTTGGGAGACTACAATATAACAACATGCATACACATCCCCTGTTCACAATGAGCTCACAACACTTCAGAGCGATGTCATGGTTACATTGTACACTCCCAAGCATTTAGCATAGTGCTCTACACACAGTAAGCACCCAATAAATATGACTGATTGAATCGACAAAAAACAGGTATCATCTCTGAGTACACAAACACAGCATATATAAGTATGTATATATCACCTGTAAATATTTTGCTTACATCCAACCCAGTGTTCAGTAGAGTGAGTAACATATAGGAAGTGCTTAACAAAAGCAATAATAATAATATATACATGCATCTGTAAGTACATGCATATATATTCATATTCATATATATTCATATTATATATTCATATTACAATATATACATAGTATATATTCATATTACTATTCTATTATATTACATTAATGTATTCATTTTACTATTCATATTGCTAGTCTATTTATTTTATTTTGTTAATATGTTTTGTTTTGTTGTCTCTCTCCCCCTTCTAGACTGTGAGCCTGCTGTTGGGTAGGGACTGTCTCTATATGTTGCCAACTTGTACTTCCCCAGCGCTTAGTACAGTGCTCTGCACATAGTAAGTGCTCAACAAATACGATTGAATGAATGAATGAATGAATATATATGTGCATATGTGTATCTATAGGATATATATGGGTATTTACAGGCTATATGTACACTTCTTATCTATAAAGGCTGTCTGAAGGTTACAAAATAAATCCAAAGAAAGTCATTTCAATAATGTGATAAGCACACTTGCCTTTGACAGTTTTGAATGAATACTGCACAGATTATCTTAAGGGACTCCCCAGAATCTATCAGTGGTATAAGTTTTTAATGGCATTTGCTGAGTACTTACTATGTGCCAGGCACTGCGCTCAGAACTGGGGTCGATACAAGTCAGTCAGGTTGGAAAGAGTCCTTATCCCATATGAGCCCTTACTGTGTGTAGAGCACTGTACAGAGCAGTTGAGAGAGGACAATATGACAGTGTTGGTAAACAGTCACCAGGGCAACACCCCACAAACCAATATGGCCCTGTAGAGCCCAAATTCCTTCTCAGGATGGCACCTGGAGAGTTTCCAGTCCTCTACCAGTCTCATCTATGGGAGGGAGAGGCAAGCAGAGGCCTGTCCATTCCATTCCTAGCTTGGCCAGTGGCTAGCGAGAAGAAGGCAATCTGTTACAAGTCAAAGCTCACCTGTGCTGGACAGCAGCAGCACGGGAGAGAGTCAATGGTGGATATTCAAGTTTACTGCACAGAAGTAGGCAGTAGTAAACTACTTTCCTATTTTTACCAAGAAAACTCTCTGGATCCACTACCGGAACAATTGCAGATGGAGTTATGGCATTCTGGAAGAGATGTGTCAGTGGAGTCACTACGGATTGGAAACGACTCGATGGCATAAGACAAGAGCCAAACACATCAGCCTACTGAAAAACACCTCAGCAGGTGAGGCAGAGAGATGCCTGGGTCAGATACTTCAAGAAGGATTTTAGCCACGCAAAATTGCACCAAGCTGAATTGGATCAAAATACCATGTGATCTCTAGAGATACCAAGACTGTTTTTACGTTTCATCCAAGAGAAAAACTCCCAAACAGCTCACATCCCATTCAAGGACACTTGCTGAATCAACAGCAATTTTCCTCACTAGGTTTCTACCGTAGAAGATTTTTTAACTCCTGTTACAAAAAGACCTGACACAAATCACAGTTTGGAAAGCCTGATGGAATCTTAGCTTGTCTAGTTGCTTGACCCATAGCATTTCATGCCCTAGGAACCTGGGCCCTCCCTGAGAAGAGATATTTTGTTTGCATATTTTGAGATATAACTGGGAATTCATTCAATTGTCTTTATTGAGCCCTCACTGTGTGCAAATCACTGTGCTAAGTGCTTGGGAGAGCGCAATATAATGTCTGCAGAGATAAGGCTGAGCAGGTGGAGGTTCCTGAAGTTTGTGGGGTATAGGCACTGCTGAGAGAACATCACAGGGGGTAACCCAAGATTGAGGCATGTCATCGATTGTTGATCCACCTCATGGATCCTCACGCGATCAGGTCCCACCCCTCGAACAGTGCAACTAGAAGTCCAATGCATCCTTAGAGACCTCAGGGAAATCAAATCCCTTTAGTGTAGGCACCTAAGAACAAAAAATCCCACGCCCTTAAGAGAGTGGACATCTCAGTAGCCTCTGAAGATCAGACCGAATGCTGGCAACTTCATCAGTGATCAACTCAGTTGCCCCATCTCCTGAAAAGGACTGTGTTCTGATTTTCCCTTACCAACCAGTCTAAAATGAGACACACTATGGCCTAGTGTCTCAAGCGTGGGCTTGGGCATCAGAAGGATCTGAGTTCTCATCCCGACTCCACCCTCTATCTGCTGTGTGACCTTGGTCAAGTCACTTCTCCGTATCTCAGTTACCTCATCTGTAAAATGGGGATTAAGACTGTGAGCCCCATGTGGGACATGGATGGTGTCCAACTGATTAAGCTTAGAATCTAGTAGGGCATATATATAAAATCATGTACTATATGAAATATATATATATATATACTTGAAAATCAATTATGGGTATGGGAAGCAAGCCAAGTACAAAGTTCTTAGCAAGAGGATCAGGGACCCCAGAGTTCATAGAGGAAAGGGGATTTGGTGCAAAAGTGGCTCAGAAGCTAAAAGGGGCTAGGGAAGGCTACAACGATTTGCCTTAATATTATTTGGTCATGTAGTTCTGAGATATCTGAATTCTGAGATTTCACGTGGTGCTCAATTGACCATTCTGGTGATCCACAGAATGATGAACTCCACATAGAAACCACTCTAGGTTTGCCATATAGAGCTCACCAATGAAATCAATGATTAATAATAACGATGATGGTATTTGTTAAGCGCTTACTATGTTCCAAGCTTTGTTCTAAGCACTGGGGTAGATACAAGGAAAGCCCTTTTGATACATTTCTTGTCCCAAGTGGGGCTCACGATATCAATCCCCATTTTACAGACGAGGTGACTGAGGCCCAGAGAAACATAGAAGCATGCCCAAGGTCACACAGCCGACGAGCGGTGGAGCCGAGATTAGAACCTTTGGCCTTCTGACTCCCAGACTTGTGCTCTACATTCTAGGCCACAGAAAGTTTGTGAAATCAGGGGATAAAATTAGAAACACTAGTTATCGACCCTACACAGGGTTTCGGTACGGGTAGAATGAGAGAGTGAATTGGCAAGGAGCAGCATCTCTTGGTTTAAGGGAAGCTGAACTCTCTGCCCAACGCAGTCCGTAACTCCAGGGGTGACAGCCAGCAGGGCACTGCGTACAGTGTGGGAGACCAGAAGTCCAGAATAAACTTCCTCAGTTCTAACTGGAGAAAAGAATCGCCTGATGCGAACACAATGGCAGGGAGGGGGAGAAAGGCAGGAAGGGAGAAAGTTCTTAATCACAGCTTTTCAGTGAGGTTTTATAGTCGCCGAACACACAAGATGGCCAGTTGTAAAGAGTTATTTTGAAGGATTTCAATGAAATCAGTACCATTGTCTGCCTAAAGATTTTAATAACAAGGGATGGGGAGGATCAGAGAAAGGGAAGAAATCGCCGGCGTTTTCCCTTTCCACCTGCAACGATATTCACGCAAAATCCCTCCCTCTGTATTTCTGAAACGTCCGGACAGAATAACAAACTAGAAAGTTGCTGAAATCTGCATAAAACAAAGCTTCATTGAATAATTCATTACAAGAGCAGCGGGGAACAGATGTGATCATCTCATTTTTTTGAGATACAAAGGCGCACACTGTTTCAGCAAAAGCACGTTTATCCGCTTTTTATAAAAAGTCCCTACTTAACAAGATCACTAGAGGAGAAGGGAGTTTGTTCATACATTGTGGAGAGCAGCTTGTTAGACTCAACGCCCCCTCAATTTAGCCTCTGATTTTTTTTTCCTCTCCCCCACCACCCCGGAGAAGAAACATTAGAAAATAATAATAATAAAACTTCACTCAACAGAGAAGAATAAACAGGATCGTTGATATGCTGGAATAAGAAAACTTTCTTTAATTAACAGCCTTCCGAACTGAGCAATCGAAGGAAACTTCTTACCTGTAGGCCTGGAAATCGAACAAGCTTCACAGCTTTTAGCTGAGAGTTGGTTTATTAGCATACCTAAGGGGCATATCCATTCTTCCTCTGCTTTCCGAGCGACTCGTTCACTGGGCTCCGGTCCTCCGCTAAACATGCAAACTACAGTGCTGTTCCAAGTTGGCAATTTGCTGTGAATGGATATTAGAAAAGGCAAAACGGTCAAAAGATCCTATAAAATCGAAGATTCCCAGCTGACTGGATCTAAATGGAAAGCCGACCATGGCCGGAGTCAAGGTTAGCATCTAATAATAATAACAATGATAATTATGGAATTTGTTAAGTGCTTACTATGTGCCAGACACTGTACTAAGCGCTATGGTAGATACGAGGTAATTGGGTGGTCAGTGGTCAGTGCTCAAGGGCCGTTTGCCATGCGATCTCCAAGTTCTCTGTAACAACCGCTTACAAAATAATGACGGCGTGTTGGTGTAAATGGTATCAGAACACCTACCCTCTCTTACCCACATCCACTTTCTGGGGAGAATTGATTCTCCAGACCATACCTTCTTAATTTCCCTGCTCCGAGAAGAAAAATACCAACGAATCCTCCATCCTCAAATGCCGACATGACGGATTTTGCAAAACTTCACCCTCTCTGACCCTCCTTACACTTACATCCAAATGATAAATTTGGATTACATTTATCCATTAATGTTGCCGTTCCAACATTTAAAATTTGGATTACACTATTACTATTTAATAGTAATAATTATAGTACTTAAGTGCTTGCTATGTGCCAAACTCACTGTGAGCAGGGAATGTGGTCTGTTTATTGTTATAAGATACTTTTCCAGGTGCTTAGTACAGCGCTTGGCACACAATAAGCACTCAATAAATATGATTGAATGATTGACTGAAGCATTGTACTAAGTGCTGGGGTAGATGCAAGTTAATCATGTTGGACACAGTCCCTGTCCCACATGGGGCTCATGCTTTATTCATTCACTTCAGTAATAATAATAATAATGATGGTATTTGTTAAGCGCTTACTATGTGCAAAACACGTGGCTCAGTGGAAAGAGCACGTGTTTTGGAGTCAGAGGTCATGGGTTCAAATCCCAGCTCTGCCAATTGTCAGCTGTGTGACTTTGGGCAAGTCACTTAACTTCTCTGTGCCTCAGTTACCTCATCTGTAAAATGGGAATTAAGACTGTGACCCCCCGTGGGACAACCTAATCACCTTGTAACCTCCCCAGGGCTTAGAACAGTGCTTTGCACATAGTAAGCACTTAATAAATGTCATTAAAAAAAGCACTGGGGAGATACAAGGTGATCAGGTTGTCCCACGTGGGGCTCACAGTCTTAATTCCCATTTTACAGATGAGGGAACTGAGGCACAGAGAAGTGAAGTGACTTGCCTAAAGTCACACAGCTGACAATGGGCAGAGCTGGGATTTGAACCCATGACCTCTGACTCCAAAGCCCATAGTCTTTCCACTTAGCCACACTGCTTCACTGTTTATTTTCTGTTTATTTCACTGTTATAAATATGATGCTTATATTTATTAAGCACCTACTGTGTGCAGAGAACTGTACTAAGCACTTGGGAGAGTATAATATAACAATAAATGGACACATTCCCTGCCCACAGTGAGTGTACAGTTTTATCCCCATTTCACAGATGAAGTAACTGAGGCATAGAGAAGTGAAGTAAATTGTTCCAGGTCATACAACCAACACATGGCAGAGCCAGCATTTGAACCCACATCATTCTGATGTGATCATCTATCCATTAAGCCACACTGCTTCTCCACTTCAGAATATTCCATCCACGCCTTGAGGATTCCCCTTTCGGCCCAAAGGGCAGAAGAATGTCGTTCTGTTATTCTCCCCTAAGCAGCCCAGTTATCTTGTATACTCTGATCACTTGTATACTCTGTAGCATCTGTTGAGCACTGACCCTGTTTTGTGGGACTACAAAAGAAAAAGGAATGATGTTAGGATGCAACCTTTTGCTACAGCATGATGGTGAAGGGGCTCGAAATGCAATCTTACTACTGTCTACAGATGTGCCTTTAAAGGTAAAAGCTCATTTTTAAGTGGCCGTCTTTTTTTCCAGGAGAACAACAAGTTGTCAAGTTGTAAAGGCAGTGTTGCCATTTGTACCCTGACAAAGCAGCACAGAGACCTAATCAAACAGAGAAGGCTCAAACCGAACATTTGAGGATTGGCTTTATTTACTTCAATGTGTAGTTTCATCTTGTTACTTGGAAAATATTTCCCAAAGTTTAAATATAGCATGTTTCTTCCTCTGCCTTTCAAATGGCTTGTTCCAGGTAGCCTGAAAAGTGGATGAGAAGCAGAGTCCCATTCACTCAATTTTAACCACCCCAGAATTTGTGTATTTCCACGGCATAGTTATAGCTGGCCCCCTCCTTTATGGACTCCACTTTTCTTGAACAGCTTCCAGCTGCAAATGTCAGCATTTCTGAATATATTTTGTTTCAGAAAAGCACCTGAACATTTTTTTCATTCTGTTTCAAAAGATTTTCTGACAGCTTCAGACAGATAGAAGCCTACCCCGACACACTTAAAATGACTTAAAGAGAAAATGTTTGCGTCAAATGAGGGCTTCAAAATTGCAGAAGCCTTGACAACCCAACTAAGGTATTCAATGTACATTACGTAGTGAACGAACATTTCAGGATTGAAATCTCTAAGTTCCAGAATCAAGGCAATGGAAATGGTTTATTCTCACCTCTGGGAGAACTCGTGGGAGGGAAATACTTGTGATGTGATGATTCTCCAAAAAGAAGCCTCTCCTTGAATTGCAAATGATTCCCTTAAGTGGAAAACAAGGGCATAAATAATGTACAAATCGGGCTAGGGTTCTGGTTCAGCTCTCTCTGCTCCTTCAAAACCCCTGGAGAAGCAGCATGGCTTAATGGAAAGAGTCTGGATCTGAGAGTCTGGAAAAGACTGGAGATTGGGGAGTGAAGAGACTGGAGGCAGGGAGGCCAGAGAGGAGGCTGTTATAGTAGGTACTCTGCACAGTCTAGTGGAAAAAGCATGGGCCCGAGAGTCAGAGGATCTGGTTTCTAACCCCAGCTCTGCCGCTGACCTGCTTGTTTTGTGACTTAACTGGTCTGTGCCTCACTTTATTCATCTGTAAAGCGGGGTTAAAATATCTTGTGCTCGTTCTCTCTGAGATTATGAGCCCTGTGTGGGACAGAGACTGTACAAGCTGAAGATTATAACTAGCCCAACACGTAACACAGCACCTAACACTTAGCAGCATCTTTATCATCAAATTTTATACACTTAAGTTTGCTTTCCTTTCCCTACTAGACTGTAATTTCCTTGAGAAGAGGGCTCTGTGAGCTACACAGTACCCTTTATGTTGCTTCCAAATGTACCTTATTTGGGTGGGAGGGAAGCGGCATGGTCTAGTGGGAAGAGCATGGATCTGGAAATCAGAGGACCTGGATTCTAATCCCAGCTATGCCACATACCTGCTGTGTGATCTTGGGCAAGTCACTTCACTTCTCTATTCCTCAATTCCCTTATCTCTAAAAATGGGGAATCAATACCTCCTATGTAAACTGTGAGCCCCATGATCTTTCATTTACCCCAGTGCTTCGGACATTGCTCAGCACATAGTATACCACAATTATTATTATTGATATTATTATTATTACTGGAGAAAAGCATAGATCTGGGGAAAATCTGGACCACAGACCCAGTGCAGTATGATTAAATAAAACAAACTGCTGACTCTCCAATCTTCCCTTAATTTTATTGGAGTGCTATAATACTGCTTCATATATGTAGAATGTGTATGACAAATACAGACTTAATCTCCACAGCAAGCATAAATGTTTGCAAAATGGAAAAAATGAGAAAATAAATGAGGGAGAGGAGGACAGAATGAGGGAGGGAGAGGGGAAGAGGAAGGAAGGGAGAGAAAGAGAGAGCGGGAAAGAGGGAGAAAGGGAGAGGGGGATGCCATCTCAGTAGTGAGCTGAAAGAAAAGGAGGTCTGGAGTAAGAGTAGAGAAGAGAGCTATGAATAATTAACCAGATGAAACCCCATCTTAGAGGCCAGATACAGCTCTAACCCAGAGTCTACAGGTGTGAAGTATTTCTTCAGTTCAATGGCAATGATCTAAGTGTCCTGCTTCTTTGGCAGACTGTCTGGAAGATCGGATGCAGAATTTCAGTAAGTTTCATCAAAACATTTTCCAATTAATCAACTTGTGAGAGGATGATTAATACCCAATTCATATTTACTGTTCCAAAGCCTTAAAGCCAAATGAGATGTTTAATGAAGCGCTAGATTCTTGAAGAAGCACAGATTGTTTACCAATAAATGAAGGAATGAGGCTATTTTCTTTAGTCCACCTAAGATAATTTTTGCAGTTGAAAAATATACCCGTGCATCTGGCTCACCAGGAGAAAATCAGTCTTGCCCCAGTATTGAAATGCTTTATCTAGCAGGGTACGTGGCAAGTAACCTAACTCAGTTAATCAATGGTATTTATTGAGTGTTTACCATGTGCAGAACACTGTACTAAGTGCTTGGTAGTACAATGTAACAGAGTTGGTAGAAACAATCAATCAATCAATCAATCATGTTTATTGAGTGCTTACTGTGTGCAGACCACTGTACTAAGCACTTGGGAAGTACAAGTTGGCAACATATACAGTCCCTACCCGAGAGTGGGCTCACAGTCTAAAAGGGGGAGACTGAAAACGAAACCAAACATATTAACAAAATAAAATAAATAGAATAGATATGTACAAGTAAAATAAATAAATAAATAGAGTAATAAATATGTACAAACATATATACACAATCTCTGCCCACAAGGAGCTTACAATCTACAATCTAAACCACAACATTTTTTTCTCCCCTATCATTCCATTTTCCCATCAGCCCATCGCTAAGATTTATTGATCATCTCCTGCTTGTGAAAGGCTGAACTAAGCACTTTTTAAAAAATGGTATTTGTTTGTTAAGCGCTTATTATGTGCCAAGCACTGTTCTAAGTGCTGGGGGAGATACAAGGTGATCAGGTTGTCCCACGTGGGACTCACAGTCTTAATCCCCATTTTACAGATGAGGTAACTGAGGCACAGAGAAGTGAAGTCACTTGCCCAAGGTCACACTGCAGACAAGTGGCAGAGTAGGAAGTAGAACCCACAACCTCTGACTCCCAAGATCAGTGGAGGCAAGACATGTCTTGTGGGTAGGTAATGAATCTACCGACTCTGCTGGATTGTACTCTTCGAAGCACTTAGTACAGTGCTTTGTACCCAGGAAGCGCTCAACAAATACCACCGATTGATTCACGGAATGTGTTTACCAACTCCACTATATTGTGCCTTCCCAGGCAATTAATACAGTGCTCTGCACACAGTGAGTGCTCAGTAAATATGACTGCTTGATTGATTGACACAGGTTCTCTGTCATTAAGACCTTGGGCAAGTCACTTCACTTCTCTGGGCCTCAGTTCCCTCACCTGTGAAATGGGGATGAAGGCTGTGAGCCCCACACGGGACAACCTGATTATCTTGTATCTTCCCCAGAGCTTAGAACAGTGCTTGGCACCTAGTAAGCACTTAACAAATACAAAAATTATTATTATTATTAAGGAAATCATCACCTAAAGGGAGAGACTGACAGGAAAACAGTATTTCCATTTGGAGTTTGTGAGAAACAACAAGAAGTAGTTTGAGAATATCAGGATGAAACAGCCCAATGCGTGATGGAAAATCTAAATAGACAAAATCACCCAAAATCCTACATGTAAACACACATATGTAAGTACATCCCCCTAGACTATAAGTCCGCTGAAGGCAGGAAATGTGTTGGTTATATTGCTATATTGTACTCTCCCAAGCGCTTAATACAGTGCTCTGCACACAGTAAGCACTCTGTCAGTATAATTGACCACACTCCTAATGATAGGAAAAAAATGAAATCAGGATGGTGGCTGGGTAGGCTCCCCTCAGACAATGTGAATTACTAGAGGGAGGCTTCCTGGAGGAGGCAAGCTTGTCGATGGCATAATTTTAATAGAATTAGAAAATTGGGTGCCTTTTCCATGTTCGATCTGGCAACTACAGTGTGCCTTTGGGCTGTGATGCTTGGATGCCCGTAAAGGCCTTGGGCATGTCAGCATACACCAGCAGAAAGGAACAGACTTCTTTAATAGGACTATAATTTTCTGCTTTCACCCAGTAAAAGAGAAGACTGAAGTCACCGATCATTTTCACGAGGTGATGGGTCTGCATATCTGATGAACCTGTCAATGGAAAAGAATGTCTACAGGCATTTATGTTTTTAATAGTATTTGCTAAGCGCTTACATGCTGGGCACTGTATTAGGCTCTTGGGAGAGAATTGGTATAATACTCATTCATTCATTCATTCATTTATTCAGTCGCATTTATTGAGTGCTTACTATGTGCAGGGCACCGTACTAAGTGCTTGGAAAGTACGGTATAGCAATATAGAGAGGCAATCCTTGCCCACACCGGGCTTACAGTCTAGACTGGGAGAGACAGACATCAATACAAGTGAACAGGCATCAATATAAATAAATAGAATTATAGCTAGATACATGTATACGTAAGTGCTGTGGGGGTGGAGTGTAGTGGATAGAACACAGGCTTAGGAGTGTCATGGGTCGTGGGTTCTAATCCCACCTCTGCCACTTGTCTGCTGTGTGACCATGGGCAAGTCACTTTTCTTCTCTGTTCCTCAGTTACCTCATCTGTCAACTGGGGATTGAGATTGTGAGCCCCATATGGGACAATGACCATGTCCAACTTGATTTGCTTGTACCCACCCCAGTGCTTAGTACAGTACCCGGCACCTAATAGGTGCTTAACAAATTCCACAATTATTATTACTGTTGTATTGTATTCATTCAAGTGCTTAGTTTAGTGCTCTGCACACTGTAAGAGCTCAATAAATATGACTGACTGCTTCAGAAAACACGATCCCTGCTCTCAAGATGCTTACAGTCTAGCTGGGGAGACCAACACAAAAGAATACATAGATATGCAAAGAGAAAGGACAAAATGGTCACGTAGATGAGCAACTTCTCTATTATTTTCACCTTAAAGTCTTGCTAGAAGGGACAGGAGTAATGAATATCAGTAGTCTCAGATCAAGCCCACGTCCTCCCCCTGGCCTGGAATGCCCTCCCTCCATACATCAGCCAAGATAGCTCTCTTCCTCCCTTCAAAGCCCTACTGCAAGCTCACCTCCTCCAAGAGGCCTTCCAAGACTGAGCCCTCTTTTTCCTCTTCTCCTCCTTTTCCCCCCCGCCCTACCTCCTTCCCCTCCCCACAACACCTGTATATATGTTTGTACAGATTACTCTATTTTACTTGTACATATTTAATATTCTATTTATTTTGTTAATGATGTGCATCTAGCTTTAATTCTATTTGTTCTGTCGACTTGACACCTGTCCACAAGTTTTGCTTTGTTGTCTGTCTCCCCATTCTAGATTGTGAGCCCGTTGTTAGGTAGGGCCCGTCTCTATACGTCGCCAACTTGTACTTCCCAACTGCTTAGCACGGTGCTCTGCACACAGTAAGTGCCCAATAAATACAATTGAATAAATGAATGAATGAATTTTAATACCTGGGGAAGCGTTGAAAAATTCAGAAACGGCCGGTAGTGAGGGGATGGATCGGCCCATTCCGTTCAAACCACCAAAAGGCCCGAGGTGAAGAACATCAACAGAGACTCTCAAGATGAACTGAATTCTGCCTTTCAGATACTGCTGCTCCTCACAGCTCATAAATATAGCAATTTCCATGGTAAATGCTTCTGGTATGTGTTTCTCATCTTAAAGTGCCATGTTTCAGTGTCGTACAAGGTTAAGCAGGCTAAATGTAAAAATGTGGGTTTTAAACTCTGTGTGCCCTACTATCAATCATAAATGCATTTACCAAGCCCCATAGTTCTTGACAAGAAAAATGTCTGTTTGCAAGTACTCTATAATTTCAGTCACGGAGGAAGCATCAGCCTCTCGGGGGCCTGGGCGGTCAGGCCTGAAGTCACCATATCTGAGGGCTTTTGGGTGACTTAGCTTGTAAAATCCCTCTTCAATCACTTTCCATACTGAAACCTCTTGCCTGTTAAAAATCTGAACTGCACTCTCTATCTTGGAAGAAGCGGTGGGGCTTAGCAGAAAGAACATCCCGAATTGCACTTTCCAAGCATCTAGTACACTGCTCTGCACACAGCAAGCGCTCAGTAAATATGAGTGAACAATCGTGGGCCTCAGAGACAGAGGGCCTGGGTTCTAATCCTGGCTCTGCCACTCGCTGGCTATAAAACAATGATAATGATAATAATAATGGTACTTGTTAAGTCCTTACCATATGCCAAGCACTGTCCTAAGGACTGGGGTAGATATACAAGTTAATCAGGCTGAGGAATGACAATAATACTCTACCACAGAAGATACTCAATTAATATTACTGAGTGATTGATTTTCGCTTCACAGTCAACACTTTTTTCACTTTTTTGCTCCCCATGAGCCCAAAGACATCCGAAAATCCCAGCTTCTCGCAGAACCATCCTTAAACGAGCAGCAAAACTAAGCCCTCATTTCCTCTACTCCGTCTCCCTTCTGCATCATGCCTTGTCCTTGGATTTGTACCCTTTATTCACCCTGCTCTCAGCCCCATGGCACTTGTGTCCCTGTCTGTCATTTGTATATCCGCATCTCCCTCTCTAGACCATAAAGCGCCTTGTGGTTAGGGAACATGGGACATGTCTCCCATCTTGGTTGGATTATACTCTCCCAAAGCATCTAGTATAGTGTTCTGCATGCAGTAAGAGCTCAATAAGTTCCATTGATTGGTTCAGGAAACGTGTCTACCAACTCTTATTTTGTACCATCCCAAGCATAGCCTGTCCTAGTGGATAGAGCACCAGATAGAACCTATTCAGGGTCGCACCTGGAGCGTTTCCAGTCCTCTACCAGTCACAACTACAGGAGGGAGAGTCAAGCAAAGGCCTACCCATTCTGTTCCTAACTTGGGCAGTGGCTAACGAGTGGCAGGCAATCTGCTACGAGTCAAAACTCACCTGTGCTGGGCAACGGCAGTATTGGAGAGAGTTGAGGGCAGAGACTCATTTACTGTGTGGAAGGCGGCAATGGTCAACCACTTCTGGATTTTTACCAAGAAAACTCTAAGGTTACGCTACCAGAAAGATTGCAGATGGAGGTGGGGCCTTCTGGGAGAGTCCAACCCTATTTGCTTGGCTCCACCCCAGCACTGAGTACGGTGCCTGAAACTCAGTAATCATTTAATAAATACCACAATTATTATTATTATTAGCCCCCACAAAATCTATGCCCTGAACCCCTTACCATACCTTACCATTGGGGAAGCAGCGTGGCGCAGTGGAAAGAGCACGGGCTTTGGAGCCAGAGGTCATGGGTTCGAATCCCAGCTCTGAAACATGTCTGCTGTGTGACCTTGGGCAAGTCACTTCACTTCTCTGAGCCTCAGTTACCTCATCTGTAAAATGGGGATTAAGACTGTGAGCCCCACGTGGGACAACTTGATCACCTTGTATCTCCCCCCAGCGCTTAGAACAGTGCTCTGCACATAGTAAGTGCTTAACAAATGCCATTATTATTATTATTATTATTATTATTATTATTATTATTATTATTATAGCTACTATAGCAGCAGTAGCATCGTCTAGTAGATAGAGCACGGGCCTAGAAATCAGAAGGTCATGGGTTCTAATTCTGACTCCACCCTTTGTCTGCTGTGTGACCTTGGGCAAGTCACTTCACTTCTCTGGGCCTCAGTCACCTCATCTGTACAATGGGGACTGAGACTGTGAGCCCCATGGGAGACAGGGACTGTGTCCAACCTCATTAGGTTGTATCTCACCCAGTGCTTAGAACAGTGTTTGACATGTAGTAAGCATTTCACAACCACCATCATTATTATTATTATTTATTTTATTATTATTTTTATTATTAAGTGAGGTTCCACTTTAAACCCATTGACTTAGAGGTGCCCATTAGGGTGTTGGGGGAATGTCCTGGAGGCAAGAGGAGATGACTGTGAGCTCCCTAGACTGTAAGCTCATTATGGGCAGGGAATTCATTGATTCAATCATATTTATTGAGTGCTTACTGTGTGCAGAGCACTGTACTAAGCACTTGGAAAGTACACTTTGGCAACAGAGACAATCCCTACCAACAATGGGCTCACAGTGTAGAAGGGAATGTGTCCGTTTATTTTTGTATTGTCCTCTCCCAAGCACTTAGTACAGTGCTCTGCAGACAGTAAGCACTCAATAAACGTGAATGAATGAATGAATCAATGAATGAATGAATGAATTAATTAATCAGCCCCCGGGAGCCATCCATATACAGGTGGGAACCAAAGCCAGGCCAGTGGATAAAGCTTCCTGAAAGACTGAGAGTGAGAAGAGAAGTCCTTTCACATTCCCTGCAGGTTATAACAAAATAAAACCCAAAACCCTCATCCATCATTCCAATCAGGTTGGTCGCTGCTCTATTTAAACATTCACACATTATTTCTCAGTCCCTATGACAAAATACTGCTTTGCCACAAACTTAGAGGTGATTGAGGAGACTTCGGTTTCCTATTTAAAGTGGCCCTTATCATGAAATCTTCAAAACAGCGTACATTCCCAGATAGGCAGCCCGTGATTGATTGGGTTGATTACCATTTATGCTGCCAATTCATGGGTGAAGAGGAGACGATAAACTTGTTCAGAGCAAAGACAGACTTCTCCATAGATAAATGACTGAGCTCTAGATAAATGTCTTCAAAAGCTTACCTTTCTTATTCTCCCCTGGCCTGGGATTCAGGTTCCAGGCCTGCTGTGTGCCTTCAGACCCCTAACCCACATTCTACCTCTGGCCTGGCCTACCCTCTCTCCTCAAATCCACCAGCCAATAGCTCTACCCTCTTCAAATCCCTACTGAAGTCACACCTCCTCCAGGAGGCCTTCTCAGACTAAGCCCCACTTTTCCTCCTCTCCCACTCCCTTCCACATCACCCTGATTTGCTCCCTTTTCTCGTCCCGCCTCTCCCTGCCCCACAGCACTTCAGTATATACGTATCTATCTATAATTCTATTTATTTATATCGATGCCTGTTTACTTGTATTCATGTCTGTCTCCCCGACTCTGGATTGTGAGCTTGCTGTGGGTAGGGATTGTCTCTATTCATTGCTGTATTGTACTTTCCAAGCACTTAGTACAGTGCACTGCACACAGTTAATGCTCAATAAATACAATTGAATGAATGAATGAATGTACCTCAACACTTAGACAGTGCTTGGCACAAAGTAAGCGTTTAACAAATACTATCATCATCATCATCATCACCAAGCCATGCTGCTTCTTATAATAATAATAATAATAATAAATGGGATAATTATGTGGAACTTCGTATCTTGAATCTAACCCAGTGCTTGGCACATAGTAAGCAGTTATCATCATCATCATCATCAATCGTATTTATTGAGCACTTACTATGTGCAGAGCACTGTACTAAGCGCTTGGGAAGTACAAATTGGCAACATATACAGTCCCTACCCAACAGTGGGCTCACAGTCTAAAAGAAGTTAGAAGTCTAAAAGTTATATGAATAATAATAATAATTATGGCATTTGTTAAGCACTTATAATAATGATAATAATGATGGCATTTGTTAAGCGCTTACTATGTGCAAAGCACTGTTCTAAGCGCTGGGGGGATACAAGGTGATCAAGTTGTCCCACGTGGTGCTCACAGTCTTAATCCCCATTTTACAGATGAGGCAATTGAGGCTCAGAGAAGTTAAGTGACTTGCCCAAGGTCACACAGCCGACAAGTGGCAGAGCTGGGATTAGAACCCAGGTCCTTTGACTCCCAAGCTCAGGCTCTTTCCACTATGCCACATTGCTTCTCTGGTATGAATTCTTTTCTCTGCTCTCTGGTATCTGGTGTTTGTTAAGCACTTACTATGTGCCAAGCACTGGGGTAGACTCAAGATAATCAAGTCCCACATAATTAACCCATATATAATCATAGAGAAACAACATGGCTCAGTAGAAAGAGCATGGGCTTGGGAGTCAGAGGTCATGGGTTCTAATCCTAGCTCCACCGTCAGCTGTGTGACTTTGGGCAAGTCACTTCACTTCTCTGGGCCTCAGTTACCTCATCTGTAAAATGGGGATTAGGACTGTAAGCCCCACGTGGGACAACCTGATCACCTTGTATCCTCCCCAGCGCTTAGAACAGTGCTTTGCACACAGTAAGCACTTAACAAATGCCATCATTATTATTATTATTATAAGAAGAAGAAGGAGAAGAAGAAGCACTTAACAAATATCATATTAATAAGTATTATTATTTTGTATATCTCAAGGATTCAGTGGAGTTCACACAAATACCACTGATTCTTTCTTCTCTACTTCTACCTCTCTACCCTTTCATCCTTCCTCTTCCCTTTTCTTTTTCTTCCTCCTCCTTCTTCTTTCTCTCCTGCTGCTCTAAAGGCCCAAGATCTCCATTCCCGGTTCCAATTCCAGGTTCCATTCCCAGTTCAGTATCCAATTCCCTCATAAAGGAACCACAACAACCCAGCTCCTACTTGCTGGGGAGGTCACATCATTTTTCAGGATGGTGCCAAGATTCCTGTCAGCCCTAGCCAACTCAGATGGCTCATGATACCACATGCCTTTCCTGCCAAGCATCTTGAAATAGAACAAGGAGACGGGCCTTTCAGACACCTATGGTTTCAGAGAATGACTAGCTTTTCATTTGACCTTTTATAGGGATTCAAACAACAACCACCAAAAATTCTAAAACCTTCATCTGATGCCTGGGGTTTTGCGATACTGCAGATTGTCAAGTTTTGTGTTTTTTCTTATACGGGAAATGGAGAGATTTCACTGCTGGCAAATAAACATTTAGCAAGAGGGAGGTCTCTTTAATTTTTGTTCTCTCACATAAATCACCCGAATAAACTTAACAAGGGCAAGCGGTATTAATCTCCCAACGGCTCCTCCATTTGAGCTCTGCTTCTTGTAAGCCATCATTAGTGTGTATTATGTGCAGGTGTTGGGTTGAAGGTATTAAGCGTTTCCTATTAAGAGAAACTTTTTGAGGATCAGAATAGCAGAAGTCTAATAAGCATTGAAACAGGCCGTCATTTGACACTTTAATCGTTTAAAATGGATTCCGAATGTGGGAACTTTGCTGTTCAGTCCACCCATGGTGAAAAGCACAAATACAGAAATGACAGTACCGTAGTTTCAGTAACAACAGGCGGTGAACTGTGTGCCTGACCTGGTGGATTTCTAAGCCAAGATCAAAAGTGCATAACTGTCAGTGCTTTCCTAAGTGACAAGCAGATTTATCCTCAGCCGCTGCTTCCATTGCAAACAGTTTCTTTGAGAAGTCGGGAAACCAAACAGCTGCCCTTGAAATTTGATCATATATCCTCCTTTTCTTGAGAAAATAATGTTTCTGTGAATTGTTGACCTCTCCACAGATTACCAACTCCCACGTGTTGCAATAAAGGGGACATTGGTTAATGGTTGAAATGCTAGAGAAACTCTCCTTATCCTTCGATGTCTGACACACATGCTGTGGCTCAGATTTTTACATTCAGAACCATGAATTCTGGAATGGTGGGCATGAAAATCGGTAATATAATCTTGGTTGCATTTGCCGCTATGGAAGATACAATCAATTAATCAATCAGTCGTATTTATTGAGCATTTACGGGGTACAGAGCACTTTACTAAGTGCTTGGGAAGGTACAGGGGAACTGAATTGGTAAATACGTTCTCTTCTGACACTGATACAATACCTAAGCTACTACAAAGTATGGGCGGCATAGACTCTTTTAAAAAAATATAGTATTTTTAAGAAGTTACTGTGTATCAAGGACTGTTCTAAACGTAGGGCACAAGTTGATCAGTTTGGATACCTGTCTCACAAGGGGCTCACTGCCTAAGTAGGAGGGAGAACAGGTGTTGAACCCCATTTTGAAGTTGAGGAAACTGAAGCACAGAGAAGTTAATTGACTGCCCAAGATCACACAGCAATCACGTGGCAGAGCTGGTTTAGAACTCAAGTCCTCTGGCTCCCAGACCCATATTTTACCCACTAGGCTATGCTGTTTTCCCGAGACTAGGGACATAGGACCTAAGTTTCAGATGACTGGGATAAGGTCCTTTGAGAAGCTGCATGGCTCAGTGGAAAGAGCCTGGGCTTTGGAGTCAGAAGTCATGGGTTCAAATTCTGGCTCCACCAATTGTCAGCTGTGTCACCTTGGGCAAGTCATTTAACTTCTCTGTGCCTCAGTTCCCTCATCTGTAAAATGGGGATTAAAGACTGTGAGCCCCCCTGGGACAACCTGATCACCTTGTAACCTCCCCAGCGCTTAGAACAGTGCTTTGCACATAGTAAGTGTTTAATAAATGCCATTATTATTATTATTAACAAGGACTGTGTCCAGTGCGATTTGCTTGTATCTACTTCCGCGCTTAGTACGGTGTCTGGCCCATAGTAAGCACTTAAATGCCATAATCATTATTATTATTATCATAAATCAATGGTATTTGTTCAGTGCTTTCTGTGTGCGGAGCACTGTACTAAGCAGTTGGGAGAGTTCAATATCCGAGTTGGACTGTAAGCTCCCTGAGGGCAGGGAATGTGTCTACCAGCTCTGGAAAAGTGGGGAGGAAAACTGAACAACAAACACAAAAGGAATGATGAAACAGTAAAAACAAGAAAACAACATTCCACTATGTTGTGGCTACAAGAACCATTTTTCCTTTAAAATGTCAGAAGTTAAACACAGCACAGGGCTCTTTACAAAGTAGGTGCTCAATAAATACCTTTGATTCGTTGATTAATTTATCAGTGATTCGGCGAGGGAAGCAAACTGTTGATATTAATGTCTGTCACCCCCTCCAGACTGCAAGCTCGTTGTGGACAAAATGTGTCTGTTTATTGTTATATTGTACTCTCTCGTGCTCAGTAGAGTACTCTGAATATAATAAGCACTCGAAAAATGCAACTGAAATGAGTGAATGAAATGAATAAACCACTTCCACTCCAAACTTGGAACCAGCCCAAAAAGAGATTTTATTTCATTTTCTGGAGTTTTCTTTCTTCCAACACAGGAGAATGAAACCTGAGAGGGATTTTTCACTTTTAATGAAACAGTAAGTCACTAGATCTCTTTTTTTCCTTCCAGTCATTTTTCTGGATTTTCAAATCTGCACTTCCAGGGAACAAGCTGCTAGAATCATAGTAGAATCACACTAGTCATGAGCTGGTATGGAGAAGGTCACAAGTATCTCCCCCAGCACTTAGAACAGTGCCTGGTACATAGTAAGCACTTAACAAATACCGTCATTATTGTTGTTGTTAAGTCTAACCCTCTACCTACAGACAGGACCACTCCTAAACCACCCCAGAGGGATGGGAGTTTATCCAGTCTCTAAGGATCAACAAAGAAGAAAATTCTATTACTTACCTCAGTCACATTTCATTTTTGATTATCTCCACGGTTGGCAGTTCTACTCTTTAACTGGATTTGGTTGGTTACGTCCAGGAAGCCTTAAGAGTTGCCTACTTAATTCTATTTCCACCAGTTTCTCTGATTCATTCATTCATTCAATCGTATTTATTGAGCGCTTACTGTGTGCAGAGCACTGTACTAAGCGCTTGGGAAGTACAAGTTGGCAACATATAAGACTGTGATTAAGACTGTGAACCCCACATGGGACAGGGACTGTGTCCAACCCAATTTGCTTGTATCCACCCCAGCGCTTAGTACGGTGCCTGGCACAAAGTAAGCACTTAACAAATGCCACAGTGATGATAATGATGATGATTAGTCTAGGGTGCTCCATAAATGCCACTGATTTAAAAGCCACAGCCTCTCTGGATGGGAGGTTCTAATCCCCATTTTCATTTTTAAGATTGATGCTTGCTAACCCGTTCCCAAAATTTTCCAAGATTTCTCTGTTCTTCTTCCTGTGCGACATTCACAGAGTCTCGAACAATCTTCAGTGAAAGGGTCTATATAAATGTAAAGTATCACGAAATACCAGAAAGCCTCCTGCTATGATTTATCGCACCTCAAGTGGAATTTGAATTCGAGTTTGCATAAAGAATGTCGACAAGGAGGTCCCGTTAAATTTCTCGCACTCATCTTTCTTTGCTTCTGTTCCCTGTGGATGACCCCGGGGCAGCGGGGTGTATCAACTCCTTACATGAGGAGTGGGTTCCGTTTTAATTAGCCTCAAGAGCCAGCCTGGCGTGGTCTAGCAGGGAGAGCCCTAATTATCTTCACAAAACTAGTGATCTGCCCAGAGAATGAAGGATGACTGTGGCAGTGAGCAGTCAGAGGCCAGTGTGAAATCAAATCGGGAGAGTAGAAAATGGAATAAACTGCCAGACTTGGGGGAGCGAGGGGGGCATTAAATTATTATTACATCTTTTAACTTTCTGGTGGACCATGTGGATGCTAAAGCAGCATGGGATTCAAGAGGGATTAGTGGGTGTACATGTGTGTATATATATATTTTCTCTAGAGAAGCAGCGTAGCTCAGAGGAAAGAGCACTTTTTTGGGAGTCAGAAGTTGTGGGTTCTAATCCCAGCTCTGCCACTTGTCAGCTGTGTGACTTTGGGCCAGTCACGTCAGTTCTCTGTGCCTCAGTTATCTCATCTGTAAAACGGGGGTTAAGACTGTGAGCCCACGTGGGACAACCCGATTATCTTGAATCTATCCCAGAGCTCAGAACAGTGCTTGGCCCAGTAAGAGCTTAACAAATACCATTATTACTATTATATGTTTTCCCTTGTGCAATTAGCCATCATTTTGGAATGAATGATAGAGGAAATCAGTCAGTCAGTTGTACTTGTTGAGCGCTTTTTGTGGTAATAATAACTTTGTGCAGTGCACTGTACTAAGTGCTTGGGAGAGTACAATATAACAATAAGCAGACCCATTTCTTGCCTACAAGGAGCTTACAGTCTAGAGGGGGAGACAGACAATATAAATCAGTGAATTACAGATATGGACAGAAGTGCTGTGGGGCTGGGAGTGGGGATGAATAATGGGAGCAAGTCAGGGAGATGCAGAAGGATGGGGGAGAGGAGGAAAGGAGTGTTGAGTCAGGGAAATGTATCATGAGAAATCTGCCAAATTTCTCCTGCACTTCCACATTCCACTGCTTGGTTTCATTCACTCCAGGAGAGTTTGCATTCTTCTTCTTCTTCTTCTTTAATTGTATTTAAGCATTACAATATGCCAACCACTATACTAAGTGTTGGGAAAGATAAAACATAATCAGGTCTGACATAGTTCCTGTCTCACAAAGACCCACACAGGGGAAACCTTTAAAAACTTGTTAAAATTCCATCTCCTCCATGAAGCCTTCCTTCATAAAGTTCTCTTTTCCACTATTCCCTCTCCTTTCTGTGTTTATTGTTAAATTGCAGTCTCCCAGTCACTTAGTACAGTGGTCTGCTCACAGGAAGCTCACAATTGAACAAATTGAATGAATGAATGCTTATGCAGGCAATTTTTTCCCCTTAAACACCTGACATGCACTCCATCCTAAGTCCCCCATCACTGATTTATACAACTGTAATTTATTTTAATGACCATTCCCTCCCTAGGGATCCTATTGTACTCTCTCAAGTCCTCAGTACAGTGCTCAGCACAGAGTGAATGCTCAGGGATAATCATAATCATGGTGGCATCTGTTAAGCACTTACTATATGCCAGGCACTGTACTAAGTGCTGGGTTAGATACAAGAAAATCAGGTTCGATACAGTCCCTGTCTCATATGGGGCTGCCAGTCTTAATCCCCATTTTACAGATGAGGGAACTGAAGCCCAGAGAAGTGAAGCAAGTTGCCTAAGGTAGGGAATCAACGTGGCTCAGTGGAAAGAGCACGGGCTTTGAAGTCAGAGGTCAGGGGTTCAAATCCCAGCTCCGTCAATTGTCAGCTGTGTGACTTTGAGCAAGTCACTTAACTTCTCTGGGCCTCAGTTCCCTCATCAGTAAAATGGGGATTAAGACTGTGAGCCCTCTGTGGGTCAACCTGATCACCTTGTAACCTCCCCAGCACTTAGAACAGTGCTTTGCACATAGTAAGCACTTAATAAATGCCATAATAATAATAATAATAATAATAATAATAATAATAATTATTATTATTATTAAAGCACAGGCCTGGGATTCGGGAGACCTGGATACTAATCCCACCTCTGCCACTTATTTGTCACGTGACCTTGGGCAATTCATTTCACTTCTCTGGGTCTTCATTTCTTCATCTATAAAATGGGGATGAAATACTTGTTCTCCCACCCCCCTGGACTGTAATCCTCTAGGAGACAAAAACGGGGTCTGATCTGATTAGATTACCTCTTCCCCACTGCTTAGCACAACCCTTTAAAATACCATTATAATGATAATAACACCACGGAATAAAAATTCAGTCCCACTAGCTGTAATCCTTTTTAAGTCTTTGCCATTACTCCTTCACTAGCAGTCAGGGAATGAAACCAATTCAACTTGGATTTGCTTTCCCCTTCACCTCTCTGAGTGAATTGTGAGTTCAGTAAAACACCTTAGTTACCCCCTTGTCAAAACGGCATGGACTAATGAAAAAAGCACAGGCTTGAGAGTCAGAGCACCTGAGTTCTAATTCTGGCTCTGCCACACATCTGCTCTTTGACCCTGTTCTGGTCATTTCACGTCTCTGTGCCTCAGTTTCCTCAGCTACAACATGGGGACGAAATGCCTATTCTCCCTCCTGCTTAGATTATGAGCCTTGTGTGGGACAAGAACTGTGCCTGACCTGATGATCTTGTATCTTGTCCAGCGCTTAGTGGAGTGTTTGGCACAGAGTAGGTGCTTAACAAATACCATTATTATTATCACAATGATTATGATGTCATCAAAACTTTTGGTGTCAAACACTCCTATTCATGGAGAAGCAGCATTGCCTAATGGCGAGGGCACGGGCAGTCTGAAGGATCTGGGTTCTAATCCCAGCTCTTCCACTTTTCTGCTGTGTAAGCTTGGGCAAGTCACATCACTTCTCTGGGCCTCAGTTCCCTCATCTGTGAAATGGGGAGCCCCAGGTGGGACAGGGACTGTGTCCAACCTGATTTGCTGTATCCACCCCAGCACTTAGTATGGTGCCTGGCATATAGTAAGTGCTTAACAAATGCCAAAATGGTTATGATTGTCCTTGAGTATTCACTGTGTGCTGAGCCCTGTTCTTAGTACCCAGAGTAGGACAGGATTTCTTCACTCTTTCTCTGTTGTCCCTCCCCTTCACAGCCTCCCATCCCTGCCTCATTTTCCTTCAGTCCTTCATGCACTCGTTTGAATAATAATGATGGTATTTGTTAAGCGCTTACTTTGTGCAAAGCACTGGGGGGATACAAGGTGATCAGGTCATCCCATATGAGGCTCACAATCTTAATCCCCATTTTACAGATGAGGAAACAGAGGCATAGAGAAGTTAAGTGACTCGCCCTAAGTCACACAGCCAGTAAGTGACAGAGCCGGGATTAGAACCCACAACTTCTGATTCCCAAGCCCGTGCTCTTTCAACTGAGCCACACTGCTTCTTTCCACTTCCAAGCTTGGTAGTGATCCCTTGATTTTTGTGTACTACCCTTATTTTTTCAAACTGCTTTCACATCATTGAATTCCATTTTAACCCTCAGAACATCCCTCCGAGAGAGGGAGAGACAAATACTTTTATTCCCGTTTTACAGATAATTTAACTGAGGTTCAGAGAGATTATGCAATTTACCCAAATTCACACAGCAGGACAGTGGCAGAGGTGGGATTAGAACCCAGCTCCCCTGCCCCCAAATCCCTTGCCCTTTCTAGTAGTCCATGCTGTTTGCCTCATGTTCATTCATTCATTCAATCATATTTATTGAGTGCTTACTGTGTGCAGAACACTATACTAAGTGCTTCGAAAGTACAATACAGGAATAAAGAGAGACAATCCCTGCCCTCAAAGGGTTTTATTGTCTAGAGGTTCAGCGTATGGCCACGATTCATTCGTTCAGTCGTATTTATTGAGTGCTTACTAAGCACTGTACTAAGCAGTTGGGAGAGTACAATATAACAGTAAACAGACACCTTCCCTTCCCACAACGAGCTTACAGTTTTAGACCAGTGTCTTCTTCCTTCCACCACTTTTTCCTGTACCTTCCTCTGATCCCAGTAGCCTTTCTATCTCTTGCTACCCAATTTGGATGTACAAAACCCTGATTAATATTTCTCCTCCTCCGTGACCATCGATCAGACGCACACACTCTCCATTTTCCTTCTATTGTCCACCAAATTTTCATTTTATTAAAGTCAGGGAACTAATAACCATAGAGTAGTCGTTAACGCATTGGCGTTTGAGGCGCAAGACCAGACCGATTCATTAGCAGTATGGCACGAAGGAATCAATCTATCCCACAGTGAGGAAGGACACTCTTTTATCTTGTCACTGATTAGACTGTGCCAAATTGTGCGTGCTGATTATTTGATGTACTCTTGAAGACTGACTAATAGCGCTGCTAATTTGATGCATTAGTCTGTTGGTGTACATTCGAATGTAAATCCTGTGCCAACTGTTAAGCTTAGACCAAACAGTCGATAGACTCTTTCTAAATCTGTACCTCGCACAGAAATGGGGTTTTTGTACTGAAGGAAAGTGAAACGTGAAAAATGTAACTGTAAGCTAATTGGCTGTGAAGCGCTGGGGATTGCTTGTACTATATGGAAGATGTGATGGGAAATCAATCACACACACACAAACACACACACAAACACATACACGTTGTTAGGAGCAACGTGGTTTAATGGAAAGAGCCCTGGCTTGGGAGTCAGAGGTTGCGGATTCAGTTCCTGACTCCACCACTTTCCAGCTGTGTGACTTTGGGCAAGTCCCAACTTCTCTGTGCCTCAGTTACCTCATCTGGAAAATGAGGGTGAAGACTGTGAGCCCCACGTGGGACAACCCAATTACCTTGTATCTACCCCAGCACTTAGAACAGTGCTTGGCACATAGTAAGTGCTTAACAAATACCATCAATATCATTATTATTATTATAAATGCTTGGTAGAATCCAATAAAAGCTATGAGCCCTATCCACAGGTTGCTTATTATCCAATGGGGAAGAAGGACATGAAAAAAATTACAAATAGGCATAAGTGTTTGGATAAGAAAATAGTAATGTGTATATATATATATATATATATATATATATATATATACATTATATATATATATGTGTGTGTGTGTGTATTTATATATACATAAAATCATATGTACTAAAGAGGGTGCTAAACTGATGCACAACTTAACTTCTCTATGCCTCAGTCATATCACCTATAAAATGGGGATTAAGACTGTGAGCTCCATTTGGGTCATGAACTGTGTCCAACCTGAGTAGCTTGTATCTAGCCCAGCACTTAGGACAGTGTTAGACTGTAAACTCATTGTGGGCAGGGAATGTGTCTATTTACTGTTATATTTTACTCTCCCAAGTGCTTAGTACAGTACTCTGCACACAGTAACTGCTCCGAAAATATGATCGAATGAATGGCACATAGTAAGTGTTTAACAAAGACCTTAAACCCCCTCCAAAAAACAGTTTAGCCATGACCCATCCAAGAGCCTGAATCAGTAGTGGAGAAGCAGCGTGGCTCAGTGGAAAGGGCCCGGGTTTTGGAGTCAGAGGTCATGGGTTCAAATCCCGGCTCCTCCACCTGTCAGCTGTATGACTTTGGGCAAGTCACTTAACTTCTCCGGGCCTCAGTTCCCTCATGTGTAAAATGGGGATTAAAACTGTGAGCCCCACCGGGGGACAGCCTGATCACCTTGTAACCTGAACAGTGCTTTGCACATAGTAAGCGCTTAACAAATACCATCATTATTATTATTATCAGGATGTTATCTGTGGGGCGTAGAGGAAGGGGCAGGTCAAGGAGAATCTGTGGAGGAAGAAGTGGTGAATTTTGGTAGAGGATTGAATGTGAGAGTTGAAGAATAGCAAGGAGTCGAGGATGCCATTGAGACTTTGGACTTCTTTTATAGGATAGAAACTTTGGGAAAACTAAGAGGAGTGGATTTAGGGGGAAAGATGAAAGATTTCTCTTGAGTTCATAGGGCTATCAGGTCACCCAAGTCGTGACTCAAGAGGTAGATTTCATTCATTCATGCAATCGTGTTTATTGAACGCTTACTGTGTGCAGAGCACTGAGAGTTATCCACTGAGAGGGGTGGTAACTGAAACCATGTCAGCCCAAGAGGTCATATTAAGAAAGAAGAGTAGAAGTCCCCAGAAAGATTGCAAAATGCCTGCAGGATGAGAGGGAGAAGAGCAAATAATAATAATAATTTTGGCATTTGTTAAGTGCTTACTATGTGCAAAGCACTGTTCTAAGCACTGGGGGGATACAAGGCGATCAGTTTGTCCCACGTGAGGTTCACAGTCTTAATCCCCATTTTACAGATGAGGGAACTGAGGCCCAGAGAAGTTAAGTGACTTGCCCAAAGTCACACAGTCATCAATTGGCAGAGCCGGGATTTGAATCCATGACCTCTGACTCCGAAGCCTGGGCTCTACTGCTGCTCAGCAAATCTGAGCAGGCTGAAAAGGAACAGGTCAGAGAGGGAAAAGAGCCAGATAAACCACGGCTGCATAGTGTTATGAGGAGGAGGGAATGATCGCCAGTATCAAAATCAACAGAGAGGTCAATAAGATCAAACTGGACCACACAGCCATTTGGATTTGTTTCTAAGGAATTTGATGGTCACCTTAGAAATTGAAGCATTGATGGTGTGAAGGTGTCTAAAGCCTGACTGTAGCAGATCAAGAAGAACATGGGCTTGGGAGTCAAAGGACGTGGGTTCAAATTCCGCCTCCTCCACTTGTCTGCTGTGTGACCATGGACAACTCACTTAACTTCTCTGTGCCTCAGTTAGCCCATCTGTACAATGGGAATTAAAAGTGTGAGCCCCACGTGGGACAGCCTGATGACCCTGTATCTACTCCAGCACTTAGAACGGTGCTGTTACATAGTAAGTGCTTAACAAATACCATAAGAATAATAACAATAATATCATTGAATTGCACGCTCCCAAGCACGTAGTACAGTGTTTTCATTCATTCATTCAATTGTATTTATTGAGCACTTACTGTGTGTAGTGCACTACGAAGCGCTTATAATAATGGCATTTGTTAAGCATTTACTATGTGGAAAGCACTGTTCTAAGTGCTGGGGAGGATACAAGGTGATCAGATTGTCCCACGTGGGGCTCACAGTCTTCATCCCCTTTTTATAGATGAGGTAACTGAGGCACAGAGAAGCTAAGTGACTTGCCCAAGGTCACACAGCTAACAATTGGCAGAATGGGATATGAACCCATGACCTCTGACTCCAAAGCCTGTGCTCTTTCCATTGAGCCACGCTGCTTCTCGTATGATGAGCACTACTTGGGACAGGGATTGTGTTCACCCCAATATGCTTGTATCCATCCCAGCGCTTAGTACAGTGGCAGGAACTTAATAAACTCTTAACCTATACCGCTATTATTAAAACCAATCATTCACTCATTGATATTTATTGACCATCATCTGCAGAAGCCTGTACTGACTAAGTGCTTAGGGGAGTTCAATAAAGCAGTAAGACACCATTCCTGCCTCAGAGAGTTTACAGTCTAGTTGGGGAAACAGACCTTAAAATAAGTTACAGTTGGGGGAAGCAATAGAATATAAGGATGTGGACACCAGTGCTGGGGGAGAACTTGATGATGATACATTTTAATGTATTATCACCTTCAGAACCTCCCATACAAGTTGAAATGGGAAGAACGTAAGATGATAATAATGATTATGGTACTTGTTAAGCTCTCACTATGTACCAAGCACTGTTTTAAGCACTGGGAGAAATACAACTTAATCAGGTTGGACATAGTCCATGTCCCACGTGGGGCTCAAAATCTCCATCCCCAATTTCCAGATGAGATAAGTGAGGCCGAGAGGATTGAAGTGACTCACCCAAGATCACACAGCAGACATGTGGAGGATCTGGGATTAGAACTCAGTTCCTTCTGACTCAGGCCATGCTGTAACCACTAAGCCACACTGAAAGTGAATAGGTATTTTGCTAGAGAAGCAGCATGGTGTAATGGAAATAATTTGGGTTTGGGAGTCAGAAGGAGCTGGGTTCTAATCCTGGCTCAGCCACTTGCCTTCTGTGTGACCTTGGGCAAGTCATTTAACTTCTCCGTGCCTCAGTTCCCTCATCTGTAAAATGGAGATTAAAACTGTGAGCCCCAAGTGGGACATGGACTGCGTCCAAACTGATTGGCTGGTAGCTATCCCAGCACTTAATACAACTCCGGGCACGTAGTAAATGCGTAACAAACACCATTTTAAAAAAATAAGCATGATGTTTGATATACACCACTTCATCAGAAAGGAATAGTTAGAATTTACCTTTTGTCAGGCTGTTTTTCTTTTATGAGGCGGGCTGAATAGTCCCTGAGAGCTGAATCAAATCACGAATCCTCCAGGCCGTCATAATCAGAGTAGGCAAAGTATATATTTCCCCACATCTGTTAAAGAATCTCTCTGGGGTGTCATCAGTAGTTGGCAAGCTACCCGGCTTTAACCATGTTTTCATCCTCGGTCTGTCTGCAGAAGGCTTTACGCACATTGCCCATCTTCCATTAATTTGTCAGAAGAAGAAATCAACGTTTTTAATTGCCTGCCTTTTGTGGGGCCCTGTTCAGATGGAAATGCGGCTGATATTGTCACCCTCTGATTCAGGATTTGGGTGAATGCACTCTTTGATTCAGTGGAAAGATGAAGAACTCCGAATAGAATTAAAACCGTGTTGACCTCTAGACACTAGCTACTATGACAATATTACAATATCCTCAGTGAAGCAGTGTAGCCTAGTAGATAGAGCACGGGCTTGGAAGTCAGAAAGTCATGGATTCTAATCCCGGCTCTGCCCTTTATCTGCTGTATAACCTTGGGCAAGTCATTTCTCTTCTCTGTGCCTTAGTTCCCTCCTTTGTGAAATAGGGATCAAGACTGTGAACCCCATGTGAAACAGAGACTGTGTCCAATGTCATTCATTCATTAATTCAGTTGGATTTATTAAGCACTTACTGTGTGCAGAACACTGTACTAAGCGCTTGGGAAAGTACAATACAACAATAAAGAGTGATGATCCCTGCCCAAAATGAGCTCACAGTCTGGGGGGACAGAGACAGACATCAATTAAAATAGACATCAGTAGAAATAAATAAAGGTAGAGATATAAATAGAGGTAGAGAAGCAGTGTGGCTCAGTGGAAAGAGCATGGACTTTGGAGTCAGAGGTCATGAGTTCAAATCCTGGCTCCACCAATTGTCAGCTGTGTGACGTTGGGCAAGTCACTTCACTTCTCTGTGCCTCAGTTACCTCATCTGTAAAATGGGGATTAAGACTGTGAGCCCCCTGTGGGACAACCTGATCACCTTGTAACCCCCCCAGCACTTAGAACAGTGCTTTGCACATAGTAAGAGCTTAATAAATCCATCAATATTATTATTATTATTATATATACTTAAGCACTGTGGAGTGGGGGGGTGAGTATCTACTCCAGTGCTTAGAACAGTGCTTGATGCATTGTAAATACTTAACAAATACCATTATTATCCCTATTATTATTGCGATAGTAGAAGAGAGTAGTAATAGTTCATGTAACTATTTACATTAATGTCTGTCTCCCCCTCTGGACTGTAAGCACATTTAGGGCAGGAATGTGTCTGTTTGTCATTATATTGTACTCTCCCAAGTGCTCAGTACAGTACTCTGCACACAGTGAGTGCTCAGTGAATACAATTGACTGATAGATGGATTATTTAACGTGCATTGTACTAAGCACCTGGGAGAGTACAACAGAAGCAGTGTGTCCATGTGGAAAAAGCCCAAATCTAGAAATCAGGAGACCTAGATTCTAATCTGGCTCTGCCATTTGAGTACGCTATGACCCTGGGTAAATCACTTACCAGCTCTGTGCTTCAGTTTTTTCATCTGTAAAATAGGAATGAAATACCTGTTCTCCCACCTACTCTGAGCCCCTTGGGGGGCCGGGATTGTGTCCAACTTGATCATTTTGTAACTACTCCAGCTCTTAGGGCAGTGTTTGACACAAAATACTAATCCCAGCTCCGCCACTTGTCTGCTGTGTGTCCTTGGGCAAATCCCATTACTTCTCTTTCATCATCATCATCATCAATCGTATTTATTGAGCGCTTACTATGTGCAGAGCACTGTACTAAGTGCTTGGGAAGTACAAATTGGCAACATATAGAGACAGTCCCTACCCAACAATGGGCTCACAGTCTAAAAGGGGGAGACAGAGAACAAAACCAAACATACTAACAAAATAAAATAAATAGAATAGATAGGTACAAGTAAGATAAATAAATAAATAAATAAATAGAGTAATAAATATGTACAAACATATATACATATATACAGGTGCTGTGGGGAAGGGAAGGAGGTAAGATGGGGGGGATGGAGAGGGGGACGAGGGGGAGAAGAAGGAAGGGGCTCAGTCTGGGAAGGCCTCCTGGAGGAGGTGAGCTCTTTGCTCTTTCTCTTTGCTTCAGTTACCTTATCTTTAAAATGGGGATTGAGACTGTGAGTCCCAAATGGGACAGGGATTATGTCCAACTGTATCCAACAGAGAAGCAGCGTGGCTCAGTGGAAAGAGCCCGGACTTGGGAGTCAGGGGTCGTGGGTTCTAATCCCGGCTCCGCCATTGTCAGCTATGTGACTTTGGGCAAGTCTGGTGTAGTGGAGAGAGCACAGGCCTGGGACTCAGAAGGTCATGGGTTCTAATCCTGGCTGTGCCACTTCTCTGCCGTGTGACTTTGGGCAAGTCACTTCACTTCTCCGGGTCTCAGTTACCTCATCTGTAAAATGGGGATTGAAACTGTGAGCCCCACATGAGACAGGGACGGTGTCTAACCTAATCTGCTTGTATCCACCCTAGCGCTAAGTAGGCACATAGTTAAGTGCTTAACAAATACCATTATTATTATTAAGTCACTTAACTTATCTGTGCCTAAGTTATCTCATCTGTAAAAGTGAGGATCAAGACTGAGAGCCCCACGTGGGACAATCTGATTTCACCTGTATATATGTATATATGTTTGGATGCATTTATTACTCTATTTATTTTATTTGTACATATTTATTCCATTTATTTTATTTTGTTAATATGTTTTGTTTTGTTGTCTGTCTCCCCCTTCTAGACTGTGAGCCCACTGTTGGGTAGGGACCGTCTCTATGTGTTGCCAACTTGTACTTCCCAAGACCTTAGTACAGTGCTCTGCACACAGTAAGCGCTCAATAGAGAAGCAGCGTGGCTCAGTGGAAAGAGCCCGGGCTTTGGAGTCAGAGATCACGGGTTCAAATCTCAGCTCCACCAATTAGCTGTGTGACTTTGGGCAAGTCACTTCACTTCTCGGGGCCTCAGTTACCTCATCTGTAAAATGGGGATGAAGACTGTGAGCCCCCTGTGGGATAACCTGATCACCTTGTAACCTCCCCAGCGCTTAGAACAGTGCTTTGCACATAGTAAGCGCTTAATAAATGCCATTATTATTATTAATAAATACGATTGAATGAATGAATGATTACCTTGCATCTACCCCAGCACTTAGAACAGTGCTTGGCACATAGTAAGCGCTTAACAAATACCATCAATATTATCATTATTTGCTTCCATCAACCCCAGCGTTTAGTACAGTGCCTGGCACATAATAAATGCTTAAAAATGTCATTATTATTATCATTCTTGCTTTTGTTACTACTTCATAAATACCACCACTGTCATTATTATTATTATTAAGGCGTGTTCTCCTTCCGCAAGGAGCTCAAACCGGGAAGCTGTGTCAGTGCTTGCCTATTTTCACCTGACAGTAATCTTGCCATCATCCCAGTTAGGTCGGTTTGGAAATGATTTAACATCAATTCGGGAAACACGCTAAACCAGGAAAGTCGCAATGTGGATTCATGCTAAAGGACGCAGTGCGCTCTAGTGGGAAGAGCTCAGGACTGCCTGGATTTCCAAGTCACTTAACCTCCCCTAACCCGTTTCCTCATCTGTAAAACAGGATGAGCTCTGTTCTTCCCACCTCTTAGATTGGAATTCCCATGTGGGACAGGGACTATTTCCGATCCGCTGATCTTGAATCCATCCCAGCGCGTGGCACAGTGCTTCGGCACAGAGGAAGGAATTCCCGGATCCCGGATCCACCACCTGTCTGTTGTGCGACCTTGGGCAAGTGGCTTAACTGCTCTGTGCCTCAGTTACCTCGGCTGTAAAATGGGGATTGAGACTGTGACCCCCCAAGTGAAGCAGCGTGGCTCAGGGGAAAGAGCACGGGCTTCGGAGTCAGTGGTCGTGGGTTCAAATCCCGGCTCTGCCAATTGTCAGCTGTGTGACCTTGGGCAAGTCACTTAACTTCTCTGGGCCTCAGTTCCATCATCTGTAAAATGGGGATGAAGACTGTGAGCCCCCCGTGGGACACCCTGCTCACCTTGTAATGCCCCCAGCGCTTAGAACAGTGCTTTGCACAGAGCGCTTAATAAATGCCATTAAAAAAAAAGTGGGACTCTGCTAACCCAATTTGCTTGTATCTACCCCAGCGCTTAGTACAGCTCCTGATGAATAGTAAGCACTTGACAAATACCATAATTATCATCATCATCATCATCAATCGTATTGATTGAGTGCTTACTGTGTGCAGAGAACTGGACTAAGCGCTTGGGAAGTACAAGTTGGCAAAACATAGAGACAGTCCCTACCCAACAGTGGGCTCACAGTCTAAAAGGGGGAGACAGAGAACAAAACCAAACATACTAACAAAATAAAATAAATAGAATAGATATGTACAAGTAAAATAAATAGAGTAATAAATATGTACAAATATATACATATACACAGTATATATATATATATACATAAATAATATAATTATTATTATTATTATAAATACCACAACTATAAGAGAAGCACTATATAGAAAAGCAGCGTGGCTCAGAGAAGCAGCATGGCTCAGTGGAAAGAGCACGGGCTTTGGAGTCAGAGGTCGTGGGTTCCAATCCCGGCTCTGCCAATTGTCAGCTGTGTGACTTTGGGCAACTCACTTAACTTATCTGTGCCTCAGTTCCCTCATCTGTAAAATGGGGATTAAGACTGTGAGCCCCCTGTGGGACAACCTGATCACCTTGAAACCTCCCCAGCATGTAGAACAGTGCTTTGCACATAGTAAGCGCTTAATAAATGCCACCATTATTATTATAAAGTATGCCTACGCAAGAGGAAACAGTTATTCCTTTCAGATTGTCAAAATGATAATGTGTCATAAATCAAATGTAGCACAGCCTTCTTTGAAATGTGAGCCCACTGTTGGGTAGGGACTGTCTCTACATGTTGCAAACTTGTACTTCCCAAGTGCTTAGTACAGTGCTCTGCACACAGTAAGCGCTCAATAAATACGATTGATGATGATGGTGGGGATCTCCACATTCAGTCCCCATGGCAATATATCTACATGCAACTCTTGATTAAGGCAGTTGATAACATTCACGTGATCCAAGTCAATATCTCACAGGAAATTGTGCCAGACCACATGTTCCCTTTTCAAACAGTTATTGTCTTTAATGTGGTATTAACTAATGCATGAATTTTGCCTAATCTTTTTCCATATAATCAATAATCCATGGCACGGAGCAACAGAGAAATAGATCTCTTTAATCCATCACCTCACCCAGGTACAGCTGTTAGCCGGTGGTCTGTGAAGGCAGTTTCTCAATGAAGCCGCCTTCCTGGTGATGTGAGCTGCTAACTTGCTCTTATCGATGTCATTATTAAGTTTCGGTAATTGCTTAGATCATCAATCTAGAGTCGCAGACCTTTCCGAGGACTCGAGGAGATCTCGGGCATCAATCAGGGCTGCGCTAAAACAAATGATGAATTTCTATCCGGGTGAAATTGCCCTTCACTGCCCATAATGAATCACCATTTTGTTTACAAACAGGCGTTCCTCACTAAGATTGTTTGAGGAAGAGAACATGAGTGTCTCGATGGCTTTCGGAGACCAAATGTGAGTCGCTGGTAGGGCTGAGTAGTAGTAACCTTAGTAGCCGTGATCTGGGGTAATCAGAAAACCTATAAAAATCTTAAATCATTCACCATAGGGGCAAGTCACCACATAATTGCTTAGAGAAAATAAATCATACAAAGTCAGTTAAAAAAGATCAGCAGCATATAAGGAAAACAAATATACAAAATTGAAAAACCCCAACAAAACTATTAGATTTCCATTGTACAGTTAATTATGTAAGGTAGATCATTCCTGTTACCTTTGTACAAATAAATTATCATTGTGGATGCAAATCCTCGTGCCGGCCTGAGATTCTCAAAGGTCCGAAGTTCACTTTCTGTTTGGGCAAGTCCCTTAACTTCTCTGAGCCTCAGTTACCTCTTCTGTAAAATGAGGATTAAGACTGTGAGCCTCATGTGGGACAACCTGATCACCTTGTATCCCCCCCAGCTCTTAGAACAGTGCTTTGCACATAGTAAGCGCTTAACAAATACCATTATTATTATTATTATTATTTTAAAAACTAACAGTCCTCCTTGTTGGATTCATTTTATTATTGTTATTATTATTACCATCATCATTATTGTATTTCTTTAACACTTACTAGGGGTCAAGCACTGTTCCAATCACTGGGGTCGATACCAGCTAATGTGGTCAGACACAGTCTTTGTCCCACACAGGGTTTGCAATCTAAATAGGAGGGAGATGAGGTATTGAATCCCCATTTTACAGATGAGGGACCTGAGGCACAGAGAAGTGAAGCGATGTGCCCAAAGTCACACAGCAGACACGTGGCCGAGCCGGGATTAGAACCCATGTCCTTCTGGCTCCCAGGCACGGGCTGTATCCACTAAGCCGCTCTCAAGATCACACAGCTGGAAGAGTCTGGATCGGAACCCACGTCTTCTCACTCCCAGACCTGTGATCCTTCCAAAAGTCTATACTGCTTCTCTTCCCAGACAATCCCGTTCCCCCTGGAGAGCAGAGCACAGTGAGCCAGTAGGCTGGCAGGGGATGCTGCACGTTTGGAAATGCACTTCATAATAATGGAATTTATTAAGCACTTACTATGTGCAAAGCACTGTTCTAAGCACTGGGGAGGATAAAAGGTGATCAGGTTGCCCCAGGGAGCCTCACAGTCTTCATCCCCATTTTACAGATGAGATAACTGAGGCACAGAGAAGTTAAGCGTCTTGCCCAAAGTCACACAGCTGACAATTGACGGAGCTGGGATTTGAACCCATGACCTCTGACTCCAAAGGCTGTGCCCTTTCCACCGAGCCACGCTGCTTCTCTAATGTTGCACTTGTAACGTTCATGCACACATTCTCCTGCTCCAGGAAGAAAAGGGTTTAGAATCCAGGCCTTCTGTTCCCAGACCCGTGCTCTTTCCACCAGAACCACCAGATGGAGAAGCAGCATGACTCAGTGGAAAGAGCCCAGGCTTTGGAGTCAGAGGTCATGGGTTCAAATCCCGGCTCTGCCAATTGTCAGCTAGGTGACTCTGGGCAACTCACTGCACTTCTCCGAGCCTCTGTTCCCTCATCTGCAAAGTAGGGACGAAGCTTGTGAGCCCCACATGTACCCCCCCCCCCCAGCACTTAAAGCAGTGCTTTGCACGTAGTAAGCACTTAATAAATGCCATCATCATCAGATCGACTGAGATCTACTGAGATCCCTTCTGAGAGCTCAAAGCCCTACTGAGAGCTCACCTCCTCCAGGAGGCCTTCCCAGACTGAGCCCCCTCCTTCCTCTCCCCGTCCTCCCCCTCTGCCTTACCTCCTTCCCTTCCCCACAGCACCTGTATATAGGTACATATGTTTGTTTGTTCATATTTATTACTCTATTTATTTATTTATTTTACTTTTTAGACTGTGAGCCGACTGTTGGCTAGAGACTGTCTCCATATGTTGCCAACTTGTGCTTTCCAAGCTCTTAGTACAGTGCTCTGCACACAGTAAGCACTCAATAAATATGATTGATTGATTGTACATATTTATTCTATCTATTTCATTTTGTTAATATGTTTTGTTTTGTTGTCTGTCTCCCCCTTCTAGACTGTGAGCCCACTGTTGGGTAGGGACAGTCTCTATATGTTGCCAACTTGTACTTCCCAAGCGCTTAGCACAGTGCTCTGTACACAGTAAGTGCTCAATAAATATGACTGAATGAATGAATGAATGCATTGACAGAAGGGTGTCCTTCATCCTTATCCACAGACCCAACACTATCATATGAAAGAATATTGGAATATTGAAAGAATATTGTGTGCTCTGCACACAGTAAGCGCTCAATAAATATGATTGATTGATTGATTGGAGAGATAATAATTGCGGTATTTGTTAGGCACTTTCTATATGCCAGGCACTGTACTAAGTGCTGGGGTGGATATGAGGTTGGACACAGTCCCCATCCCCACTTGATCCCCACTTTACAGATGAGGGCACTGAGACCCAGAGAAGTGAAGTGATTTACCCAAGGTCACACAGCAGACAACTTGCAGAGCCGGGATTAGAACCTGTGACCTTCTGACTCTCAGAGTCGTGCACTAGCCACTACATCATGCTGCTTCTCAAGATAATGTGGTCTTGTGGAAAGCACACAGGCCTGGAAGATAGGAGAGCCCAGTTCTATTCCTGGTGGCTTTTCCACTGGCCAGTTGTGGCAGATTTGGCAACCCGGTTCATTTTGCGGAGCCTCAGTTTCCTCATGTGTAAAATGGGGATAAGAACCCTATTCTCCCCACCTCTTAGACTGGGGTCCCTGTGTGGATCAAGAACTAGGGCAAATCAGGATGGCTTGGACAGAGAAAACTCCCACAGACCTAATGCACTTGGTGCTTCTTTGTATTTCCTTGTGCCCTTAATGAAATTCATGGAGCTCGGGAGGAGCTCAATAGAGAGGTATTGTGATGTAGTGGTCCTGGGAATCAGAAGGACTTGGGTTGTAATCCCAGATTCATCAACTGTCCAATTGACCTTGCACAAGTTACTTCATTTCTCTGAGCCTCAGTACCCTCATCTATAAAATGGGGATTAAGACTGTGAGGCCCACGTGGGTCAGGGACTGTCTCCAACCTGATTATCTTGTACCTAACCTAGAGTTTAGTACAGTGCTTGGCACGTAGTAAGTGCTTAACAAGCACCATTCTAATTGTTATTATTTTTATTATTATTACTCATTTGGACACTTTGGGTCTACGCCTTTCCAACCGCTAGAAGGCAACCCGGGAGCCCTGAGATTCCAAGCGACTGATGAGGGCCAGAAACATTTTGGAAAAGCAGAAGAGAAGCAGTATCTTAGTGGATAGAGCATTCATTCATTCAATTATATTTATCAAACACTTACTGTGTGCAGAGTACTGTACTAAGTGCTTCGGAAGTACAAGTTGGTAACATACAGAGACGGTCCCTACCTAACAATGGGCTCACAGTCTAGAAGATGCCTTGGAGTCAGAACACCTGGCTTCTAATGTCATTCAGCCACTTAACTGCTGTGTGACCTTTGGCAAGTCACTTAATTTCTCTGTGCCTCAGTTCCTTTCTCTGTAAAATGGGGTTTAAGACTGTGCATCCCATGTGGAACAGGGACTGTATTAAACCTCATTATCTTGCATCTACCCCGGAACTTAGACCAGCACCCGATACATAGTAGGCACTTAACAAATACCATGAAATAGAAAGAAGGAAAAGAGGAGCCCAGGTCTTTTGATTCAAAGTCCCAGGCTCCATTTCCTTTAACCAGTTTTTACGAAGGAGGCTCCATAATTCAGGGGCTTCTGGATTTTTTCCCCTTCAAATGATTGTTTTGACAACATAATTAACTGCGCATAATAATAATAATAATATTGGTATTTGTTAAGTGCTTACTATATGCCATGCACTGTTCTAAGTGCTCCAGGGGTGGGGGTTACAAGGTAATCAAGGTTGTCCCATGTGGGGCTCACAGTCTTAATCCCCATTTTACAGATGAGAGAACTGAGGCCCAGAGAAGTGAAGTGACTTGTCCAAAGTCACACAGCTAAGTGGAGGAGCAGGATTAGAACCCACGACCTCTGACTCCCAAGGCCGGGCTCTTTCCCCTGAGCCACGCTGCTCCTTGGACTGTGGCATCATCAATGCTAGACTAGTCTAGGAATGAAAGTTTTTCTTTGAAAGAAAAAGCTGCTGTTCTGTGGAAATATCTGCAATCATAACCCAACCTCATTTGAGTCCTGACTTCTTAGTATATCTGGATTAGATTGGGCTCAGTTAGCCCAGTAAACTGGCGTGAATTACTGAAGTACCCAATAAAATCATTAAAAGGATAATTAGCTAAGATATATATTCTAAATATAAAGACTTAGTTGACATTATGCACGCATTTCCTGGTCCATTGTTGTAATAAAAGCTGCAATATACAGCTGGGTTCATTAGAAAGAATAAAAAAGAGAGGAGAAAAGCTATAATAATTAGCAATTGCTCTGTTAGTGATGCAGATGAAATTTTACATCTGGGCATATTAATGGACTGCCGAAGGCCACCTTTTTGGCAGTAGAAAGTGCTGAAGTGTAACTTTTATTGTGATTTTTTTTCTTTTAATGGGGGCCTGACTGAAAGCTTTAATTGGGTACATTCTGCTGTTATTGGAGTAGTAGAAATATTGCTTGTGGAAAAAAGAGTCTCGAGGAAGAGGGGGTGGCAGAGCCCGGAAGCATAGCAAAGTCCCCGAGGGACCCGTTTCTGAGGATTGCTACCGAAATCATTTCAAAAGCAGACAAACGTAGGGCCTTAAGGCTTCAGGACTTCTCTGAGCCTTTTCCTTGAAATCCCGGCTCCATCTGGTCAACGGTCTGGGGATTTGGGAAACAGAATGCCAAAGTTCTCCGTCAATCCCACAGGTTCCCTTAAGGGCTGTTGAGATTCCGGGAGTCTTTTATCCGATCCCATGAAAGGTGGATTCTTCAGGAGCATTTGTGATAATAATGACTAATGATGGCATTTTTTAAGTGCTTATTATGTGCCAAGCACTGTTCTAAGTGCCGGGGTAGATAGGAGGTAATCAGATTGGACACGGCCCCTGTCCCACATGAGGCTCACAGTCTTAATCCCCAATTTCCAGATGAGGGACTGAGATACAGAGAAGTGAAGTGACTTGCCCACGGTCACACAGCAGACAAGCGGCAGAGGAGGGATAAGAATCCGCGTCCCCTGACTTCCAACCCCGTGTTCTTTGCTCTAGGCTGTGCAGCTATGAGGCTCATTTTTGAAGTCATGGAGAGGTGGTAGTGGGTCTGAGGTGTGTGATTCCCACACAGGGCCTGTTTGTTCGCTTCTTTTTTTACGGTTTTTGTAAAGTGCTTGCACCCTGGCTCAGTGAGAAAAGCATGGGCTTGGGAGTCAGAGGCCATGGGTTCTAATCACGGCTCCACCACTTAATAATAATGGTATTTGTTAAACGCTTACTAGGTGCAAAGCACTGTTCTAAGCACTGGGGAGGTTACAAGGTGATCAGGTTGTCCCACGGGGGGGCTACTGAGAGCTCACCTCCTCCAGGAGGCCTTCCCACACTCAGCTCCCTTTTTCCTCTCCTCCTCCTCATCCCCCTGCCCTACGTCCTTCTTCTCCCCACTGCACCTGTATGTATGCTTGTACAGATTTATTACTCTATTTTACTTGTACATATTTACTATTCTATTTATTTTGTTAATGATGTGCATTTAGCTTTAATTCTATTTGTTCTGATGACTTGACACCTGTCCACATGTTTTGTTTTGTTGTCTGTCTCCCCCTTCTAGACAGTGAGCCCGTTGCTGGGTAGGGACCATCCCTATATGTTGCCAAGTTGTACTTTCCAAGCCCTTAGTCCAATGCTCTGCACACAGTAAGCACTCAATAAATACAATTGAATGAATGTGCAGAGCACCTTACTAAACACTTGGGACAGTACAATATAATAGACACATTCCCTTCCCACAGTGAGCTTACAGTCTAGAGGAGGGGACATTAATATATTAATATAATATATGATATAAAATATATTAATATATATTAATTAAGATATTAATATAAATAAATAAATTACATCATTTGACTTCTCTGTGCCTCAGTTCCTTCATCAGGAAAATGGGGATTAAGAGTTCAAATTCCATGTGGGTCAGGGACCTGAATATCCTGTGTCTACCCCAGGGCCTGGTACAGGGTCTGCGTCATAGTAAACCCTTAACAAATTTGTCCTTCAAATCCTTACAGTCCCTCTGAAGTCTCCTTGCTTTTTGACGAGAGCTTTCATTCATTCATTTAACTGTATTTATTGAGCATTTACTAAGTGCAGAGCACCGTACTAAGGGCTTGGAAAGTTCAATTCAGCAACAGATAGAGACAATCTCTACCCAACGACGGGCTCATAGTCTAGAAGTGGGGAGACAGACAAGAAAACAAAACAAAACCAGTAGACCGGTATCAATACCATCAATGCAAATAGATAGAATTATAGATACACATTATTAATAAAACAAATAGAATAATAAATATGTACAAATATACACAAGTGCTGTGGGGAGAGGAAGGGGATAGGGTGGGTGGGGTGATGGGGAGGAGAGGAGGAACAGAGGAAAAGGGGGGGCTCAGTCTGGGAAGGCCTCCTGGAGGAGGTGAGCTCTCAGTAGGGCTTTGAAGTGAGGAAGGGAATTAGTTTGGTGGTTGTGAGGAGGGAGGGCATTCCGGACCAGAGGTAGGACATTTCTATCCTATTTATTTTATTTTGTTGGTATGTTTGGTTTTGTTCTCTGTCTCCCCCTTTTAGACTGTGAGCCCACTGTTGGGTAGGGACTGTCTCTATGTGTTGCCAATTTGTACTTCCCAAGCACTTAGTACAGTGCTCTGCACATAGTAAGTGCTCAATAAATGCGATTGATTGATTGATTGATTGATTGATTGATAGGACATGGGCCAGGAGTCGACGGTGGGATAGGTGAGAATGAGGCACAGTGAGGAGGTTAGCAGCAGCAGAGGAGAAGAGTGTGCGGACTGGGCTCTCATCCGGGCATTATGCAGTCTGCGACAGGAAGCCCACCACCGCCGTTGATATTTTCCCCTCAGTAAGAAATGAAGGCTCATCTTTTGGTTCAAACTTTCCTGACCAGATGTTCCCCTGTAGTCCCACTGCCTGCTCTTTGGACGGCTGCCTGTCACAGAGTGGGCTGCTGTTGATAGAACTGATGTTCATCCACATTGACGTCGACCACGCTGAGGAGCAGTGGGGCCTGGCGGATAGAGCTGGAGTCAGAAGGAATCAGAAGGACCTGGGTTCTAATTCTGGTTCCCCCACATGTCTGCTGTGTGGCTGTGGCAAGTCACTTCTCTCCTTTGTGCCTCAGTTCCCTCATCTGTAAAATAGGGATTAAGGCTGTTAGCCTCATGTGGGACAGGGACTGTGTCCAACCCGATTTGCTTGTATCCACCCCAGGGTTTAGTACAGTGCCTTGCACGTAGTAAGCACTCAACAAATACCACAATTGTTATTGTTATCATTAAATCACGTTCTGCTTGTCCTCCAGACTCCGCGCCTAAAGTTTCCACCTGACACTCCACTGACAGGATGCATGTTTCCAGGTAGGTGTAACTCAGAAACCAAAAATTTGTTTGTTTGTTTGCTTTATGACATTTGTTAAGCACTTGCCATGGGTCAAGCACTGTTCTAAGTACTGGGGTAGGTACAATAATACTAATAATAATAATGATAATAATAATGGTACTTTTAAGATCCAACTATGTGCCAAGCTCTGTTCCAAGCACTGGGGTAGATACAAGTTAATTAAGTTGTACAAGAAAAAGAAGGTTGTACAGAGAAGCAGCGTGGCTCAGTGGAAAGAGCCTGGGCTTTGGAGTCAGAGGTCACGGGTTCAAATCCTGGCTCTGCCAGTTGTCAGCTGTGTGACTTTGGACAAGTCACTTCACTTCTCTGTGCCTCAGTTACCTCATCTGTAAAATGGGAATTAAGACCGTGAGCCCCCCGTGGGACAACCTGATCACCTTGTATCCCCCCAGTGCTTAGAACAGTGCTTTGCACATAGTAAGCGCTTAACAAATACCATCCTTATAATTACAAAGACCCTGTCCCACTTGGGTCTCACATTCTGAATCCCCATCTTACAGATGAGGTTCACTGAAGCCCAGAAAAGTGAAGTGGCTTTCCCAAGATCACACAGCAGACATGTGGCAGAGCCAGGATTAGAACCCATGACCTTCTGACTTCCAAGCCCGTGCTCTACCCACTATGCCATGTTGCTTCATAAATAGCTCGTTGTAGGCAGGGAATGTGTCTGTTTACTGTTGTATTGTGTTCTCCCAAGCGCTTAGTACAGTGCTTATAAATACAATTGAATGAATGAATTAGTTTGGACAGAGTCCCCGGCCCACCTGGGCGCTCACAGTCTTAAGTGGAGGGAGAACAGGCGTTGAATCCCCATTTATAGTTGAGGAAACTGAGGCCCAGTGATGAGAAGTGGTTTGCCCAAGGTCGCACAGCTGACCAGTGATTGAGGTAGAATTAGAACCCAGATCCTCTGCCTTTCAGGGCCGTGGTCTTTCCATGAGGTGGCACTGCTTCTCTAGGAATGGGCAGGCAGCAGCATTCAGTTGGCTGGGCAGAGGGAGCTCTTGCTTTGTATTTGGGGAACCTCACGGATCCAAGATCCAGGAAACAGGATCCAAGATCCAGGAAATAATAATAATAATAATGATAATGGCATCATTAAGAGCTTACTATGTGCAAAGCACTGCTCTAAGCACTGGGGAGGTTACAATAATAATAATAATGATGGCATTTATTAAGTGCTTACTACATGCAAAACACTGTTCTAAGCGCTGGGGTGGTCACAGTCTTCTAGACTGTGAGCCCATTGTTGAGTAGGGACTGTCTCTATATGTTGCCTACTTGTACTTCCCAAGCTCTTAGTACAGTGCTCTGCACACACTAAGTGCTCAATAAATACGATTGAATGAATGAATGAATACGTTGCCAACTTGTACTTCCCAAGCGCTTAGTACAGTGTTCTGCGCACAGTAAGCCCTCAATAAATATGATTGAATGAATGAATGAATGTTACAAGGTGATCAGGTTGTCCCACGGGGGGCCTACAGTCTTAATCCCCATTTTAGAGATGTGGGAACTGAGGCCCAGAGAAGTGAAGTGACTTGCCCAGAGCCCCACAGCTGACAATTGGCAGAGTAGGGATTTGAACCCAAGACCTCTGACTCCAAAGCTCATGCTCTTTTCCACTGAGCCACCCTGCTTCTCTTGCTTATCTGCTTATCTTACAAGGTGATCAGGTTATCCCACGGGGAACTCACAGTTTTAATATATATATGTGTTTGTACATATTTAGTACTCTATTTATTTATTTTACTTGTACTTATCTATTCTATTTATTTTATTTTGTTAGTGTGTTTGGTTTTGTTCTCTGTCTCCCCCTTCTAGACTGTGAGCCCACTGTTGGTTAAGGACTGTCTCTATATGCTGCCAACTTGTACTTCCCAAGCGCTTAGTACAGTGCTCTGCACACAGTAAGCACTCAATAAATACGATTGATTGATTGACTGATTGATTGATTAATCCCCATTTTACAGATAAGGTAACTGAGGCATAGAAAAGTTCAGTCACTTAACCTCTCTGGGCCTCTGTTACCTCATCTGTAAAATGGGGTTAAGACTGTGAGCCCCCCGTGGGACAACCTGACCACCTTGTAACCTCCCCAGTGCTTAGAACAGTGCTTTGCATATAGTAAGCGCTTAATAAATGCCATTATTATTATTAAGTGACTTGCCCAAAGTCACACAGCTGACAATTGGCGGAGCCGGAACTTGAACCCATGACCTCTGACTCCAAAACCCGGGCTCTTTCCACTGAGCCACGCTGCTTCTCTAGAAGCAGGTCCTGTGGCACCTGACCTATGGGACAGGTCCTTCTAGGAAACAGGATCCTGGATCCAGGCCAAGTTATTCCCACTTCACTGGATCCCCCGAGGCTGCTTCCACACACCCACATGGGAGTGGGGTCAAAACTCCACTGCCCTCCATCCTGGTGCATCCTCTAAGGCCCCACTTCACTTACCTCAAAGAAACAGAGAATCCGAGTGAAACCGGGGCTGTACAACTCTTCCCGGAGCAGTTTCTGGACTGAAACACCTAATATTATTGCAATTACACCGTGGGGATTTTTCAGTGATTCTTTGCAGTGGAAATAATAATGATGACATTTATGAAGTGCTTACTAGGTGCCAAGCAGAGTTCTAAGCCCTGGAATGGTGATCGCCCCAAAGGAAAGCACTGAGGATCATGTTTATTAACCATCTCATTTTCTCTGCATGGGCTCCCTGTGATGGAGGGAGAGGGGGGTGTTTTATTTTCCACATTTTAGAGATGAGGGAACTGAAGCCCAGAGAGGTTAGAGAAGCAGTGCGGCCTAGTGACAAGAGCTTCATTCATTCATTTATTCAATCGTATTTATTGACAGCTTACTGTTTGCAGAGCACTGTACTAAGCCCTTGGAAAGTATAATTTGGCAATAGATATACAGTCTCTACCCAACAACGGGCTCACAGTCTAGAAGGGAGAGACAGACAACAAAACGAAACAAGTAGAAAGGTGTCAATACCATCAAAATAGATTCATTCATTCAATCGTATTTATTGAGTGCTTACTGTGTGCAGAGCACTGTACTAAGCGCTTGGGAAGTACAAGTCGGCAACATACAGAGATGGTCCCTACCCAACAACGGGCTCACAGTCTAGAAGGCTCTGCACACAGTAAGCGCTCAGTAAATACAATTGAATGAATGAATGAATAGTACAGTGCCAGAAACACAAAACACTGTTTAACCAATACTGTTATTGCTCTCCTTCTGATAAAATCAGGGTCAAACAGGAGCTTTCCTTCCAAAGAGTTGAATAGGTGAAACTGCAGTCAACTCACCCAAAGCGGACCTTTCGGAACAGGAAACTGTCTGACAGTTTTCTCGGTTCCTTGATGGGCGTATGACTGGTTTCCTCCCTTTCCGGTGGCATCTGCTAATGAATAATTCATATGTGTCCAGGGACCTCTTACTGTCACTGAGGTGACTCTTGGAGTTTAAATTCATTTTAATTGCTTTTCAGGAGTAAGATCCCCCTCTGTCCTCTACCCTCTTTATATATGTTCTTTTCCAGAGAAATATAAAGTACTTTGGAATATAAAGTGAAGCAGGAAGAGCCCTGACATAGTGTCCTGTCTGCTTCGGTTTCCTACCATTAATCACACACCCTCACACTCCTTTTTTTTATGGTCTTCTGGTTAAGTGCTTATTATGCGTACTGTACTAAGTGCTGGGGTAGATACAAGATTGTCAGGTTAGACACAGTTCCTGTCCCACATGGAGTTTACAGTTTAAATGAGACAGAGGAAGATTTAATCCCCATTTTACATATGTCAAAACTGAGGCATGGAGAAGATAAGTGACTTGCTTAAGGTCAAAAAGCTGGCAAGTGGCGGAGCTGGGATTAGAACCCAGGTCTCCTGACTCTCAGGCTGTGCTATATACACTAGATCAGCTGCTTCTCATGTGTTTCTTAACCTTTCAGCATTTATCTCCCTCTAGCAATCAATCAGTAAATCAATCATATTGATTTAGCGCTCACTCTGTGAAGAGTATTTTACTAAATGCTTGGCACTGTACTTTCTAGCTCTTTCTAGCTTGAAAGCTCCTTGTGGGCAGGGAATATGTCTACAAACTCTTGAATTTTACTGTCCCAAGCACTTAGAACAGTGCCCTGCACAGAATAAATACCAGTGATTGAGTGCTTAGTACAGTGCTCTGCACACAGTAAGCACTCAATAAATACGATTGATGATTAACTAATTGTTGATATAGCCTCTGAGACTTTCTAGAAGCAAATCTCAAATGGTCGGGGGAAGAGGTTTTTTTCTCTTTAGATCTGTATTTCACTTGTACATATTTACTATTCTATTTATTTTGTTAATGATGTGCATTTAGCTTTAATTCTATTTGTTCTGACGACTTGACACCCCATCTACATGTTTTGTTTTGTTGTCTGTCTCCCCCTTCTAGACTGTGAGCCCACTGTTGGGTAGGGACCGTCTCTAAATGTTGTCGACTTGTACTTCCCAAGAGCTTAGTACAGTGCTCTGCACACAGTAAGCACTCAATAAATACGATTGAATGAATGAATGAATGAATAATCTCCATTTTGCAGATGAGGTAACTGAGGCCCAGAGAAGTAAAGTGGCAAGTAAAGTGATTCCCAGGCATGTGCTCTAACCATTAAGCCACGATGGTTCTCGCAACGTGGCTATCGGGATGGGGGGAGTCTCCCTTTGTCCCAAAGCCTCTACATTCACCTCCCAAGTCTCTCTGGACACAGGTGTAGCTTTGGAGCCTCATGGCAGGAGCTGAGGCGGAGAGAATTTGGGCAACCAAATCGAAGTATCGGATCGAAAGGCCTCCAGTCCCACATCTGTGCTGGACAGGGTACAGACCGACTGGAAACCGGATAGATGGCTGGCCTGTGGAAAACTTCATGGAATTCTGCACCAAAAAGGAGAGGCACTGAACTTTGAAATTAGGATCGACGCACTCCTCGGGGAGAAATCGTGTGGCCTCAAATCTTCTGGGGATGAGCTCCAACAGGGAAATTAAGCTCCGAGATTTCAGCCGGCCATCAGTTCTGCTGCAAAATCCTTTTGGGATTTGCTCTACATTAATATTGCTTTAAATCCCAGAGAGGACAATTTCTTAACTCATGTTCAAGAGGAATATTTTTATTAAGCTGCTATAAAACCAGGCAATTTCCAAGATCCCTACCTCCGATGACATACAAAGCCCCTGAGGGAATATGAAATTATTATTACGATTTTTGACCTAGAATACCAACACAATTCAGAAGACTAGTATTTCATGTGCCCATGACTTCTTCCAGTCAGCAAACTAGGCTCTTATTTGTCTTCTGGGAGATATTAAATCCCTGCCATTTTTGCCTCCTAAAGGAACTTGTTTTAGGAAACAAGTAGGTAAATGATTCTGTTTTAAAAATGTCTTATGTAGGTTTCAAATGCTCTAGATAGGATTCTGCTATGCCCAATTCTTTTTTATGCTGTATTATTATTATTCATAATACTGTTAATAATAATAATGTTTGTTAAGCCGTACTATGCACCAAGCATTGACCTAAGCACTGGGGTAGATGCTAGATATTCAGGTTGGACACAGTCCCTGTCCCCAATGGAGCTCACCGTCTAAGAGGGAGGAAGAACAGATATTGACTCCTCATTGCATAAATGAGGAAACTGAGGCACAGAGACATAAATCAATCAATCAATCAATCAATCTTATTTATTGAGCACTTACTGTGTGCAGAGCACTGTACTAAGTGCTTGGGAAGTACAAGTTGGCAACATATAGAGACAGTCCCTACCCAACACTGGGCTCACAGTCCAGTAGAAGGGGGACACAGCGAACAAAACCAATCATACTAACAAAATAAAATAAATAGAATAGGTATGTACAAGATAAATAAATAAATAAATAGAGTAATAAATATGTACAAACATACATACATATATACAGGTGCCGTGGGGAAGGGAAGGAGGTAAGATGGGGGGATGGAGAGGGGGACGAGGCGGAGAGGAAGGAAGGGGCTCAGTCTGGGAAGGTCTCCTGGAGGAGGTGAGCTCTCAGTAGGGCCGTGAAGGGAGGAAGAGAGCTAGCTTGGCGGATGCGCAGAGGGAGGGCATTCCAGGCCAGGGGGATGACGTGGGCCAGGCATCGATGGTGGGACAGGCGAGAACGAGGTACGGTGAAGAGATTAGCGGTGGAGGAGCAGAGGGTGCGGGCTGGGCTGGAGAAGGAGAGAAGGGAGGTGAGGTGGGAGGGGGCGAGGTGATGGACAGCCTTGAAGCCCAGGGTGAGGAGTTTCTGCCTGATGTGCAGATTGATTGGTAGCCACTGGAGATTTTTGAGGAGGGGAATAACATGCCCAGAGAGTTTCTGGACAAAGACAATCCGGGCAGCAGCATGAAGTATGGATTATAGTGGGGAGAGACATGAGGATGGGAGATCAGAGAGAAGGCTGATGCAGTAGTCCAGACGGGATAGGAGAAGAGCTTGAACGAGCAGGGTAGCGGTTTGGATGGAGAGAAAAGGGAGGATCTTGGCAATGTTGCGGAGCTGAGACCGGCAGGTTTTGGTGACGGCTTGGATGTGACGGGTGAATGAGAGAGCGGAGTCGAGGATGGCACCAAGGTTGCGGGCTCGTGAGACGGGAAGGATGGTAGCACCGTCAACATAGGTGGGAAAGCTAGGGAGAGGACAGTGTTTGGGAGGGAAGACGAGGAGTTCAGTCTAGGACATGTTGAGTTTTAGGTGGCGGACAGACATCCAGATGGAAATGTCCTGAAGGCAGGAAGAGATGCGAGCCTGGAGAGAGGGGGAGAGAGCAGGGGCAGAGATGTAGATCTGGGTGTCATCAGCATAGAGATGATAGTTGAAGCCATGGGAGCGAATGAGGTCACCAAGGGAGTGCGTGTAGATCGAGAACAGAAGGGGACCAAGCACTGACTCTTGGGGAACCCCCACAGTGAGGGGATGGGAGGGGGAGGAGGAGCCTGCAAAAGAGACTGAGAATGAACTACCGGAGAGATAAGAGGAGAACCAGGAGAGGACGGAGTCTGTGAAGCCAAGGTCGGATAGCGTGTTGAGGAGAAGGGGGTGGTCCACAGTGTCGAAGGCAGCTGAGAGGTCGAGGAGGATTAGGATAGAGTAGGAGCCGTTGGATTTGGCAAGCAGGAGGGAAGTTTCCGTGGAATGTAGGGGAAGGAAGCCAGACTAGAGGGGGTCGAGGAGAGAGTTGACGTTGAGGAATTCGAGGCAGCGCATGTAGACAACTCGTTCAAGGAGTTTGGAAAGAAATGGTAGGAGGGATATAGGGCAATAACTAGAAAGTGAGGTGGGGTCAAGAAAGGGTTTTTTTAGGATGGGAGAGATATGGGCATGTTTGAAGGCAGAGGGGAAGGAACCAGTGGAGAGTGAGCGGTTGAAGATGGAAGTTAAGGAGTGGAGACGGGATGGACAGAGAGATTTCATGAGATGAGAGGGAATGGGGTCAGAAGCACAGGTGGCCAGAATAGCACTTGAGAGGAGGGAGGAGAGCTCCTCTGATGATACTGCTGGGAAGGATGGGAGAGTAGCAGAGAGTGACTTGTCCAAGGCTTCACAGCAGGCTAGAACACACAAACTCTCAATGCTAGATGAATTAGGAGGGTAGGGAAGTTCATCCATGCATTCATTGGAGAAGCAGTGTGGCTCAATGGTAAGAGCATGGGCTTTGGAGTCAGAGATCATGGGTTCAATTCCCAGATCCTCCACTTAGCTGTGTGACTTTGGGCAAGTCACGTAACTTCTCTGTGTCTCAGTGACCTCATCTGTAAAATGGGGATTAAGACTGTGAGCCCCCTGTGGGACAACCTGATCACCTTGTAACCTCCCCAGTGCTTAGAACAGTGCCTTGCACGTAGTAAGTGCTTAATAAATGCAATTATTATTATTATTATTCATTCATTCAATCTTAGTACTTATTTCTAGACTGTGAGCCTGTTGTTGGGTAGGGACCGTTTCTATATGTTGCCAGTTAGTACTTCCTAAGCACTTAGTACAGTGCTCAGCGCACAGTAAGCACTCAATAAACACGGTTGAATGAATGAATGAATTAATTTATTAAGCACTTATTGGGTACAGAGCACTGTACTAAGTGCTTGGGAAAGTACAATACAGCAATAAAGAGTGACATTCCCTGCCCACAACAAGCTACTGAACAATATTTCCAGTTAATCCCACAGCTTCACAAATAACCCGTGCCCTATCTGAATCTGTGTCCTCTGTGGTGTTTTATCTTTAATAAGTGTGCTTGCAGAAGGCTGTGTTCTCACCTCCAAGGCCACCTTGCCCCAGACATAAATTGAAGAGTCCGCGCTGTCTTTGATGACACAGCTTCAGCAGACAAGGTGGAAGGTACTGAGGAGCCCTTCCCAGACTGAGCCCCCTCCTTCCTCTCCCTCTTCTCCCCCTCCCCATCCCCCCATCTTACAATTATAGCATGTCTCTGTGGAAAGAGCATGAGCTTTGGAGTCAAAGGTCATGGGTTCAAATCCTGGCTCCGCCAACTGTCAGCTGTGTGACTTTGGGCAAGTCACTTCACTTCTCTGGGCCTCAGTTACCTCATCTGGAAAATGGAGATTAAAACTGTGAGCCCCCCGTGGGACAACCTGATCACCTTGTAACCACCCCAGCGCTTAGAACAGTGCTTTACACATAGTAAGCACTTAACAAATACCATCATTATTAATTGGCGAAGCGGAGATTTGAACCCAAGACCTCTGACTCCAAAGCCCGGGCTCTTTCCACAGAGCCATGCTGCTTCTCAAGCTACCGAACAATATGTACGGAGTACGGAGGAGCAGCATGGCTCAGCAGATAGAACCCAGTTCTGGAAGTCAGAAAGGCCTCGGTTGTAATCCCAGCCCTGCCATCTGTCTGCTGTGTGACCTTGGGCCGGTCACTTCACTTCTCTGTGTCTGACTTACCTCATCTGTAAAATGGAGATTAAGGCTGTGAGCGCCATGTGGAACGTGGCCTGGGTCCAACCTGATTGACTTGTATCCACCCCAGCAATTAGTACAGTGCCCAGCACATAGTAAACTCTTAACAAATACTGATGAATTAAAAAAAAATGAAGAAGGCTGGGATTCACCTTGGGGTGTGGGAGAAGGGTCGGGAAACCTGTAGAAACAGGGGGAAGATATGGGTCATTCATTCAATCGCATTTATTGAGTGCTTACTGGGTGCAGAGCTGTAGGGAAGCAGCGTAGCTTGTGGAAAGAGCGCCGGCTTGAGAGTCAGAGGTCGTGGGCTCTAATCCCAGTTCTGCCACTTGTCAGCTGAGTGACTTTGGGCAAGTCTCTTAACTTCTCTGTGCCTCAGTGACATCAGCTGTATAATGGGGGTTAAGAATGGTAAACCTGATTACCTTTTATCTCCCCCAGCAGTTAGAAAAGTGCTTGGCACATAGTAAGTGCTTTACAAATATCATCATTATTATCATTATTATTAAAGAAAATTTCCAGTGCTTAGTACAGTGTCGGACACATAGTAAGCGCTTAGCAAATACCATAATTATTATTATGATGATTTCTGGGAGCCATGGGGGGAGGGGGGCCACCTCCCTTAAAGCTCTTCATTGACTTGTCTTGACATTGTGGTTTTGAGTGGTTGACTCTGTTTACCATCTATAATCACCATTGCTTTTATCTACCCCTACTTAGATTGAGAGCTTCATACGGGACAGGGACTATTTCTGGTGGTCCTGTATGCTCAGTACATAGTGCTTAGCACCATAAGAGTTGAATAAATCCCATAATTAACTTATTAGCCTTCTCTGTAGCCTGTCTTTATGTCCAGGCTGAAAGTCTCCTGTGGGCCAGGATTGGATCGGGAAGCAGCGTGGCTCAGTGGAAAGAGCGCAGGCTTGAGAGTCAGAGGTCATGGGTTCGAATCCCCACTCTGCCACTTGTCAGGTGTGTGATCTTGGGCAAGCCACTTTACTTCTCTGGGCCTCAGTTACCTCATCTGTAAAGTGGGGATTAAGACTGTGAGCCCCACATGGGACAACCTGATCACCTTGTATCCTCCCCAGCGTTTAGAACAGTGCTTCACACATAGTAAGCGCTTAACAAATATCACCATTATTATTATTACTGTCATCTATTCCCAGTTGTTTAGTACAGTGCATTGCTCCAGGTAGGTGTTTGATAAATGCTGTGACTGGAGGTCACAATCTATAAGGAGAATCCCTCCTCTGGTAGGCAGCCACCCACCCAATTTGTCCCCATCATAGGCATAGTATCCCAACTTGTCTCTTTTGTTCTTATGTATACATTGTTGCGTGGTAATAATAAGTCCTTACTATGTGCCAAGCACTGAACTAAACGACGGGGCACAGTACAAGACAATCAAATTGGACATAGTCCCTGTTCTATATGGGGGTCACCATGTAAAAATAATAATAATAACGATAGTAATAATAAAATTGTGGCATTTGTTAAGCACCTACTATGTGCCAGGCACTGTACTAATTGCTGGGGTAGATACAAGTTATCAAGTTGGACGCAGCCCATGTCCCACATGGGGCTCACAGTCTTTGTCCCCACTTTCATTCATTCTGTCGTGTTTATTGAGTGCTTACTGTGTGCAGACTAACGTACTAACCTCTTGGAAAGTACAATTCAGCAACGGAGAAAATCCCATATACCAACGGGCTCACAGATGAAGTACCAGAGGCACAGAGAAGTAAAGTGACTTGCCCAAGGTCACACAGCAGATAAATGTTGGGGACAGGATGAGAACTCAGGTCCTTCTGACGCCCAGGCCTGAGCTCTAGTCAAGGTCGCATACTTCTCTATGTAGGAAGGAGAACAGATATTGATTCACCATTTCGCAGATGAGGATGGTGAGGAACCAGAAGGAGAGACACATATGTCCAGGTCAGGAGGGTCAAAATACAAAACCATTTCCCTGCTGCTGCCAGCCAGATTTGCTCTGTTGGGATGAGGAATTAGAGGAAGGAGATATCCCCAGCTGTTTTCTGGATTTCTTAAATAACTGGGAATAAATCCTGTGTGAAAGAGGGCACGTTTTCATCATGTGACAACCTTCTCCCAAACCAGGGCCTCCGTTTAGCCCAATCCCACGGCTGGTCTAATTAAACCGGGGGAGGGCACGCGGGTCAACATTATAATTAACTCTGCTGTAGGGATTCCATGCTTCAGATATTCCTTTTGGGGATCTCACTGTAAACAAATTCTAGCAATAATTTTCCACTATCTCCTTCTTGCAGGAACAAATTGGCAGCTCGCTGGCAATCCCGCTGCTCTCCTATTTATCTCTTCGAGATAAACATTTTTAAACTTATTTTAATTTCTGAGCAGTTCGTCTCCTTCTTCGTAAACGGGCAGGCTATAAATAACTGATACTCACGCAGGGACAGGAGAACCAGGGACAAAGTGGGTTGTTGTGGTAATGATAAGTAGGCAGGAAAGAATCCACACATCTCGAGTCACCGAGGCTACACGGGGAAGGTTAATTAGGCATCATCTTCAGTAGTTCATTCTCCAAGTGAAAGCAGAGCAGACCCTGGTCTATGGCAATGGCCAACTTGACAATCTTTTCATTAAAGTTCAGCTGATGCATCACTGTTTGCTTGAGTCGGGATGAAGTGTTGCAAGATGTTGGCTTGACAAGACGGATGTGGCCATGAACAATAAGAACGGAAACTCTCCCAGGAGGGGAGCTCCGCTTGATCGTGTTGGGTTTGGGGGGTGGTTTGTGAGATATTTTGTAATTATTTGTGGTTCTCCTCGCATCCAAAGGCCAGATCAGTGGGGATCGGAAAGGAATTCTGGCCATTTGGAAACATGTCTCGGTGCAGTTTTCGCTGTAATTTGATCAACGTCCGATCGCAGTCTACCTTATTATGAGTTATTATTAATTATTATAATAATAATGATGATGATGGTATTTGTTAAGCGTTTACTATGTGCCAAGCACTTTTCTAAACTCTGGAGTAGATACAAGGTAATTAAGTTGTCCCACGTGGGGCTCACAGTCTTAAAACAGTCTTATGCTCACAGAGAAGCAGAGTGGCTCAGTGGAAAGAGCCCAGGCTTGAGAGTCAGAGGTCATGGGTTCTAATCCCAGCTCTGCTGCATGTCTGCTGTCTGACCTTGGGGAAGTCACTTAACTTCTCTGAGCCTCAGTTACCTCATCTGAAAAATGGGAATGAAGACTGTGAGCCCCACGTGGGACAACCTGATCACCTTGTATCCCCCCAGCGCTTAGAAGAGTGCTTTGCACATAGTGAGCGCTTAACAAATGCCTTCATTATTATTATTGATCCCCATTTTACAGATGACGTCACTGAGGCACAGAGAAGTGAAGTGACTTGTCCAAGGTCATGCAGCAGACAGGTGGTGGAGCTGGAATTAGAACCCAGATCCTTTTGACTCCCAAGCCAGTGCTCTATCCACTAGGCCTTGCTGCTTCTCTAATGTCATGTGCCATGTTGTCTTAGAAATGAAAAGAGACAAAGCTTTTAAGATCAGTTATCCACCAGTCAAATCCATGCATAGGTTTATTGAGCACCTCTTTATGCAGAGCACTGTACTAAGCACTTGGAAGAGTACAGTGCAACAGAGTCGGTAGATACATTCCCTGCCCACAGTGGCCCAAATTCCCCAAAGAATCATCACTCCCGGGGATTTCTGAGGCCCTCAAGATTTAACCAATAACTCAAGCCAAACCCGAGACTCCGCGATCTTTCCGAGGCTCACACAGATTCATTATTTTTGACAAGCAGTCATGCGACCCCCGCCAACCTCCAAGATTTAGCAAAAACTCCAGCGAATGTACTCAAATAAAATTAGATATGACCTTCTCCCCGCACCCTCTGACCCCCTGGAATGCCAGGTATGGAGAAATCTGCAGGGCAGAGCAGGGAACGAACGCAGGGTTGGAAATTCTCACGATTTTCTGCATCTGGTTGTCAGCACTCTGCGCTGCCCGTCCCATGAGAAAATCAGATCTCGTAATCACCGTTTTCTGGCCCACTGGTTTTGAGATGTTCAGTTTAACCAAGCTCCCTCCCCTTACATGTTGACTTCTTTTCCCGGCATCCTCTGGTCCTCAAGCCGGAGAGGACTTCCCAGGTTGATGAGATGACTTGGGGTGAAACGATAAATCACTCCAATTATATTCGAAGGGGGGCAGGGTGTGGGCAGGGACACCGTCCAGGCTCAATCACTGATCCGACGCTTGATTTATGATTAAGTAGTTTATAGTGGCCGGGGGAAGACGGCCCAGTTATATTACAGTGAGATCAACTACGGGCACTTGACATTTTGATTGGGCTTTTTCTACGGTAAGGTATGTGATACTTTCTTTCCTTAGAGATGAGATAGATTAGGTATTCCTTGTCATCAAATTCCTTCTTTACTGAGAATAGTTTCCTGAAGCCCAACTGTTCTACCTCCCCCATTAAGCCCTCTTTGTCCTGGCTCCCTCTTCCTTCTCCGGCGCCTGTGAACTTAGATAATCATGGCGGTAGTGATGATGTCATATGGGCCATTTTACAGAAAAATGCTGAGCGTTTATGTGAACATATTGCATTTCTCCAGGGGCACCCCTGACCCCGAAACTGGCTTCAGAGCATTGGTGTGAGTAGAGCTGGACCTTCTCTACCGTGGCTTCCAAGTTCACCCTTCTTGGGGCAGGATCCAGCAGGGCCATGGGAAATAGGGGGCGGATGTGAAGCTGCTGGAATAAATCTAAGGTAATAATAATAATAATAACTATTATTATTGAAGCAGTGTGGCCTAGAGGAAAGAGCATGGGCCCGGGTGTCAGAGAACCTGGGTTCTAATCCTGGCTCCTCCATTTGTTTGCTGTATGATCCTGGGAAATCAATTTCTCCATGCCTCATTTTCCTGATCTGTAAAATGGGAATTAAGTCTGTGATCCCTATGTGGGATGGGGACTCTGTCCAACCTGATTATCTTGTATCGACCCCAGCGCTTGGGAGGCACATAGTAAGCACTTAACAAGTACCACAATTCTTATTACCATTATTATTGTTGTTACTGAGTAGGAGGGAGAAAACGTATTGAATAGCCATTTTACAGACCAGGAAACTGAGACACAGAGAAGTTAAGTAACTTGCCCAAAGTCACAGACCAGGCAAGTGGCCGAGACAGGATTAGCACCCAGACCCTGTGACTCCCGGGCTGGAGCTCTTTCATGCTGCTTCCCTAAATGTAGTTTCCTGGTAACATTACCTAACCTTGGCTTCATTTCAGGAAACTGCCATTCCCTGGTTTTCCTCTTATCCCTCCGGCCATTCCATTCTCAGTCTCCTTCTCAATCTCCTCCTCTGCCTCCACCTTCTCACTGTGGGAGTCCGTCAAGGTTCAGTTCTGTGTAAATACCTTCCATCTACCTCCATAGAGGAGCAACATGGCCTAATGACAAGAGTGGCTTGGGAGTCAGAGGTCATGGGTTCTAATCCCATCTCCGCTACCTGTATGCTGTGTGACCTTAGGCAAGTCACTTAACTTCTCTGTGCCTCAGTTACCTCATCTGTAAAATGAGGATTGAGACTATGAGCCCCACGTGGGGCCACCTGATTGCCTGGTATTTACCCCAGTGCTTAGAACAGTGCTTGGCACATAGAGCTTAACAGATGCCATAATTATTATCCCTGCCCTTTTCAGTCCGAGCCTACCCACTTCTCAAAAACCTTCCGGGGGTTACCCATCCACCTCCACGTCAAATCGAAACAACTTTAAAACCTCATTTGTTCCTTAGACTTCCCCCTCCTATCTCACCTCGTTGACTTCATTCATTGTCGTATTTATTGAGCGATTGCTGTGTGTAGAGCACTCTACTAAGTACTTGAGAGAGTACAATACAATAAACAGACACATTCCCTACCCACAATGAGTTTTAATTCCTACTGCAATCCAGCCTTCCCGCTTCACTCCTCTAGCTTCAACCTACTCACCGAACCTTGATCTCGTGTCTCTTCACCAACCACTTGCCCACATCTTCCCTCTGTCCTGGAAGTCCCTCCCTTTCATACCCGACAGTCTACTGCTCTCCCCACTTTCAAAGCCTTATTTAAATCCCCCTCCTCCAAGAGCCCTCATCTCCACTACTCCCTTTCTCTTCTGCATCATCTACACCTTTGGATCCCTATGCTTTAATCACTTGATAGTCATTCCACTCTCAGTTACATATCCGTAACTTATTTTAATGTCTGTCTCCCCCTTTACACTCTAAGCTTCTAATGGGCAGGGAATGTGTCTCACAACTCAGTTGTATTAGACTCTCCTAAGTGCTTAGTAAAGTGATCTGCATACACTTAAGTGCTTCATAAATTCAATCATTCATTCATTCAGTCATATTTATTGAGCGCTTACTGTGTGCGAAGCACTGTACTAAGCGGTTGGGAAGTACAAGTTGGCAACATATAGAGACGGTCCCTACCCAACAGTGGGCTCACAGTCCAGAAGGACTGATAAATACCACTGATTAATTTGCTGATGAATTGCCAACGTTTCATTTTAATAATAATAATAGCATTTATTAAGCACTTACTGTGTGCAAAGCACTGTTCTAAGCACTGGAGAGGTTACAAGGTGATCAGGTTGTCCCACCGGGGGCTCACAGTCTTCATTCCCATTTTACAGATGAGGGAACTGAAGCCCAGAGAAGTGAAGTGACTTGCCCAAAGTCACACAGCTGGCAACTGGCGGGGTGGGATTTGAACCCATGACCTCTGTCTCCAAAGCCCGGGCTCTTTCCACTGAGCCACACTGCTTCTCTATGCTTGAGCATGGGAGTTAGAAGGGACAAGGATTCTAGGCAGGGGATGGGAAGGGGGGAAGGGGCAAGCTTCAAAGAGCCAACAGTAATGATGATAATAATAACAATTGTTAAGGCTTGTTATTTGCTAAGTGCTGGGGTAAATATAAGATATTCGGGTCAGATACAGGCCCCATCTCATATGGGAGTCACATTCTAAGTGGAAATAGGTTATTTTCTCCCCATTTTACAGGTGTAGACACTGAGGCATAGTGAAGTAATTTACCCAAGATCATACAGCAGGCAAGTGGCAAAGTCAGAATTAGAACCCAGGTCCTCTGGATTCTATAGAGTCATTTATTTGCTAAAAATCCAAAGTACCGGATTAAATGGTCACCATTCCAGAAAAATGGAGATTTTCAAATCTGTTGAAAATTCACAGTTACAAAATCCAGTAACAAAATAACTCCCCTTGTTTATTTTTATTGCATATCGCCCAAGCCAGAAAAAATATTGGCAGAACCTTATCAGCCACACTTTATATAGTTTAGTACTTTTAAAACATGTTAAGCGGTGATGGATGTGTCCAGTAGGCACTCCTGGGATATTTCTACTCCCGTGGGTTTGTTGACAAACTAGAAAACTTTCCGCCTGGTTCATTCTCCTCCTCCCCTAAGGCCTCGGAACTGGCGGGAGGTTGGTTTTACAAGGCAGATCTCTTTGAGGGGTTCCCACGGAGACACCATTTGATTGGGAAATCCTGCATGGAGTCTGAGGAGAAAGTCTGACCATTGTGACCCCCTGCCTTAGTCTGAGCCTTAGAAATGGCTTCCCCCCTCCACCCCCCGTCAATCAATCAACGTCAACTGACGGAAACATCCCAACCCTACTTTGATCTTTAGAAATGGCTTCCCTTGTCAAGCATAGAAGCCATGTGGCCTAGTGAATAGAGCATGGGCCTGGGAATCAGAAGATGTGGGTTCTAATTCTGGCTCCACCATTTGTCTGCTAGGTGACCTTGGGTGGGTCACCTCATTTTTCTAGATCTCGGTTACCTCATTTGTAAAATGAGGATTAAGACTGTGAGCACTTTGTAGGACAGGAACTGCCTCCAACCCAACGAGCTTTAGTACGATGTCTGGCATATAATAAGTGTTTAACTACCATTAAAAAAAAAATCAGTCAGTTAGCTGATGGTAACATTCCAGCCCTAATCTGAATGTTAGAAATTGGTCGGTCAGTCTATTGGTAACTGTAAAATGGCAATTAAATTATTGTTTTCCATTATATTGTAAATCCCTTATCGGACAGGCAGAATGTCTGATCTGATTATCTTGTACAGTGCCTGGTACATAGTAAGCACTCGACAAATGTCACAATTATTATTATTATTACCATCATTATTATCAACATTATTAAGGAGTTTACAATAAGGAAGGCAGAAATAAAAAAAAATAATTACCTTTAGGGGAACCAGAAGAAATAAATTAGAATGTTCATTTGAGCCCACCCATACGTATGCAAGGGCTGAGGATGGGTATGAATAAATAACAGATGCCTCAGATGGCTAGTCTGACAAAAGCAGAATGACGGAGTGGATAGAGTTAGAAGGTCATGGGTTCTAATTCCGGCTCTGCCACAGGTCTGCTGTGTGACCTTGGGCAAGTCACTTCACTTCTCTGGACCTCAGTTCCCTCATCTGTAAAATGAGGATGGAGACTGTGAGCCCCACGTGGGACAAGGACTGTGTCCAACTTCATTTATCTGTATCCACTCCAGTGCTTAGTACAGTGCCTGGCACAAAGTAAGTGCTTAACAAATACCATTATGATTATCATTATTATTAATAATAATTTGTGAGAGGGGGGTTGGGGAATGAATTAGAGAAGCCCTGTTGGAGAAGGAGGGTTTCAAATACGCAGAAGGCTATTCACCATCCCCACACAGGCAGGCCATCACCCCAGTGACGCATTACCCTGTCCTTACACCCTATCCTTACAGACTTTCAGTTCTGCTCCCCAAACATTTCATTTTGGAGCTCCTAAAGAAGCTCTCTCACTTTCTAGGAATTATGTTTGCTTCTCTGAACACCCCGAGGCTGTTAGAAACAGGTAAGAAATGGTATTTAACTGGTGGTAGGTCCAATTTGGCAAATTTCTTGCTGAAAGCATCAGCCTCTCCCTTCTCCAGTTGAGTCATTCGTAATTGGGAGTTCTTGGCCCTGTTCCCGCAGCGGTTTCCAGGCAGGAATCCTGAGCTTCCTTTCCACTTAGAAGATGGTTTTTCAATTTGGCCTTGAGCATTAGGATGGGATCTTTGAAGTCTTCCCACTTTGCTTCTGCTCTTAACCGATTTCTAGGATTATACGTTTCTTTTGGGCAGGGTTCACGTCTAATGGATTTTTGCTTTCCCAAACACATAGTACAGTGCCCTGCACACAGTACAGTAAAGTAGCCCACAAATACCATTGCTTGAATGACTGATGGGTGGAAATGTGGCTTCTCTAGTCAAAATGTTGACTTCGTCTGATTTCTGACTCTGACTTCTGAATGTCGAGACATCTTTACCCCACACACAATTGCCCAAGCCCATAGGCTTTCCTCTCAGAATTCTCAGTTTTTTGTTACATTTTTGTATTTTTTAACAGCATCTGCTAAGCATCTACTATCAGGTTGGACACAGTCCACATCCCACGTGGGGCTCACAGTCAACCTAAAGGGGAATAAGAGGTAAACCCCATTTTTCAGTTGAGGAAACTAAAGGCACGGAGAGGTAAAGTGACTCTCCCAAGTTCACACTGCAAGCAATTGGCAGGTGATAATGTTGATGATGATGGTATTAAGTGCTTCATGTGTGCTGTACACTGTTCTAAGCACTGGGAGCACTGGGGTAGATACAAGTTAATCAAATTGGACACCATCCCTGTCCCACTTGGGGCTCATAGTCATTCATTCATTCATCCATTCATTCAATCATATTTATTGAGCGCTTACTGTGTGCAGAGCACTGTACTAAGCACTTGGGATGTACAAGTTGGCAACATATAGAGACGGTCCCTACCCAACAGCGGGCTCACAGTCTAGAAGGGGGAGACAGACAACAAAACCAAACATATTAACAAAATAAAATGAATAGAATAGTAAATATGTACAAGTAAAATAAATCGAGAGATACATCTGTACAAACATATATACAGGTGCTGTGGGGAGGGGAAGGAGGTAGGGCGGGGGGGATGGGGTTAATCAGGTTAATCAATTTGGACACAGTCCCTGTCCCACATGGGGTTCGCACTCTTAATCTCCATTGTACAGATGAGGTAACTGAGGACCAGAGAAGTGAAGTGGCTTGCCCAGGGTTGCAAAACAGACAGGTGGTGGGGCAGGAATCAGAACCCAGGCCTTCTGACTCTACTAGGCCGCACTGCTTCCCTAGACACTTAACAAATACCATAATTATCATTAAAGTTGGCCGGTGGAGTGTTATGCAACATATGATGGACTGTTAAAGAGCATGCCTTAGTGGATAGAGCATGGGTTTGGGAGTTAGAAGGACCTGGGATCTAATCCCAGCTCTGCCACATGTCTGCTGTGTGACCTTGGGCAAGTCACTTCGCTTCTCAGGGCCTCAGTTACCTCATCTGTCAAAGGCCTCAGTTACCTCATCTGTAAAATGGGGATTGAGACTGTGAGACCCACATGGGACAGGCACTGTGTCCAACCTGATTTACTTGTATCCACCCCAGCTCTTAGTATAGTAGCCGGCACCTAGTAAGTACTTTACAAATACCACAATTATTATTATTGTTATTACTACTATCTACCTCAGTGCTTTAAACAGCTCTTGGCCCATAGTAAGCACTTAACAAATGCCACAATTATTATTATTATTATTACTAATGTGAATGGCATAAGGGGACTCCAGTGAGAACGGAAGATTCCTAGACTATGAATTATGCAGGGAAGAGCTTGCTGGCAAAACTGTGAGGTAACATTTCCAGGCTGCGGTCCATGGCTTTAAGTGTGTGTCTGGACAAGCCTATAGGCTGAGATCCATAGGATGGCAGTTTTCCAGCTTTCTGGTGCTCCAGCTTGGTAAAACTGCCCTGCGGACCCACCCATGACTAATTTCCGACATTATTCCACTAACCTGTACTGACTAGAGGGACTATTCCTTGCCTGGAGCCCAAGTGGATAATCTTCTCTAAGTGTTCAGAGGCCGTTGGGGTTGCTGGATGGTTTTGGCACAAAGCCTCTACTCCTTCCCCAAACGGGAAATAGCACTGATATGTCAGGATGACATGGCTGAACAGAGAATTGACTCTACAGGAGTCGCCTTTACCCAGATTCCTTCTTCTCCCTGCTCCATCAAGCTGGGAAAGGGGTGGTGGGCAAATATTAACAGTGATCATAATGGTATTTGCTACTATGTGCCAAACACTGTGCTAAGCCCCAGGAGTAGACTGAGAAGCAGAATGGCCTAGTGGATAGAGCCCAGGCTGGGAGTTAGAAGGACCCCTCTCCATCCCCCCAGCCTTACCTCCTTCCCTTCCCCACAGCACCTGTATATATGTATATATGTTTGTACGCATTTATTACTCTATTGATTTATTTATTTTACTTGTACATATCTATTCTATTTATTTCATTTTGTTAATATGTTTGGTTTTGTTCTCTGTCTCCCCCTTCTAGACTGTGAGCCCGCTGTTGGGTAGGGACCGTCTCTATATGTTGCCAACTTGTACTTCCCAAGCGCTTAGTACAGTGCTCTGCACACAGTAAGCGCTCAATAAATATGATTGATTGATTGACCGGGGTACTCATCACGACTCCGCCACTTGTCTGCTGCATCACCTTGGGTAAATCTGCATTCTGCTACCTAGACAGCGGAGTGTTAGTATTAACATAGGTGTTTATTAAGTATCCACTCGGTGCCATGCCCTGAACTAGGCCCTTGGAAAGTAGTACTCGAGAAGCAGCGTGGCTCAGTGGAAAGAGCATGGGTTTTGGAGTCAGAGGTTATGGGTTCAAATCCCGGCTCCAGCAATTGTCAGCTGCGTGACTTTGGGAAAGTCACTTAATTTCTCTGTGCCTCAGTTAACTCATCTGTAAAATGGGGATTAAGACTGTGAACCCCCCATGGGACAACCTGATCACCTTGTAACCTCCCCAGCGCTTAGAACAGTGCTATGCACATAGTAAGCACTTAATAAATGCCATTATTTTTATTATTAGTAGTACGGGATAAAGTGAACTATCCATCAATGAATCAATCAATCAATTGTATTTATTGAGCACTTACCGGGTGCAGAGCACAGGACTAAGCGCTTGGGAGAGTACAATATAACAGAGTTGGTAGACATGTTCCATGCTCACCATGAGCTTACAGTCTAGACGGGGAGACAGACTTATATAGAAATGAATAAAGGATGTGGACACAGTGCTGTGGGGCTGAGGAAGGGGTAAGTAAAGCAAATCGGATTTTAAGGGTGATGGAGAAGGAAGTGGGAGAAGAGAAAATGAGGGTCTAGTCAGGGAAGGCCTCTTGGAGGAGATGGACCTTCATGGGAGAGTAATTTTCTGTCAAAGATGAAGAGGAAGGATGTTCCAGGCTAGAGGCCAGACGTGGGTGAGAGGATGGAGGCGAGGTAGAAAAGATCGAAGGACGGTGAGTAGGATGGCATTTGAGGATCAGAGTGAGTGGGCTGGGTTCTAGTGAGGCTTTGGAGTCAGAGGTCATGGGTTCAAATCCTGGCTCTGCCAACTGCCAGCTGTGTGACTTTGGGCAAGTCACTTCACTTCTCTGTGCCTCAGTGACCTCATCTGTAAAATGGGGATGAGGACTGTGAGCCCCCACTTGGGACAACCTGATCACCTTGTAACCTCTCCAGTGCTTACAACAGTGCTTTGCACATAGTAAGCGCTTAATAATTGCTATTCAAAAAAAAAATCAGGGAGAGCTTTAAAGCCTGCTGTGTGACCTTGAGCAAGTCACTTCACTTCTCTGTGCCTCAGTTTCCTCACCTGTGAAATGGGGATTCCAAACCTGTTCTCCCTCTTACTTAGACTGTAAGCCCCATTTGGGATGGGGACTGTGTCCGACCTCATTGATTTATATCTATAAAGGACAATGGTTGATACTTAACAGATATGGTTAAAAAAACAAAAGCAACAACAAAAAAATCTAGAAGAGAATAGCACAGTGCTTAGCATATAGTAAGTGCATAACAAGTATTATTATTATTTTAGCATTAATATTCCTTTTTAATTATTATTACATGATTATTATCCTGGCTCTGACGTTTGCCTGATTTGTGACCTAGGGCAAGTCACTTAACTTTTGTATTTGTCAACTGTAAAATGGGGATTAAATATCACTTCTCTCTCTCCCTTAATAATAATAATGATGATGGCATTCGTTAAGCACTTACTATGTGTGATACACCATTCTAAGTGCTGGGGGGGATACAAGGTGATCAGGTTATCCCACGTGGGGCTCACAGTCTTCATCCCCATTTTACAGATGAGGTCACTGAGGCCCAGAGAAGTGAAGTGACTTTTCCAAAGTCACACAGCTGACAAGCGGCGGAGCCGGGATTAGAATCCACGACCTCTGACTCCCAAGCCCGGGCTCTTTCTACAGAGCCACGCTGCTTCTCCTTAGTCTGTGAACCCCATATGGGACTGGGAATGAGTCTGATCTGATTATCTTCTATCAACCCCAGTGCGCTTACCATAGTGCTTGGCACACAGTAAGCACTTAACAAACACCACAATTATTATTATTATTAGTACCTCATAAAAAATGCATTCTACGAAGTAGTAGTAGTAGTAGTAGTAGTAGTAGTAGTAGTAGTAGTAGTAGTAGTAGTTATGAAACAGTGTGGCTCAGTGGAAAGAGCCCGGGCTTTGGAGCCAGAGGTCTTGGGTTCAAATCCTGACTCCGCCAATTGTCAGCTGTGTGACTTTGGGCAAGTCACTTCACTTCTCTGGGCCTCAGTTCCCTCATCTGTAAAATGGGGATGAAGACTGTGAGCCCACCGTGGGACAACCTGATTACCTCATAACCTCCCTAATGCTAAGAACAGTGCTTTGCACATAGTAAGAGCATGGGCTTGGGAGTCAGAGGTCATGGGTTCAAATCCCAGCTCCACCTATTGTCCGCTGTGTGACCTTGGGCAAGTCACTTCACTTCTCTGGGCCTCAATTACCTCATCTGTAAAATGGGGATTAAGACTGTGAGCCCCATGTGGGACAACCTGATCACCTTATATCCCCCTACAGCACTTAGAACAGTGCTTTGCACATAGTAAGCACTTAACAAATGTCATCATTATTATTATTAGTAGTAGTAAGTGCTTAATAAATGCCATTATCATTATTATTATGGAAGCATTATTGCGAGCCGACTGTATGCATAGCAGTGTACTAAGCAGTGAGAAAGAATACTCAGGTGGAAATTAGATATGATCCTTGTCTCAGTGGGATAAAAAAAAATCAATCAGTGGTATTTTTGAGGGTCTACTGTCTGCAGAACACTGTACTAAACACGTGGGAGAGTACAATACAATAGTTCCTTGCACACAACAAGTTTACTCTTTCAAGGGAGCCAAGAAGGATTACTTTTCCTCTTAAATGAGCAGGAAAGGTCTTCACAGGGCCAGTCAGCTACACAGTTCTCTTCACTAATTCATCTTATCCTCAGTAGCATGATTTTTTACCCAAACACAACATTTTCCTGTGATCCTGATCAATTTCCCGTTCAGTCTGCAGTGCTACAAACACACCCACAATCGATCAGACTCTTGAAATGCAGCCCAGACTGATTCGGCAAATGTTACAGAATTATTAGCTCATAACCTTGCAAAAGGATTCTGATTAACACCTGGAAACTTTGTCTTTCACAGAGTTCGGTATTTTAAAAACAAGTTAATTTGTGAGCAAAAATTAGGTAGGGAAGATAAGCGATTAAAACTATCTAATTTACTGTACGTTGTGCAGTTTAATTTAATAGGATAATCACTCAACTTGTAAATACATTATACATAGATTAATGTGAGCCCGTTGTTGGGTAGGGACCGTCTCTATATGGTGCCAACTTGTACTTCCCAAATGCTTAGTACAGTGCTCTGCACACAGTAAGCGCTCAATAAATATGAATGAATGAATGAAATGTACAGATCAAAATTCCTTATTATCACATAAATTGGCTAATGATAATTACTCTGTTGATATACAAGATTAGGACACTTGAAAATTCAAGATGGGCTATGTAATAATTTGGATCTTTCTCACCAACAGAGATAAATGATTAATTCTACCTTATCCTAAGAGTAATTTTATTTCTCCTGAATAAAATTCAAAACAAAGCCTCAAAAATTGCAGGGTTGGAAAGTAACTTAGCAAATGTATACTCTGATTCTGAGTACCACGTGGGACAGGGACTGTGTTCAACCTGATTTTGTAGCAGCCCCAGGATTTAATTCAGTGCTCAGCACACAGTAAGAGTATCAATAAATCAATCGAACTATGAGCAACTTTAAAATATCAAAATTGTACCACGTCCTATGTCGATTATAAACTTCTCAAGGACACAGACGGTTTCTTCTACGTATATTGTATGCTCCCAAGGGACCTAGTATAACATCCTATAGAGTTTGGTGCTCAGTATAGTTCAATCAATCAATAAATCAGTGGTATTTACTGAGTGCCTACTGTGTGCAGCACAATGTACTAATCGCTTAGGATGATGCTGATCAGTTAAACTGGTGAATAGCTTTTGAGGAAGGAAGTTGGTGAGGGAGGGATGAAAATCAAGCAGCATCGCTCAGTGGAAAGAGCACGGGCTTTGGAGTTAGAGGTCATGGGTTCAAATCCTGGCTGCACCAATTGTCAGCTGTGTGACTTTGGGCATGTCACTTGACTTCTCCATGCCTCAGTTCCCTCATCTGTAAAATGAGGATTGACTGTGAACCCCCGGTGGGACAACCTGATCACCTTGTAACCTCCCCAGCGCTTAGAACAGTGCTTTGCACATAGTAAGCATTTAATAAATGCCATCATCAATATTATTATTATTATTAAGAGAAGCAGCATTGGCCTAAAGAGGAATTTGTCAAATAGGAGAATCACTCTCCAGAAAGTTTAGCTTCCTGGTACCGTTTCTCTGGGTGCAAGGAAATAGAAGATCAGTTCATAGTTTCCTATTGGAATGATTAATATCTGGAAGAAGAATTGTGGCCTAAAGGAAAGAGCAGAGGCCTGTTGCTTAGGAGGAGGTGGGTTCTAATCCCGGCTCCTCCACCTGTCCGCAGTGTGACACTGGGCAAGTTTTCTGCGCCTCAGTTATCTCATCTGTAAAATGGGGATTAATTCTGTGAGCCCCATATAGGACAAAGACTGTGTTCAATCTGATTAGAGTTTAGAACAGTGTCCGACACGTAGTAAGTGCTTAACAAATACCATTATTGTTATTATTATTATTATTATTATTAATAATTCTTTCAATCGTATTTATTGAGAGCTTCCTGTGTGCAGAAAACTGTCCTAAGCACTTGGGAGAGGACACCACAGCGATAAACAGACACATTCCCTGCCCACAACGAGGTTACAGTCTAGAGGGGGAGACAGACATTAATATGGATTAATAATTAATAGGTAGGAGTAGGTTAGTATTAGAGGAGTGAAGGGTTTAGGCTGGTTTGTAGAGAAGCAGCATGGCTCAGTGGAAAGAGCACGGGCTTTGGAGTCAGCAGCCATGGGTTCAAATCCCGCCTCTGCCATTTGTTAGCTGTGTGATTTTGGGCAAGTCACTTCTACTTCATCTGTAAAATGGGAATTAAGATTGTGAGCCCCACGTGGGACAACCTGATCACCTTGTAACCTCCCCAGCGCTTAGAACAGTGCTTTGCACATAGTATGTGCTTAATAAATGTCATCATTATTATTATTGTAGGAGGAGAGGAGTGAGCTGAGGTAAGAAGGGGGAGAGATGATTGATCATCGCCTTGAAGCTGCTGTTGAGGAGTTTCTGCCTGATGCAGGAAGAAATGGGCAACCATTTTTGGGGGGAGGTTTTTGAGAATAATCAAGCTACCCATCAGCCAACAGGCAATAATACTGATGAGGGAGCCGAGGCCCAGAGAAGTGAAACGACCTGCCCGAAGTCACACAGGAGTTGAGCGGCAGAGGCGGGATTAGAACCCAGGATCTTCAGACTCCCAGGCTCGGGCTCTACCTGCTAGGCCGAGCTGCTGAGGGATGGAGGGTGGGGTAAGTACGCAAGAGAATGAGCCCATCGTTGGGTAGGGACTGTCTCTATCTGTTGCCGAATTGTACTTTCCAAGCGCTTAGTACAGTGCTCTGCACACAGGAAGCGCTCAATAAATACGATTGAATGAATGAATGAACAGGTGCCGTTTATTGGGGACTTAGAAACAGCTAGGGACTGTACTAGAGAAGCAGCATGGGGGAAGCAGCATGGCTCAGTGGAAAGAGCCCAGGCTTTGGAGTTAGAGGTCATGGGTTCAAATTCCGACTTCCACTTGTGACTTTGGGCAAGTCACTTAACTTCTCTGGGCCTCAGTTACCTCATCTGTAAAATGGGGATGAAGACTGTAAGCCCCCGTGGGACAAGCTGATCACCTTGTATCCCCCCAGTGCTTAGAACAGTGCTTTGCACATAGTAAAAGCTTAACAAATGCCATCATTATTATTATTACTAGTGGCAACAGCCCACGCTTGGAAGTCAGAAAGTCATGAGTTCTAATCCTAGCTCTGCCACTTGTCTGCTGTGTGACCTTGGAAAAGTCACTTCACTTTCCTGGGCCTCAGTTACCTCAACTGTACCTGTGAGCCTCACCTGGGACAGGGACTGTGCACGAACCGATTTACCTGTATCCACCCTGGCACTTAGTGCCTGACACATAGTAAGCACTTAACAAATGCCATGATTATTGTTATTATTAACATTATACTAAGCACTTTGGAGAATGCAGCAGTATCAAGATACGTGTTCCCTGCCCTTGGAGAGGTTAGAGCCAAGCAAAGCGCTGGGAGACCCGCCCAACAGATTTGGTCATTCACAGCTGCATCTTATTCACCTGACTTCCATTGCTCCAGATCGTATTATTCAGAGAGTTGTGTTTCCCTGAAATCTGATCGGTTTTTTTTGTTTTATTTTCTTTTTAACGATCCGTCTGTCACAGGAAGCAAGTCACTCAGATAATTACTTAGAGGAAAATTTGGTTATTGGGCAATAAAGAGGAGGCATTAAGATTCTACATGACAGAGGCCTAATAACAATTAAGAGTCAATTTTCCCCATGGAGGTGAACCTCAATAAAACCAAGACACTAAATCATTGCCCAAGGAACACTTTGCTGTTAATTAAATCTGGAATGTTCATGCTGTCATTGAAAGCATGACAAGAGTACAGATTTTGTTTATTTTCCAGGATGAAGATTTAGGGACTTCTTCCAATATAGAACAAGTCCCTTAAAAATTAGATCTCGTGCCCTTAAAATCAGTCTTCGTGCCTTGTGAACAGAAATGAAAATCCTGAGGCATTAGCAGTGATGCCCGTGGGAATTTCTGCATCCAAATAAATTCAATTCAGTGAAATAAGAAACAGTGTGACCTAAAGGGAAAGCATGGGCCTAGAAGCCAGAGGACGTGGGTTTTAAGCCTGACTCTGCCACTTGCCTGCTGTGAGACCTTGGGCAAGTCATTTAACTTCTTTAGGATTCAGGCTCCTCATGTATACAAAGGGGTATCAAATACTTCCTTAGACTGAGCCCCATGTGACAATCAGTTGCCCAATTGTACTTTCCAAGCTGTTAGTACAGTGCACACAGTAAGCGCTCAATAAATACGATTGATTGAATGAATGAATGAATGAATGAACAAACAGGAACAGAATCTCATTTAAGTTTCCTTTATCAACGACTGTAGTAGCAGTAATAGTAAACCTCTAGACATAAGCTCATTTTGGGCAGGGAATGTGTCTGTTTATTGTTGTATTGTACTCGTTGAAGCACTTAGTACAGTGCTCTGCACACTGTAAAAGCTCAATAAATATGACTGAATGAATTAATTAATAATAGCATTTATTCAGCACTTGTGTGCAGTGCATTGCACTAAGAGCTAGGAAATATACAGGTGGGAATTAGACAAGGTCACACAGTGACTGGCACATAGTGTTTAACAATTTATCATTATTATTATTAGAAGTAGTAGTAGTAGAAGCAGTAATATTTGAGCTGTATGCAAAAAAATATTTCCCTTAGGATAGTTTGGCCGTTACCTGTATGTTTCCATCAACCCACACTGATAATAATAATAATGATGGTATTTGTTAAGCACTTACTATGTGCAAAGCACTGTTCTAAGTGCTGGGGAGGTTACAAGGTGATCAGGTTGTTCCATGGGGGGCTCACAGTTTTAATCTCCATTTTACAGATGAGGTAACTGAGGCACAGAGAAGTTAAGTGACCTGCCCAAAGTCACACAGCTGATAGTTGGCGGAGCTGGGATTTGAACCCAAGACCTCTGACTCCAAAGCCTGGACTCTTTCCACTGAGGCACGCTGAAATGTCAATTCTGTTGGAGTGAAAAACTCCCTCTGTGCATGAAAAGTGTCACATGTTTGAGAGACAGCGTGTTTTGGGGGGAAAAAACCTGGGACCGGGAATAAGCACAGCGAGGTTTTAGTCCTGGCTCTGCCCATTGCCCTGCTGTGTGACGTAGGGTAAATCGCTTAACTTATCTGTGCTTCAGTTTCCTCCTCTCTAAATTGGAAATTAAAATACCTATTCTCCTTTCCTGAGACTCTGTCTAATCTGATTACCATTTATCTACCCTAGATTTTGGTACGTAGTAAGTGTTGAATGAATATCATACTTATTATTCACGTCACTGTACTTCCCAAGTGCTTAATAGTATCCGCTGTACCCAGTAGGTGTTCAAAAATGCCATTTCTCCTTCTACTATTATTATAACTATTACTACTACTATTAATAACTACTACTATTACAGAAGCAGCATAGCAGCATAGCACAGCCTGGGAATCAAGAGACTTAGGTTCTAATCCCGACTCCATCATTCCCCTTCTGTGCGACTTTGAACAACTCACTTAAAATGCCTGTGCCTCAGTTTCCTCAGCCTTAAAATGGGGATTAAATGTCTAATCTTTCTTGCTCTTAGATTCTGAACCAGGGTCTTACCTAGGTATAGAAAAGGAATCGGGAAGAGCCTCCTGGAGGAATTGGCATTTCAGCAGCATTTTGAAGATGCCTTGGTTGTCTTGTCCTTATGTTAAACTCTCCCCCATAAAGGAGTGTTTCAATCATTCATTCATTTATTCATTCATTCAATTCAATCGTATTTATTGAGAGCTTACTGTGTGCAGAGCACTGTACTAAGTGCTTGGGAAGTACAAGTTGGCAACATATAGAGTTGGTCTCTACCCAACAATGGGCTCACAGTCTAGAGGAGGGAGAGAGACAACAAAACAAAACATGTAGACTGGTGACAAAACATCACTGTCCTCTTAGGCAGCAAAAATCTGTCTAGTGATGAATATATCGGGAGGAAATTCAAGTTATGGTTTGTTAATTGTGGACATTAAGTAAAACTCAGCCACACGTGGAAGAAAATTCAATACATTCCAGACCAGACAGGCTGGCAAAAGTCATCTGTTTTCCCTTAGTTACTAATGCGATCCCTCAACTGTGTAGCTGTCGAAACCAAGCATCCACTGATCTGAAGCTCTGGCATTTTGTTTTTTGTTTTTTTTTCAAGAAGCTCAAGAATGTTTTCTTTCTCCAGAAAACTTGCTTAAATGACCGTCCTTTACTTCAGCAACACGAAGTGAAAATGTTGCTGGGGAGAGGTCTCGCTACCATATAAATCAAATCGAGCAATATAGATTTCCCACCCATTGACACTCTTGTGATGATCTGAAGCAGCGTAAGAGAGAACCTGGGCCCAAGACTCAGGAGTCCTGGTTCTAATTCCAGGTTTGCCACTTACCCGCTGTGTGACCTTGGGAAAATCACTTAACTTCTCTGAATCTCTGTTTCCTCTTCTGTACGAATGGGGGTGGAGGAGTGCAATTCCAATTCTCCTTTCCCTGAGACTGTGAACCCCATCTGGAATAAGAACTGTACCTAATCTGTTTCTATCGTTTCTACCCTAGTGCTTAGAACAGTCCTTTGGCAAACAGTAAGGGCTTGAAAAATACCGCAGTATGTTATTATTATTATCTAGATGGTAAGCTCAATGTGGGCAGGGAATGTGTCAGGTTATTGTTATATTGTACTCTCCCAAGTGTTTAGTACAGTGCTCTGTACCCAGTACAGGCTCAGTAAATACGACTGAATTGAAATTATCTTTGTTATTTTAAGTAATAGTAGTAGTAGTGCTTGGCACATAGTAAGCACTTAACAAGCAATCTAGTTACTATTCCTGCTGTTTTAGAATTCTGAATAATTGTTTAGTGAAATGCATTGTGAAATCAATTAGAGAAATACCATTGATTGATTGATTGATTGATTGATTGATTAGAGGAAGCATTTGAACTCTGGATTGGTATTGGCATAGTTCTTTGTATTTCCCATGGTTCTCATTCAGTGAGTGTCTATGATTCCCTTTACATATCTGAGGGATAGCCACACACCCAGGTGATTTGGGGACCTCTCCTTGGGCTTCTGGGTGAAGGGAGAATTATTTTCCCCACTGCCAGTGTTCCTTCCCCTCTGCCTAGCCTAGTTGAGTGAGACCTGGGTTCTAGTCCCAGCTCTGCCACTGATCTGCTGTGTGACCGTGGGCAAGTCACTTACCCTTTCTGAGTATCAGTTTCCTCCTCTTTAAAATGGGAATGAAGTAGACTGTGAGCCCTTAGGAGTCAGGGATTATGTCCAATCAGATAGTTTAGTCTTCTAGACTGTGAGCCCACTGTTGGGTAGGGACTATATATGTTGCCAACTTGTACTCCCCAAGCGCATAGTACAGTGCTCTGCACACAGTAAGCACTCAATAAATATGATTGATTGATTGATTGATTGATTTAGTTGCACCCTCTTTCACATTCTTGTAAACATGTCTGACCAGTTTATCAATTTTGACTACTGGAGTTGCTTATAATTTTATTTTTGTCTCTCCCCATTAGTATGAACTCCTTTGGACAGGAAACATGTTTACCAAATCTGTCAGTCAGTCAATCATATTTACTGAGCGCTTACTGTGTGCAAAGCACTGTACTAAGCACTTGGAGAAGTGCAATACAACAGCATTCCCTGCCCAGAATGAGTTTACAGTCTAGAGGGGGAGACAGATATGAATATAAATAAGGACATTATGGTTTTGGAGGTAAGTGCTTTGGGCCTAAGGGGTGAATAAAGGAACAAATCAGGGTGACGCAGAAGGGAGAGGGAAATGAGGAAATGAGGGTTTAGTCAGGGAAGGCTTCATGAAGGAGATGTGCCTTCAATAAGGCTCAAAGGTGGGGAGAGTGACAGTCAGATCTGAAGCGGGAGGGCATTCCAGGCCAGGGGCAGGAAGTGGGTGTGAGGACTGCAGCTAGATAGATGAAATTCGAGATCCAGTGAGAAGGTTAGCATTAGGGGAGTGAAATGTGTGGGCTGGGTTGGAGTAAGAGAGCAGCAAATTGAGGTAGGAAGGAGCAAGGTGATTGAGTTTAAAGAATTCTCTCTAGAACCCTTTGAGCATGGCCTAAGAGACTCTGAGTCTGGGGATTCAGACCTCCTAATAACAAAGACCATACCCGTCTGAGACCAAATGCCTTCTGAGAATTTACCTTGTGCCTGCTGGCTTCAGAGGCCAGTGAGTCGATTTGATAAGAAACAGGGCAGTCACCTCCAAAGCCTTGGGGACCTGTGTGTTATTCTCATTCAGGAACGATCAGAGGAGCTATGGGAAATCACATTTCAGGGCTGGAAAAAGCCCCTCTCTCTCCTCCTGTGCACTTTCAAAAACACACAGGGACTTTTTCTCAGAGCTTAGATGGCAGGAGATTCAAATTCCCGGAGTGCTTGTGTCCCAGTACCTTTGTTTATCTGTTTAGCTGCCTAGCCAGTAGCCCCATTTCCTCCTGCAGACCTGGTCTTCTAGACTGTGAGCCCGCTGTTGGGTAGGGACCGTCTCTATATGTTGCCAACTTGTACTTCCCAAGGGCTTAGTACAGTGCTCTGCACACAGTCAGTGCTCAATAAATACGATTGAATGAATGAATGAATGGTTCCCCTATCCTCCTGTCCTTCAACTTCCACTGACCTCACTGCATATCCAAGAAAATCTGTGGGTTTTCAAACGATGGTTTATAATGAGGAATTTATAAGCTTCACAGATGCAGGTATTCTAGTAATAATAATAATAATTGTGGTATTTGTTAAGTGTTTACTCTTTGTCAAACACTGTACTAAGAGCTAAGGTAGATGCAAGATAATCATGCATCATGGTACTCGCAGTCTAAGTAGGAGGGAGAACAGGGATTGATCTGGAAATTGAGGGGCAGAGAAGTTAAGTGACTTGCCCAAGGTCACACAGCAGGCCTGTGGCAGAGCTGGGATTGGAACACAGGTCCTCTGACTTCCAAGTCCATATTTCCACTACGCTATGCTGCTTGTACTGGGGATGAAACACCAGTTCTCCCTTCTACTTTGACTGGGAACCCAATTCTGGGTGGGGACTATGTCCAATCTATTTATCTTTTTTTAATAGTATTTGTTGAGTGCTTACTATGTGTCAGGCACTGTACTACCGTGGGAGTAGATACAATTTAGTCAGTTTGGCCATAGTCCATGAGCTGCATGGATCCCACAGTCTGAATCCCCATGTTACAGATGAGGTAACTGAGGCACAGATAAGTTAAGTGACTTGATAATAATAATTAATGTTGGTAATTGTTAAGCACTTACTATGTGCCAAACACTGTTCTAAGCACTGGGGTAGATACAAGGTAATCAGGTTGTACCATGTGGGGCTCACAGTCTTAATCCCCATTTCACATATGAGGTAGCTGAGGCATTAAGAAGCATTATGAGAAGCAGCGTGGCTCAGTGGAAAGAGCACGGGCTTTGGAGTCAGAGGTCAGGGGTTCAAATCCCAGCTCCGCCAATTGTCAGCAGTGTTTCTTTGGGCAAGTCACTTATCTTCTCTGTGCCTCAGTTACCACATCTGTAAAATGGAGATTAAAACTGTGAGCCCCTGTGGGACAACCTGTTTACCTTGTAACCTCCCCAGCACTTAGAGCAGTGCTTTGTACATTGTAAGCGCTTAATAAATGCCATTATTATTATTAAAAAGTGACTTGCCCAAAGTCACACAGCTGACAAGTGCCCGAGCTGGAAATAGAACACATGACCTATGACTCCCAAGCCCAGGAGCTTTCCACCAAGCTGCACAAAGTCACCCAGAAGACAAATGAAGAGCTAGTATTCGAACCCAGGGCCTCTGACTCTAAGGATTGTGCTCTTTACATGACCTTGCTGCTTTCTGGAGATAAATACATTAATAATGATAATAATAATTTTGGAGTTTGTTAAGCGCTTACTATGTACAAAGCACTGTTCTAGTGTTGTGGGGCTCGGCTGGAGCTGTGAGTACCAAGTCCTTAGGCATTGCACAGATGGGAGGATGAATTGCGGGGAACGAGGACTTAGGAAAGTTTCTTGTTGGATATGTGACTTTAGGAGGGTTTTGAAGGTGGGGAGAAGCAGTCCCCTGTCAAGTATGTAGGAGGAGAGAGTTCCAGGCCAGAAGGGAGATTCGGGCAAGGGTTGGTAGAAAAACAGTGTGGTTCAATGGAAAGAGCCTGGGTTTTGGAGTCAGAGGTCATGGGTTCAAACTCTAGCTCCACCCATTGTCAGCTGTGTGATTTTGGGAAAGTCACTTCAACAGTGCTCAGCAATGAGAACAGTGCTTTGCACATAGTAAGTGCTTAATAAATGCCATTATTGTTATTATTATTATTTTTTTTATTCTCTGGGCCTCAGTTCCCTCATCTGTAAAATGGGGATGAAGACTGTGAGCCCCCCGTGTGACAACCTGATCACCTTGTAACCTCCCCAGTGCTTAGAACAGTGCTTTGCACATAGTAAGCATTTACAAATGCCATCATCATCATCATCATTATTATTATTATTATTAGCAAGACAGACAAGATTGAGGTTTGGGCAAGTCACTTAACTTCTCTGTGTCTCAGTTACCTCATCTATAAAATGGGGATGAAGACTGTGAGCCCCCCGTGGGACAACCTGATCACTTGTAACCTCCCCAGCACTTAGAACAGTGCTTTGCACATAGTAAGTGTTTAATAAATGCCATTATTATTATTATTACTCAGGGAAGAAGATAAAATTGAGGAGTGAAGTGTGCAAGTTGGGTTGTAGTAGATGAGTGAGATTAGTAAGCGGGGCGTGGGCAGATTGAGTGCTTCATTTAAGAATCGTCAAAACAACATATTTCATATTTCAAAAGGTACCATATTGCTGTGACTCATCGCCCGAGTACCTAAGAACAATTGGTACAGGCAGAAAAATCCTTGTGCATCCCAGCCCGCACACTCCCCTCCTCCGGTGCCGCTAACCTCAATGTGCCTCATTCTCGCCTGTCCCACCGGCAACCCTTGGCAAACGTCCTACCTCTGGCCCGGAATACCCTCCCGCCTCAAATTTTATTTAGTTATTTATTATTTATCATTTATTTAATAATAATAATAATAATAATAATCAAATTAATTTATTTCATTTGTACATATTCACTCTGTTTATTTTATTTTGTGACTATGTTTTGTTTTGTTCTCTGTCTCCCCCTTCTAGACTGTGAGCCCACTGTTGGGTAGGGACCGTCCCTATACCTTGCCAACTTGTACTTCCCAAGTGCTTAGTACAGTGTTCTGCACACAGTAAGCGCTCAATAAATATGATTGAATGAATGAATGAAAATTGGCCAAACAATCACTCTTCCCCCCTTTAAAACCCTACTGTAGGCTCACCTCCTCTAAGAGGCCTTCCCAGACTAAGCCCCCCTTTTCCTCAGCTCCCCCTCCCCTCTGCTTGTCCCCAACTCACTCCCTTTGCTCTCTCCCCCTCCCCACCCCACAGCACTTGCATATATATGTACATATCTGTAATTCTATTTATTTATATTGATGCCAACTTACTTGTTCTGATGTCCGTCTCCCCCCTTCTGGACTGAAATCCTGATGTGGGCAGGAATTGTCTCTATTGCTGAATTGCAAACTCAGTACAGTGCTCTGCACACAGTGAGCATTCAACAAATATGATTGAAGGAATGAATCAATCAATCAATAAAAAACGGATGGACTCTTTGGGTGTGAAGTCATATGATCAATCTCCTTGGAGCAAGAGAGAGGGACATAAGCCAGGAAATTGTCCCTAATCATCAAGGAACAGGGCTCCTTCTGAGGTGCTGAGAAATGGGCTGGTTCCCAGAGCCAATTAACTCCCACAATGCCAACATGGGATTCTCCTCCCCTCCTCCACCACATCGAGGCTCTGGCGGTGTTGAAGAAAACTCTTTTCAGAGCCTTCTTTCAGCTCTTTCTTCCATTTCTAATTCGGAATTCATTTCCCACTTGTACTGTGTCAAATTGAATTTCGAAACTGGTGCCGGGTTCATTCCCATGGGGATCTAGTTGAGTTCCAAATTCCCCGTCAGTGCTTGTTAAATCGTCCACGGCCGCCATTCTAATCAGAGTTTTGATCGTCTAAAGTGTGTGTCTCTGACCCTCTAGTCAGCCCAGAGCCCTCTCCCTCCTCGTCCATCACAAAAGCCTCTGTAGCTAAGATACCACTCAATTGTAAGCCCCGAGATAATTTCCCCAATGCACCAATAAAAATGGGCTCAGCTTCTCATAAGAGCAGTAAAAAAACCACGCTCAGCAAAGTAAGAGGATATCAATAACGGGAAAAATTTAAATCAGATGTCATTGAACAACTCCATTACATCCTTCTGCATTCCCCGCTTCAACCAAGAGCCAAGAGAAAAATGATCTGATTGAATTTCCCTCCAACATATCTTTCCTTGGGTGGATTCTTTGGATGTTGACCTTTGATTATGTTGACCCCAATTCATGCATATAAAAAATAAGAACACAAATGAGATCGAATTTCTCAGTTTTCTCATATTATCACTGTGGCTTCGTCTTCACCTACAGGATCACGGGAAAGCTGTATTAATACTCTACACAAAAGGAAGTGAATAATAATTGTGGCTTTTGTTAAGCACTATGTGCCAAACATTGCACTAAGCTCTGGGGTGCATACAAGCAACTTGGGTCCTGCATGGGGCTCACAGTCTCAATCCCCATTTTGCAGAGGAGGTCACTGAGGCATAGAGAAGTGAAATAACTTGCCCAAGGTCACACAGCAGACAAGTGGCAGAGCGGGGATTAGAACCCAAGTCCTCTGACTCCCACAAGCTCTATCCACTAAGTCTCGCAACTTTTCCGTGGGGGTCACAGTCTAAATGGGAGAGAGAACAGATATTGAATCCCCATTTTGCAGATGAGGGGACTGAGGAACAGGGACATGAAGTGACTTGCTCAAGATTACCTAGCAGGTAAGTGGCAGAGCCGGAATTAGAACCCAGATCTTCTGGCTCCCAAGCCAGCCATGCTACTTCCTTCACTTGTGCTTTGTTTTCATCATCTCTTTCACCAGAATGTGTCTGTTATTGTATTGTACTCTCCCAAGATTTCAGTACTGTACTTTGCACATGGTAAGCGCTCAATAAATATGATTGAATGAATAATCCCTGCCTTTAGGGAGTTTACAGTCTAGCAGGGAATACATGCACTAGATGGAAGAGAATGGTTTTTCCTATTAATTTGCAAGCTTCTCAATGACAAGTAATGTGTCTACCATCTCCGTTGTATTGTAATAATAATAATTATGATAATTGTGGTATTTGTTAAGCACTTACTACGTGCCAGGCACTGTACTTAGTGCTGGGATGGCTACAAGTAAATCAGGTTGGACATGGTCCCTGTCCCAGTTGGGGCTCACAGTCTCAATCCCCATTTTCCAAATGAGGTAACTGAGGCCCAGAGAAGTGAAATGACTTGCCCAAGGTTACACAAGTAGAGTACTGGAAACTCTCCACGTGTGACCCTGAGAGGGGTAATTTATAATATAGAATTTTTAAGAATGTATATATTCATTCATTCATTCATTCCATCATATTTATTGAGCGCTTACTGTGTGCAGAGCACTGTACTAAGCGCTTGGGAAGTACAAGTTGGCAACATATAGAGATGGTCCCTACCCAACAACGGGCTCAAAAAGTCAAAGAAAAGGAAACAAAGTGAGAGAATGAGAAAGACACTATCTGAGACAGGTTAAGGGACTCTGCAGATATGATGGAAGAATGGGATAAATTGGTTTGTGAGTCCTGGTGAGACAGGGACTCTGTCCGATCTCATCACCTAGCATCTATCCCTGCATTCAGAATGAAGTAAATGCTTAACAAATGCCAAAATTCCATTTTATTATCTTCCCCGTGCAGAGCCCTGAATTAGGCACTTGAGAACATACAAAAAAACAGAAACCACAGTCAATGTCCCAAAGTACCTACTAGCCTTCTTGCATCTTTGGACAGTGTACTTTCCTAAGTGCTTATTGTAGTGCCTTGCACATAGTAAGCTCTCAATAAATACGATTGAATGAATGGATTATGTGGCCAGACTTGGTGACAGCATTCACCTTCCTTTCTTTGGCCTGTCTTAAGCTTCTCTATCTCATCCACCAGTAACATTTATTGAGCATCTCCAGTGTGCAGAGCACTGTACTAAACAATTGGGAGAGCACAAGACAAGTAGAAGATGTAATCCTCTAGACTGTGAGCTCGTTGTGGTTAGGGAATGTGCCTGTTGTTATATTGTACTCTCCCAAGCTTTTAATACAGTGCTTTGCACATGGTAAGCACTCAATAAATATGATTGAATGAATAATCCCTGCCCTTAGGGAGCTTACAGTCTAGCAGGGAATACAGACACCAGATGGAAGAGAAAAAAAATTGATAATAATTATGTTATTTGTTAAGCACTCACTATGCGCAGTGTGGTTGTAAGGGCTGGGGTAGATACAAGATCATCAGATTGGAGACAGTCCCTATTCCACATGGGGCTCGCAGTCTAATAGGGCAGAGAACTGGTATCGAATCCTCATTTTACCGACGAGGAGGTCGAGGCCCAGAGAAGTTAAGCGACTTGCCCCAAATCACACAGCAGCCAAGTGGCAGAGCCGGGATTAGAACCCAGCCCCTCTGACTCCCAAGCCTGGGCTCTTTCCACTAAGCAACACTGCTTCCTATGTAGGATGCAAATATGCTTTGATTAATTGAGTGCTCAGTTATACTTTAACAGTGAAAGACACACAAAAAAGTCATGTTGAGATTATCGGCATTCCCCCTTCAACTTTTATGAGAAATTTGGAAATGCTTACTTGAACCACTGAATCAAGAAACCCCTAAAAGAAGATGCTTAACAGGAAAAAAAAAAATTCCCCAACATCTTCATCCTTAAACTGGCCCAGTCGGGTGGTGGAAATTTTATTTTGAGAGCCGATCTGCATGTATCTTCCACTTTGTAAATTATGGTCTCCTTATGGGACCCGAATTCTTCTCCCATTATCTATAAAAGGTAAACTATTGCAGCAATGCCAAAATGCAGGAGAATATCAGAGTCCTGTCATCCCATCAACATAAATCTTCCTTTTTATTTTTATCCTCTTCTTTTCTGGAGAGTCTCTACTTCCATTAAGTCACATAAATAGCTCATGTAGCCTAAAGGGAAACATATTAGCAGATAGTCTTAAGTTTCTCACGGTGTGGAAACGGATGACAGTTCCAGCCACTTGATCAATTCCCAGGTTTGTACCAAGGCCTAGGAAGAAAAATCATCCGTTCTTATTGCACAGATGTTTCCATTCGAACATATGTGAATTTATGCTTTTGCAGAACAAGATTCATATGTTTAACCGTCTATGGGGACTTGGGACGAGATGGGATGTAAATCTATCATGCTGGGGTGTAGCTTTATTTATTTCCCTAATCGGGGCTAGGGTCTTTTTTTCCCCTAAATTGATGAAGACTGGTCAGTAATTCTGTAATCTCGTCCAAGTGTACCTGCCCTAGAAAGACGCCACTTTAGAGGAGAAGCCAGTAAGACGATCTTGTTTCTTGAAAGATCTGCAGTAACGATGACAGGAAAATGCTTGGGGATTTGGTGGGAAATGGCTTGTAACCTGAAACCTTCTGAAAGAGCAGGGGGTTTTCAAACTATTCCACAGGATTCAGAATGGAGAACACCAGGGTGGTTATTTGTCTGCCTGAATACTGGACCTGCTTGTTATGAATTTGCTACAGAGCTCTTTCAAGCTGTCATCCTCCTTTCCTCTTCTCCCACTCCCTTCTGCATCACCCTGACTCGCTCCCTTTATTCATTCCCCCTTCAAGCCCCACGGCACTTATATCCCGATCTGTCATTTATTTATTTCTATTCTTGCCTGTCTTCCTTTAGACTGTAAACTTATTGTGGGCAGGGAATATGCCCGCGTACTATCATAGTGTACTCTCCCAAGTGCTTAGTTCAGTGCTGTGCACACATTAAGTGCTCAATAGATGTGATTAAATCAACCTTGACTCCTCTCTTTCCTTCACCTCTCACATTTAGCCTTTCAATCAATTCTACAAAACACCGCCCACATCAGCCTTTTCCCTTCCACCCAAACAGCTCCTACTGTGATACAAACTCTGTTCAGGCTACTTCAAGACTATAAAATCGGACTTGCCACTCACTCAGGACCAGGAAATCTGTCCTCTGACTTGTCCCCCACAGTCACAGATTTGGTCCCGATCAGACCAAGTAGACACCAGCCCGCTGGGATTTTCCCAGACTTCTTGTTGGTTTCCTTGATTCCAAACTCTCCCCCTTCATTCATTCAATTGTATTTATTGAGCACTTACTGTGTGCAGAGCACTGTACTAAGCACTTGGGAAGCACAAGTTGGCAACAACTTCCACACGTGGCTACAAGAATCATCTTCTTTAAGATTCTCTCAGCACACATCTCTCTCCTTTCCACAAAGTCCCTCATGTCAAACAAAAAATCTTCGCAATTGGCTTTGAGGCTCTTGGTCACTCACATAATAATAATAATAATCATAATAGTAATAATAGCATTTCTTAAGTGCTTACTATGTGTGAAGCACTGTTCTGAGCACTGGCAGGGGAGATACAAGATCATCAGGTTGTCCCAAGTGGGGCTCGCAGTCTTAATCCCCTTTTTACAATGAGATAACTGAGGCACAGTGAAGTTAAGTGACTTGCCCAAAGTCACACAGCTGACAAATGGCAGAGCCGGGATTAGAATCCATGATCTCTGGCTTCCAAGCCAGTGCTCTTTCCAATTTTCCACGCTCACTCTGCAACATCTGTCTCCCCATCTAGTTTCTAAACAAGGGCAAGGATCTTGTCTCTTGTATTGTGTTCTTCCAAAGCACTTGGTACAATGCTCTGCACAGAGCAGGCTCTTAACAAATACCACTAATCAATCGATATCTACTCTCTTCAGCCATTTCTGCCCACCTCACTCAACGCTTAGAACAGTGCCTGGCACACAGTAAACACTTAACTAATACCATAATTATTATTATTATTATTCATTCTTCCCTAACTAAACTTCCAATGGTAGCTCACTCTAGAGTCTCATGCCTCTCAATAAATACAATGACAGACTGACTGACAGACCATGGTGTGGTGGATAGAGCCTGGGAGCCAGAAGGCCATGGGTTCTAATCCTGACTCTGTCCCTTGTCTGCTGTGTGACCTTGGGCAAGTCACTTCACCTCTCTGTGACTCAGTTACTTCATTCGTAAAGTGGGGATTGAGAGTGGGAGCCCCACATGGGACCTGGGACTATGTCCAACCCAATTTGCCTGTATCCACCCCAGTGCTTAGTACAGTGCCTGGCACATAGTAAGAGCTTAATAAATATATGTTTAGACTATGAGCCCGTTGTTGGGTAGGGACTATCTCTATATGCTGCCAATTTGTACTTCCTAAGCACTTAGTACAGTGCTCTGCACACAGTAAGCACTCAATAAATACGATTGAATGAATGAATGAATGAATGGAATACCATTATTATCTCCTCACTCATGCTGTTTCCTGGAGTTTGAAACTCCCTCCAGAAATCTGACTGCCTCCAACAAGTTTTTCCTGATGAACTCCCAGTATCCCAAGTCGTATAAACTTATCAGCTAGATCTAGCTACTGGAAACGAACCATTTCCATCCCCAGCACTTATGTAAATATGTTCATTCAATTATTTGACTATGCTATTTATGAATACGGTATTATTACTATTATTATTTGTTATACAATTACAATGCATCAAGCTACTAAGCACTGGGGAAGCTGGGGTAGATTTAAGTTTATCAAATAGGACATAGTCCCTGTCCCACATGGGGTTCCCAGTCTCCTTGGCCTGCCCCATTTGAGTTCAGGCTCCTTGTGGTTAGGGAATATATCACTTCCTTATGTTGTATGTTGTTGTATGTTCCTTATGTGAAGCAGCGTGACTCAGTGGGAAGAGCCCGGGCTTGGGAGTCAGAGTTTATGGGTTCAAATCCCAGCTCTGCCACATGTCTGCTGTGTGACCTTGGGCAAGTCACTTAACTTCTCTGAGCCTCAGGTCCCTCATCTGTAAAATGGGGATTAAGACTGTGAGCCACACGTGGGACAACCTGATCACCTTGTATCCCCCCCAGTGCTTAGAACAGTGCTTTGCACATAGTAAGTGCTTAACAAATGCCATTATTATTATTATTATTATTATTACTTCCCAAGAAATGAGTACCTTGCTCTGCATCCAGTGGGTGCTCAATAACTGGTATTCCTCCTTCTTCTCTTCCTCCTCCTCATTCTCATCTTCCACCTCCTCCTCCTCCTCCTCCTTCTCATCCTCTTCCTCATCGTCCTTCTCATGTTTGTGCACCTAGCTTTAATTCTATTTGTTCTGTTGACTTTGACACCTGTTTACATGATTTGCTTTGTTGTCTGTCTCCCCCTTCTAGACTGTGAGCCCGTTGTTGGGTAGGGACCGTCTCTATGTGTTGCCAACTTGTACTTCCCAAACGCTTAGTACAGTGCTCTGCACACTGTAAGAGCTCAATAAATATGAATGAATGAATGAATGAATGAATGAATCCTTCACCTCATCCTCCACATCCAAGTCTTCCTCCTCTTCCTTCTTCTTATCCTCCCCTGAGGGCTCCTCCTTGCCCACCTTCTCCTCCTCCTCCTTCCCCTCCTCCTCCTTTTTCTCCTCCTCCCCCTTCCCCTCCTCCTCCTTTTTCTCCTCCTCCCCCTCCTCTTCTTCTCCTTCTCCATCTCCTCCTCCTCCTCCCCCTCTTCCTCTCCTTCTTCCTTCTCCTCCTTCTCATGCTGGTGAGTACCGTATCACAATGTGACACACAGCTCTCAGGAATGGAATAACTGCCTCGGAGCAGAAGTTAACGGGCAATTGTGCCAGCAAGAGAGAAAATAGAAAACAACATCAGGCACTGTGGAAGGCAAATTCATTCATTCATTCATTCATTCAATCGTATATATTGAGTGCTTACTGTGTGCAGAGCACTGTACTAAGTGCTTGGGAAGTACAAGGTGGCAGCATATAGAGATGGTCCCTACCCAACAGTGGGCTCACAGTCTAGAAGGGGGAGACAGACAACAAAACAAAACATATTAACAAAATAAAATAAATAGAATAAATATGTACAAGTAAAGTAGAGTAATAAATATGTACAAACATATATACATATATACAGGTGCTGTGGGGAGGGGAAGGAGGTAAGGTGGGGGGGATGGGGAGGGAGAGGAGCAGGAGAGGAAGGAGGGGGCTTGCAAATGGAAGAGCACATCAGGGAACAATATGTACGTGATCATCACTCACATTCTTCTACTCAGACAAATCTCTCGCTCAGTAGCAGCATCTTCAAATTACAGCAGACACTTCTACTGTCCAAAAACGGAATTCTAGATGGATCTGTCTGTTTTATGATACTTGTTAAGCACTTACAATGCATCCAACACTGTCCTGAGTGCTGGGGTAGATACAGGTTAATTGGCTTTTCCATGCCAAATGACACCAAATCTTGAATTGCTGATTATGGTTAGTTCATGAAGAGGACGCTAAACCTTTGGAGCTGATGGGACTCTCCGTGTGTGTATGGGTTTGTGTGTGTTGTATGTGTGTGTGTGAGTGCTTAGTACAGTGCTCTACACATGGTGAGTGCTCAAAAAAGACGATTGTATGGATGAATGAATGGTTGGACGGTGTTAGAAGGCCACATTCCTCGAAGAAACTTCAGCCGACCATTTCTGGAATTCAGTCCTACCGCTCCTCCAGGGAATACTTCTAACTAGTTGAATAGGGAGAACCAGCTGTCTGTCTCCAACTCATCACACAATACATCGGGAAATGTGAACTTTACCCCTACCGTCGAGGTCTTTGTTCCTTCCTATGTCCACAGATTGCTGCTGATTTCCCAGTAGGGGAATTTAGATATTTTTTATCTAAGCATTCCTCCTTTATGACTACATCTGTTCCCATCCTTCAAGTCGTTTTAGAAGTGGGATTTTGTACCCACTTAGATAAGATGGATCACCATCGAATTTCTTCCACACGCTTACGCTTCATACTCAGAAAAGTGTAAGCATCTCCGTGACTCAGAAGTGACCTTGAAACCTCTCTCTGGAAATAAGACATCAGCTCGAAGGGCTTCGGTATTAGCTCCATTCGTCTTGTTTGATGGGCCGGTTGTAGAAAACGACTTGGGAGATCCAATCATTTTTGGAGAGGATCTGTGTAATACTCTCCCCTCTTAGTAGGGTCAAAGATGAATTTCAAAACTTCTTGGCAAAATCACACCTGGAGCAGAGAAAGAGGGAAAGTAGGCGTTTTTCTCTATTTCGTGTTAGAAAATGCTGAGAGGTGGTTGAAGGTATCCTGGGTTCTCTAAATTCCTGGCTAGCAAGGATTTAAGCCCATTTAATTTGTAAACCTTACACTTTTTACACAGACCTGTGCTGGGCGGCAGCAACACGGGAGAGAGACGAGGGTGAAGACTCACGTTTACTGCACAGAAGGAGGCAATGGTAAACCACTTCTGGAGTTTTACCAAGAAAACTCTCTGGATCCATTCCCAGAACGATTGCAGATGGAGGTGGAGCTTTCTGGGAGAGATGTGTCCATGGCATCACTATGGGTCGGAGATGACCCGACACAAGACAAATTTGTAAACATTTGAAGATCTGTCTCCCTAATTAGGCCGCACATTTAGTGCTTTGAACAGTGCTTTGCACATAGTAAGCGCTTAACAAATACCATCATTATTATTATTAATGTGTCATTTTTGTGTTTTGTTCTTTATCAATAATAATGTTAATAATTGTAGCATCTGTGGTATTTACTGTGTGCTTAGTTCCGTACTAAGCGCTGAGGTAGATGCAAGACTACTAAGTTCCACAGGGGGCTCAAGGTCTAATTAGGAGGGAGAAAAGAGATTGAATCCCCATTTTACTGATGAGGGAACTGAGGCACAGAGCAGTGAAACGCAAGCCCTTCAGAGTCAATCTGAGAAGCTGGCAGTGCGCAGCCATTATCCTACTGAAAACAGATGTCATTCGACAAAGGGAAACAACCTCCTCTTGGCAGCTTCACCTTCTAGACTGTGAGCCCACTGTTGGATAGGGACCATCTCTATATGTTGCCAACTTGTACTTCCCAAGCGCTTAGTACAGTGCTCTGCACACAGTAAGCTCTCAATAAATACGATTGAATTAATGAATTAATTGTTCTTTGGAGGGAAACATTTTGGGTCCCATTTCTCTTCTACCATCCAATGGAATGAGCTACGAGCTACGTGAATGCTTTTGGAAGACTCCACGCCTATGGTCATCACGGACAAGTACATCTGATAATCATTTGGTTAGTCGATGGTATTCTGTCGATTGTGCCGTGAACCCAGAAAAATAAGGTGGATGCTTGCCATATACTAAGTGCTTAAAATAGAGTTGTGTGGGAAGGGAACATGTCTGTTAACATTGTTGTAATGTAGTCTCCCAAGAGCTTAGTAGAGGGCTCTGCAATCAGTCAATCGATTATATTTAAGCAGTGTGGCTTCGTGGAAAGATCCCAGGCTCGGGAGTCAGAGGTCGTGGGTTCTAATTGTGGCTCTGCCACTTGTCAGTTGTCAGTTGTCCGTTCATTCATTCAATTCATTCAATCATATTTATTGAGCACTCAGTGTGTGCAAACCACTATACTAAGTGCTTGGGGGAGTACAATATAGCAATAAACAGACACATTCCCTGTCCATAATAAGCTTACAGTCTAGGGGGTAGACAGACATTAATATAATAATAATAATACTACCACTAATAATGGTATTTGTTAAGCAATTACTTTGTGCTTACTATGTGTTCTTCTTGACTGTGAGCCCTCTGTTGGGTAGGGACCGTCTCTTTATGTTGCCAAGTTGTACTTCCCAAGTGCTTAGTACAGTGCTCTGCACACAGTAAGTGCTCAATAAATATGATTGAATAATAATAATGATGGCATTTATTAAGCACTTACTATGTGCAAAGCACTGTTCTAAATGCTGTGAATGAATGAATATGTGCCAAGCACTGTTCTAAGCACTGGGGCAGATACAAGGTTTTCAGGTTGTCTGCTTTGGGCTCACAGTCTTCACCCCCATTTTACAGATGAGGTAACTGAGGCACAGAGAGGTTAAGTGACTTGCTCATAGTCACACAGCTGACAAGTGGATGAGCCGGGATTTGAACCCATGACCTCTGACTCCAAAGCCCGGGCACTTTCCACTGAGCCATGCTGCTTAGTGCTGACTGTGTGCAGAGCACTGTACTAAGCACTTGGAAAGTACAAGTTGGCAACATATGTGTCGGTAGACACATAGACATATCTCTGCCCACAAGTGATCAATAAATGCCACTAATTGATCGTTATTAAATGTCTACTCAGCTCTCCCCATCAACACAGACACCACACGATGTCTTTGTTTTCCATTATCATTCAATCAATCAATGCTATTTACTGAATTATTACAGTGTGCAGAGCACTGTACTAAGTGCTTGGGAAAGTGCAATACAGTATGATATACATGGCCCCTGCTCACAAGGAGCTGACAGAAAATCTTATTCTTTATAACCTTAGTAACTGGGTCAACTGGCCCATCAGTTGATCACTTGTGCTCATTTATTCACTCATTCAATTGTATTTATCAAGTGCTTACTGAGTGCAGAGCACTGTACTAAGCATTTGGGAGAGGACAATAGAACAGACACATTAAACTGCCCATTATGAGCTCTCATTATATAGAGGGGGAGTGTGTTGAGCCCCTACTGTTTGCTGAGCACTTGGGAAGAGTATGGTTAAGTTGGTAGACATGAATCCCATCTTCTAAGAGAGGAGAGACATTAAATTAAATATGGAGATTGGAACAAGAAGGTCATGTTGGGAGCGTGTGGCGGAGTGGACTGTCAAATGCTTAGGTGATTTGGAAGTGCTGAAGGGGGATTTATGGGGCCGTGGGGTGGGGAGATTAGAGAGGAATCAGGGAGAGCCTCCTGGAGGCTCAAGAATTGGTCTCCAGTGTCTTGTCCAACATGCGGAAAGAGACTGACGAGTCTGAAGGCACTTCTCAACACCCGGATTAATAGACCTAACAGACTCATCATCGGTTAGCCCAGGAAGGGTCAGATGGCATTAATGGCATGTCCCCTGATGAGTCTGAGAGCCGTTTCTTGGTCTTCCTGAGTAGGCTGATGGTTCCCAGGTGGATCCCAATCAGGTTGATTGGAAAGTACTTTGCCACCTTGCAGCTCTGCATTTATGTTGTGTTTCACTGTCCAACCCCCTGCAAAGAAGTCTCCATCATCCAGCCAGGAATGGTCCGACCGAGGCCTTTGAGGATCGAGTGATTCAGTCATTCAGTCGTATTTATTGAGCGCTTACCGTGTGCAGAGCACTGTACTAAGCGCTTGGGAAGTACAAGTTGGCAACATATAGAGACGGTCCCTACCCAACAGTGGGCTCACAGACTAGAAGAGGGAGACCGAGAACAAAACAAAACATATTAACAAAATAAAATAAATAGAATAAATATGTACAAATAAGAGTAATAAATACGTACCAATATATATGCATATATACCGCTGCTATGGGGAGAGGAATGAGGTAAGGCAGGGGGATGGAGAAGGGGATACTCCTCTGTTCAGTATGGGAAAGGGACTGAAAACAGATTGTTTTTTCTTGCTAAATTATTCACTCTATCCAAAGGCTAATTTCTACATGGAAAAAAAAATGTATTTCCTCTTCGAAGATCTTTATGAACTTAGACCTTAAAGGTTTATAATTATTAAATGATTAATTAATTAATGATTAATGATTAATTATTAAATTATTAAATTAAATTGAGTGATGCATCCTTAGAAGCTATAATAATAATAATGGCATTTATTAAGCACTTACTATGTGCAAAGCACTGTTCTAAGAGCTGGGGAGGTTACAAGGTGATCAGGTTGTCCCACGGGGGAGCTCACAGTCAATCCCCATTTTGCAGATGAGGGAACTGAGGCACAGAGAAGTGAAGTGACTTGCCCAAAGTCACACAGCTGAAAAGTGGCAGAGCCGGGATTCGAACCCATGACCTCTGACTCCAAAGCCCGGGCTCTTTCCACTGAGCCATGCTGCTTCCCTAATAATAATGATGGCATTTATTAAGTGCTTACTATGTGCAAAGCACTGTTCTAAGCGCTGGGGAGGTTGCAAGGTGATCAGGTTGTCCCACGTGGGGCTCACAGTCTTCATCCCCATTTTACAGATGAGGTCACTGAGGCCCAGAGAAGTTAAGTGACTTGCCCAAAGTCGCATAGCTGACAATTGGCGGAGCTGGGATTTGAACCCATGACCTCTGACTCCCAAGCCCAGGCTCTTTCCACTGAGCCACGCTGATTCTCAAGCTATGGAAGACAGAGGAAATTCACTCCACCCCCCGATACCAGCTCTTAGTAGCCTCACCCTTAGTACAGTGCTTGCACAAAGTAAGCTCTTAACAAGTATCATAAAAAAAATATATACGATAAGCAGGGACCCTGAGGAGCAATGTATTGCATCAGCTTCACATTGACTTATTGATTTATACTAATGCCTGTCTCCCGCATTAGACTGTGAGCTCCCTGTGGGTAGAGAATATGCCTACCAACTCTGTTGCAAGTGCTTAGTACGATGCTCTGCACACAGTAAATGCTCAATAAACATGGTTGACGATGGTAATGAGGACGATGACGATGACAATAACAATGATGGCATTTGTTAAGCACTTACTATGTGCAAAGCCACTGTTCTAAGTGCTGCTGTAGTTACAAGGTAATCAGGGTGTTCCAGGTAGGGCTCATCATCATCATCATCAATCATATTTATTGAGCACTTACTGTGTGCAGAGCACTGTACTAAGCGCTTGGGAAGTACAATTTGGCAACATATAGAGACAGTCCCTACCCAATAGTGGGCTCACAGACTTCATCCCCATTTTACAGATGAGGTCACTGAGGCCCAGAGAAGTTAAGTGATTTGCCCAATGTCACACAGCTGACAAGTGGCAGAAGCGAGATTAGAATTAGGATTACAGCTGCCCGGGGCACAGCCCTCCGCTAGCCTGTAGTTAAAGAAGGGACCTGAGCACAGGCATTTTCAGTGTTGAAGTGCAGCCCCGTCCCCAGCCCTAATCAACCCAGGTGCTTCTAAATGAGGTGTGGAGGCACTGGCCCTTTATGGCCCCGGCGGCTGCTGGGCTTTTCCCTGCCCTATAGAAGGCTCCTGATTTGGGCCTGCCTCGGTTTACAAGAGGATAGGAGACAGAGCATGGCCTGCCGTTGGTTCAGGTAAGGAGGGGAGCTCTGGCTGTTTCAGCTACATCCCCCCGGCCCTTTTTTTAGGGTGGGTGTGGGATTGAAATTGTTGGGATTGCTGATGACTATTGCATTGATGACGATGATTATCTATTGGGCTATTAGGGGTGGGTGGGTGGGTTGGGGTTGATTCAAGGTTTGTGAAATGATTTAAAAACACATTTTGGGGGGCAAGGGAATGGGTTGTGACATTGCTAATGTTGTGTATGTGCTGTACATTGCCCTGGGTGGGGGAGGATTTGGGAAACTGGGGAGGGAGTGTGGGGGAATGATTGTCCTGGGGGTTCTGATGAGTTTTGTTGGTTTGGGGATGGAGGGAGGGTCTGAGGAGGGAGGGGCTTAGAACTGCCCTTGCTGGTTGGGGTTTGGGGGGCACGTGCAGGTTGGTTGGGGGAAGGTTTTGGTAACAGATGCATAGCCTAGGTCTTGGGGAAAGTCTGACCTGGTTTGGGGGTGACTGCTGGACCTCGGGTCTAAAGGTCCAAAGGGCTGGGACAGGGGACGCCTTTCTGACGGACGAATGGGGCTTGTGGGCTGAGTGTCAGGTGATGCATGCTCACTGCCTGTCTGTCTGTTGGTTTGTCTACAACTCTGTGTGTCTGGACATTGGTCTGTCTGCCCCACTCTCTGTAATAATAATAATAATAATAATGGTATTTGTGAAGTGCTTACTATGGGTCAAGCACCGTTCTAAGTGCTAGTGGGAGAGACAAGGTAATCAAATGGTCCCACGTGGAGCTCACAGTCTTCACCCCCATTTTACAGGTGAGGTCACTGAGGCACAGAGAAGTGACTTGCCCAAAGTCACATAGCTGATAAGTGGCAGAGCTGGGGTTAAAACCCACAACCTCTGACTCCTAAGCCTGGGCTCCTTCTACTAAACCCATGCTGATTTTCTAATAAGAGGGTTGGGACACTATCCTCTCTATACATGAGAAGCAGCATGGCTTGGTGGGTGGAGCATGGGCTTGGGAGTTAGAAAGACCTCTATTCTAATCTCAAACCAGCCACTTGTCTGCTGTGTGACCATGGGTGAATCACTTCACTTCTCTGTGCTTCAGTTACCTCACCTGTAAAAGGGGGATTGAGATTGGGAGTCACATGTGGGACATGATCTAATAATAATAGTATATGTCAAGCACCGTTTTAAGCTCAGGGGGAGCTACAAGATAATCAGGTTGGACACAGTCCAAAAAGCTTGTATCTATCCTTGTGCTTAGTGGAGAACCTGACACGCAGGAAACATTGAACGGGTACCATAAACAAAGAACCCAGAACTCAAAATGGTGCCCGATACCCAAGGGCAGATGCCCCTGCCATGACGGCGGTATTGGGCTCTCTTCCCTTCAAAGTCCTACTGAGAGCTCACCTCCTCCAGGAGGCCTTCCCAGACTGAGCCTCCTCCTTCCTCTCCCCCTTGTCCCCCTCCCCATCCCTCCCGCCTTACCTCCTTCCCCTCCCCACAGCACCTTTTATATATGTTTGCATGTATTATTACTCTATTTACTTATACATATTTATTCTACTTATTTTATTTTGTTAATATGTCTTGTTTTGTTGTCTGTCTCCCCCTTCTAGACTGTGAGCCCACTGTTGGGTAGGGACTGTCACTATATGTTGCCAACTTGTACTTCCCAAGCGCTTAGTACAGTGCTCTGCACACAGTAAGTGCTCAATAAATGTGATTGAATGAATGAATGAATGAATTAGAACCCAGGACCTCCGACTCCCAAGCCCAGGCTCTTTCCAGTAAGCCATGCTGCTTCTCATCATCATCATCGTCATCATCAATCGTATTTATTGAGCGCTTACAATGTGCAGAGCACTGTACTAAGCGCTTGGGAAGTACAAATTGGCAACATATAGAGACAGTCCCTACCAGAACTACAATGAACCCTCCTGCCTCTCTTGACTGATGCCTTCCCATATTGACTCTTTTCTGGCCACTCACCAGGCCAAAATAACTGCTACATTTTCATCTTCTCTCCCTTACTGCCCCTCTTATGCAGGGGTCATTTGTCTTGAACTTTGAAGGTTCAGGGGGCTTCAGGAAGTGCAAAGCCTGAAACACCCCATGGCTAAGCCCCAGTTCCACAACCAGTTACCCCAGATGTAGGGTTGAGGTTGACATGTCCCCAATTTGCTCCCTGCCACGTAGACCGGGGACACTTCAGTTGGATACACAAGACTCACATGGGACTATCGACTGGACAAATAAATCATCCGCAGTCCCCTGACCGACATCCATCCAGATATTCTTTCACCGTCAGTTGAGAGGAGATACATACTAGATCAAGATTTCCACCATTCAGGTTGAACGGATCATATAACGGACGTATTGTTTCCAGATGTTTGCTTGGAGACCCTGCCCCAGTGGCCTTTATATAGGATTATTCTTGACACTGCTGTTCCTTTTTCCTTCGGACTGCACAAGGACATATAAATCTCAGTGTGTGGCTTCAGAGAAAATCTGCTCACGATGCCCTCTTGCCCCTTTGCCAGAAAAAAAGCGAGAACGCAGGGAGAATGCTTATTTCCTACTTTGGGCCACACGGTGAATATCACAGGGATTGTCCCCATGAAGAAGAAACTACCTCCCTGAATGCAGAGAAGGACCTGAAACTAATGAACAATTATCACATTGGAGCTTTAACGATTGATAACTCCACTGCCATCTCCCCAAGTGCTTAGTACAGTGTTTTCCACACATTAAGTGCTCAATAAATGCGATTGAATGAATGAATTTCCATCCCCGTTGTTGGGTAGGGACCGTCTTTATATGTTGCCAACTTGTACTTCCCAAGCGCTTAGTGCAGTGCTCTAAACACAGTAAACACACAATAAATACATTCGAATGAATGAATCCTTTTGCACTTCCTAAGAACTTAAATGCTCAAAATCCCCAGTAGTATTTATGTTCAAATCTTCTTTATCAATTTTAGACCAGCTTCAAATAACTCTCCGCTGACGTGATTATCTCCTATCTAACCCAGTGCTTACTAGAGTGCTTGGTACTTAATAATAATACTAGTATTTGTTAAACACTTGCGCTGTGCCAAGCTCTGAACTAAGCACTGGGGTAGATAAAAGATAATCAGGTGCCACAAGGGGCTCACAGTCTAAATAAGAGGGAAGAGGTACTGAATTCTTATTTCGAAGATGAAGGAAGTGAGACACAGAGCAGTTAAGTAATTTGCCCAAGGTCACACAGCAGACAAGTAACTATATGCAGCACCTGCATATATGTTTGTATGTATTTATTACTCTATTTATTTATTTTATTTGTACATATTTATTCTATTTATTTTATTTTGTTAATATGTTTTGTTGTCTGTCTCGCCCTTCTAGACTGTGAGCCCGCTGATGGGTAGGGACCGTCTCTATATGTTGCCAACTTGTACTTCCCAAGCGCTTAGTACAGTGCTTTGCACACAGTAAGCGCTCAATAAATACGGTTGAATGAATGAATAAGTGGTGGAGCCAGGATTAGAACCCAGCTTCTTATGCTGCTTCCCAGCTGAACTGGATTTATTTGAAATGTCAACATAAGGTTGTAAGCTCCTGGTGGGCAAGGTCATAACGAATAACCCTGTTGTACTTTCCCAAGCACTTAGTACAGTGCTCAATCCAGAGTTAGTGCCGGATAAATATCATGGATTGATGGATGCTATTTTTTTCCTGTATCAATATTAATGTCTGACTCTCCTCTTGACTGTAAATTCTTTGTGGGCAGAGAATGTGACAACCAACACTGTTGATTTTTAGACTTCCAAGCACTTTATTAAGTCCTTAATAAATACCGTTACAGCTACTACTACATTTTCCATCTGCTTTCCTTTGTCCTCTCTGGAAAGTATTTGAGGGTCAATCTCCCCCACTAATTAATAATAATAATAATAACTGTGGTATTTGTTAAGTACTTACTGAGTGCCAGGCCCTGTACTAAGCTCTGGGGTGGAATCAAGCAAATCGGGTTGGACACAGTCCCTATCCCACGTGGGGCTCACAGTCTCGATCCTCTTTCACAGATGAGGTAACCGAGGCCCAGAGAAGTGAAGTGACTTGCCCAAGATCGCACAGCAGACAAATGATGGAGCCAGGATTAGAACCTGTCACCTAGACTGTGAGATCCTCGAAGGCAGGGATGGTGTCTACCAACTCTTTAGGATCACGTTTTCCCAGGCGCTCCACATAGTGATGTGCACACCATACGTGCTCAATAAATACTCCTAATTGACTGAGGTGAGAAGCGATGGAAGAGAAGCAGCGTGGCTCAGTGGAAAGAGCCCGGGCTTTGGAGTCAGAGGTCATGGGTTCGAATCCCGGCTCTGCCACATGTCTGCTGTGTGACCTCGGGCAAGTCACTTAACTTCTCTGAGCCTCAGTTACCTCATCTGTAAAGGAGGGTTAAGACTGTGAGCCCCCCGTGGGACAACCTGATCACCTTGTATCCCCCCAGCGCTTAGAACAGTGCTTTGCACATAGTAAGCGTTTAACAAATGCCATCAAAAAAAAAAAAGAAATGAATTGTGGCACCTGTGTGGCTGACGCAGTGCCCTTGTCCTCATACTTGCCAGTTATCTTCCCACTAACGCAGCGTTACACGAGTAAATCACTATGCCCTGTAACGCTTCGAGTTTCTCAGCTTCTCCGCCGCTGTTCTCGGAGAGAGTTGGCTTTGACAGTTGTTAACAAACCTACCATCTCTATATTTTTTTGGCGAAGTTGAACGTCTCTAAACTGGGCCCGTTCCCTAGAATACAAATCATTTTCCCAAGGCATAGGAGATCGTGGCCCAAATCTTTCACATCCACAAACATTCCTGAAAAAATAAATCTGAAAACAAAGGAAAATGAAAGGTCTGTGAGCCTCTGGGAAGGAGAAGATTAAACAAAATCAAACCCTTTCACGCTCTCTCAATCTCTTGCAATTTGAAGCCCGTGGAGTTGGGTAGAACCCTTCCAACCTAATTTGCCCCGAGTGTTTAGCTGTTTAGCTGCTGCTGGCCAGCAAATATAGTAATCATTGTTTAGAAAGTCAGGTAGGAGGAGCTGAGTTCTGCTCCGCAGGGAAGGAAAAAATGGATTTTCCCCAAGTTTGCACGAGCAAGCGTAAGAAAGGTACACTTAGGGAACTCACCTGTGACTGAGAATCATTTCATTCAATCATATTTATTGAGCACTTACTGTGTGCAGAGCACTGTACTAAGTGCTTGAATCAGACCTGGGTTTCAAATTCCACCTGTATCACCGGCCTGGGGAAAATCATGTCAACTTTACATACCTCAGTTTTCTCATCTGTTAAATGGGGATGAAATACCTGTTCTTAATACCTGGGCTGGGAGTCGACGGTGGGACAGGCGAGAACAAGGCCCAGTGAGGAGGTTAGTGGTGGCAAAGGAGCGGAGGGTATGGGCTGGGCTGGAGAAGGAGAGAAGGGAGGTGAGGTAGGAGGGGGCGAGGGGATGGACAGCCTTGAAGCCCAGGGTGAGGAGTTTTTGCCTGATGCATAAGTTAACAGGCAGCCACTGGAGATTTTTGAGGAGGGGAGTAACATGCCCAGAGCGTTTCTGGACAAAGATGATCCGGGCAGCAGAGTGAAGTATAGACAGAAGTGGGGAGAGACAGGAGGATGGGAGGTCGGAAAGGAGGCTGATGAGGTAATCCAGTCGGGATAGGATGAGAGATTAAACCAGCAAGGTAGTCGTTTGGATGGAGAGGAGATAATAGTGATAATAATAATAATGATAGTATTTGTTAAGTGCTTACTATGTGCAAAGCACCGTTCTAAGCCCTGGGGGGATACAAGGTGATCAGGTTGTCCCACGTGGGGTTCACAGCCTTAATCCCCATTTTACAGATGAGGTAACTGAGGCCCAGAGAAATGAAGTGACTTGCCAAAAGTCACACAGCTAACAAGTGGCAGAGCTGGGATTAGAACCCATGACCTCTGACTCCCAAGCCCGGGCTCTTTCCACTGTGCCATGCTGCTTCTCACACACAGTAAGCATTCATTAAATCAATTCAATTTCATTTATTGACTGCTTACTGTGTGCAAAGCACTGTACTAAGCACTTGGGCGAGTACACTATGACATACCATTGATTGATTGAGTGAAATCGAAAGGTGTGACAAAAGAAAACTGACTTCCGTTAACAGTCATAAATCAATTAATCGTGTCTATAGAGCACTTACTGTGTGCAGAGCACTGTACTAAGCGCTTGGGAGTGTCTAGTAGAACAGAGTGGGTAGACACGTTCCCTACCCTTGACCTCTTCCTCCCACTCCCCAGGAGGCAGGGATTCTCACCACCAAGTAAAGCCCTTCGGGAACAGACCTCAGCCATCTTCCCTGAGGGAAGAAAGAAGGGACATCCAAACCGCTGCTATCTGAGGGGTTGTTTAGCTCCAGTGTCACGTAAATAGTCCAAATCGAAAACAGAGAGTTTACATAAGAGATGCCAAGTTGATCTCCTTATGGGATGGTGTGTTTTCTGCTTAATGAGGCTGAAAAATCTGTCCAAGAATGCAAAGTCAGATATGTAGTAAGACTCTCAGCTGCCAAGGGATAATTTGCAAATGATTACCTCTTTAGGCAACAGTATAGCCACAAAGATTAGAGAAACAGCATGGCCTAGTGGATAGAGCCCGGGCATAGGAGGCAAAAGGATTTGGAATAATAATAATAATAATAATAATAATAATACTGTTGGTATTTGTTAAGTGCTTACTATGAGACAAACACTGTTCTAAGTGCTGGAGTAAATACAAGGTAATCAGGTAGTCCCACGTGGGGCTCACAGTCTTCATCCCCATTTCATAGATGAGGGAACTGAGGCACAGAGAATGCAAGTGACTTGACTGAGGTCTCACTAGTTCAACTAGGTTCTTGCCCTGTTTCTAACTAGAAGCTCTGCCACTTGTCTGCCGTGTGACCTTGGGTAAGTCACTGACTTCTCTGGGCCTCAGTTCCCTCATCTGGAAAATGGGAATTAAGACTGTGAGCTCATTGTGGGACAGGGATTGCGACTGTCCCCATTAGCTTGTATCTACCTCAGCACATAAAGTGTCCCCTTCTAGACTGTGAGCCCACTGTTGGGCAGGGACCGTCTCTATATATTGCCAACTTGTACTTCCCAAGTGCTTAGTACAGTGCTCTGCACACAGTAAGCGCTCAATAAATACGATTGAATGAATGAATGGCACATAAGTAAGTGCTTAACAAATGCAATTATTTTTTTTATTTATTATTATCGGAAGGGAGGTCAGGTGGGGTGGCTTGATTAAAGTCCTGATGATGATAACCGTATCTGTTAGCCAAAAGAAACAAGCCAAAAACCACCAAGGGATATCATCATCAATCGTATTTATTGTCAATCGTATTTATTGAGTGCTTACTATGTGCAGAGCACTGTACTAAGCGCTTGGGAAGTACAAATTGGGATATGGGAGTTGATATCTGTTCTAGTAGCCTGACCTGGTGGTTAGAGCACAGGACTAGGAGTCAGAAGAACATACTGATGAAGAAATGAAGCGCTTGGGAAGTACAAATTGGGATATGGGAGTTGATATCTGTTCTAGTAGCCTGACCTGGTGGTTAGAGCACAGGACTAGGAGTCAGAAGAAATACTGATGGTATTTGTTAAGAGCTTACTATGTGCCAGGCACTGTACTAAGCACCAGGATGGATCCAAGCCAATCAAATTGGACACAGTCCTTGTCCCACGTGGGGCTCACAGTCTCAATCCCCATTTTCCAGATGAGGTCACTGAGGCCCAGAGAATGATAATGATGGTATTTGTTAAGCCCTTACTATGTGCAAAGCACTGTTCTAAGCGCTGGGGAGGTTACAAGGTGACCAGGTTGTCCCACAGGGGGGCTCACAGTTTTAATCCCCATTTTACAGATGAGGTAACTGAGGCACATAGAAGTGAAGTGACTTGCCCAAAGTCACACAGCAGACAGTTGGCAGAGCCGGGATTTGAACCTGTGACCTCTGACTCCAAAGCCTGGGCTCTTTCCACGGAGCCATGCTGCTTCTCCAGAGAAGTGATGTGACTTGCCCAAGGTCACACAGCAGACAAGTGGCAGAGCTGGGATTAGAACCCATGACCTTCTGGGTCCCAGGCCTGTGCTCTATCTATTATGTCATACTAATCACGGCTCCACTGGTTGCCTGCTGAGCGACCTTGCTTTGCACATAGTAAGCGCTTAATAAATGCCATTGGAAAGAAAAATCACTTCACTACTCTGGGCCTCCGTTCCCACTCTGTGAAACGGGGATTAAGCCCATGAGCCCCATGTGGGACAGGGACTGTCTCCAACTCTTTGGTTGTAGCCCACTGTAGTGCTTAGTACAGTGTCTGGCATATACTAAGCCCACAACAAATACCAAAATTATGATTATTATTACAAGTTCAAAATGCAGTTCTCAGCTTTGATTTGTAGTTTTCTCTGACCTACCAACCCAAAGCAGCAAACAATAGTAATGAGAACAGTGGTATTTGTTGAGTGCATACTGAGTGCCAAGCACTGTACTAAGCATGGGGGTAGATATAAGATAATCAGGGCAAATACAGTCCCTTTCCCTCATGGGGTTTCCATGCTGCTTTCATTCATTCATTCATTCAATCATATTTATTGGGCGCTTACTGTGTACAGAGCACTGTACTAAGTGCTTGGAAAGTACAATTCAGCAATAGAGACAAAGAGAGATGCACCAAACAATGATGACATAAATCAATTTCTTAAAAAAATCCCATCTGAGGGAAGGGTCAAATGACTTCTTCATTGGCAATTCTGACCTGCAATAGATACCGGGACTTAAAAATAATTAGAGTTAGGCCAGGTCACTTTGGCTCCAACTTTTTTTATTCTTTTTCTGTGAATTGATGAGGGAGTATCCTCGCAATCTTTCATCAACCACTCTTTGGGGAAATCACAGTTTAGCCAAAATTAATAAAATAACACCCCACTCATTCTTAAAAGGTCTGCCTTAGTCCTGGAACATTTGTGTCACACGGATTCATTTCGCATTTCACCATCATGGAGTATTTAGTGTAACCTAATGGAAAGAGCACTGGCCTGGGAGTGAGAGGTCTTGAGTTCTAATTCTGACTCTGGACGCTTAACTGCTGTGTGACCTTGGGCAATCAATCAATCAATCGTATTTATTGAGCGCTTACTATGTGCAGAGCACTGTACTAAGCGCTTGGAAAGTACAAATTGGCATCACATAGAGACAGTCCCTACCCAACAGTGGGCTCACGGTCTAAAAGTGGTCTCACAGTCTAAAAACTCAGATAATTTCTGTTTGCCTCAGTTCCCTCACCTACAAAATGGTGATTAGTTGCCTGTTCTCCCTCCTATTTAGACTGTGAGCTCCATATGGAACCTGATTATCTTTTATTTACCCCAGCACTTAGTAGGTGCTTACAAAATAGAGAAGCAGCATGGTGTAATGTACAGAGCCTGGGACTGGGAGTCATTCATTCATTCATTTCATTCAATTGTATTTATTGAGCGCTTACTGTGTGCAGAGCACTGTATTAAGTGCTTGGGAAGTACAAATTGGCAACATAAAGAGATGGGCTCACAGTCTAGAAGGGGGAGACAGACAATAAGACAAAATATATTAACAAAATAAAATAAATGGAAGAGTAAATATGTACAAGAAATATAGAGTAATAAATCTGTACAAACATATATACAGGTGCTGTGGGGAGGGGAAGGAGGTGGGGCGGAGGGGTTGGGAGGGGGCTCAGTCAGTAGGTCACAGGTTCTAATCCCGGCTTTGCCACTTATCTGCTAGGTGACCTTGGGCAATTCACTTCTCTGTGCCTCAATTACCTCATCTGTAAAATGGGGATTGAGACTGTGAGCCCCACCTGAGATAGGGACTGCGTCCAACTCTATTTGCTTGTATCCTCCCCAATAGTTAGCACAGTGCCTGGCACAGAATAAGCACTTAACAAATACCATCATTATTATTAAATACCACAATTTTCTGATTGTTATTATTAGTGATGAGGTAGATGGTCATTCCATCAGGACATAAGCATTAAGGGGGGAAAAAGTGAGTCTTTTACATGCTTTCCTTTGTTTCTACCAAGGACTGGGTTCTTAAAAGATCATGAGTAATAAATTCATCTCTGCCACATTTCAAGAGAAAAGACATGCAGGAAAGGGATCAATACATGAACATAGTGATTTTCATGAGTTTTTTTTTTACCTGAGGTGGACATGAAATTACCCTCCAAAATTCAGGAGACTCATTCTTATTCCCATCTAACCATTCATTCATTCATTCAATCATATTTATTGAGTGCTTACTGTGTGCAGAGTACTGTCTATTTCACGTTTCAGTATTCACCCCCAATAGGTTATAAACTCCTTGAAGGCAGGACTAGGTTTGACCTCTTCCGCATTCCATGTGCTCTGCCCATCAATCAATCAATCAATCAATCGTATTTATTGAGCGCTTACTATGTGCAGAGCACTGTACTAAGCGCTTGGGAAGTACAAATTGGCATCACATAGAGACAGTCCCTACCCAACAGTGGGCTCACAGTCTAAAAGGGGGAGACAGAGAACAGAACCAAACATACCAACAAAATAAAATAAGTAGGATAGAAATGTACAAGTAAAATAAATAAATAAATAGATAAATAGAGTAATAAATATGTACAACCATATATACATATATACAGGTGCTGTGGGGAAGGGAAGGAGGTAAGACGGGAGGATGGAGAGGGGGATGATGCTCATGAATATTATTGTTCCTCTTCCCCTGTGCTTCTCAGGAAGGAGACACTCATATTAGGAGTTGATCAACTTTCTTGCAATGTACAGGAGTTTTATTCCAGTTAATGTGGATGGCTCATTACCTGTTCCCATTAGCTCATACTATGACAAATTCCAATTCCTTTTGGCCAAGTGTTCCACACTTTAAAGCCTTCTGTCCTCTACTTATGGTCTAGTGGGAAGAATATGGAGCTGGGAGTCAGGAGATCACATTGCAAACCCAGCCCTACTACTGGCCTTTAGAAGCAGCATGGCCTAATGGTGGGACAGGAACTGTGTCTAATCCGATTTGCTTGTACTTGCTTCTTTGTTTAATACAGTGTCTGGCACATAGGAAGCACTTAACGAGTACCACACTCATTACTCTTATTGAGGTTTTGACCCAGTCACTCTGATCCTCCGTTTCCTTAACTGACAAATGGGGATAAAAGAAACTGTGAGCCCTGTGTTGAATGGGGTCCAATCTGATTGATTTGTACCTGCCCCAGAGCATAGCACACACTAAACACTTAATAAATGCCATAATTGTCACCTAAAATGTGTGAACGAGTAAAGAAAAGTAAACAAGGAGGGCTGGATTTGAAAGAATTCACAAAACCTGGGTCCTTAGTCAGGTGAGCTGATTTGGGATTCTCTGTATCCGACTTGGAATTCATTACCTGGTTAGTTTTGGGAAATTAGTACTTCATTAGCAAACAACAATCAATAAAAGGAGATCAGGAAATACAGTGTAGATCTTCTGCTAGGTGTTTAGCACTTAGTACAGTGCACAGTAGGCAATTAATAAATACTATCAATTGATCCATTCTGCCCATCTTCAAAGTATAGCGATTGGCTCACATGGAATTCTGGACCACACTCCTCCAATAATTGTATTCAACCCATGAGAAGGGAAGTTTTCCAACTCGAAAATTCCTTAGCCACTATTTTTGTCAGCATAAAAATCTGTATGTTTGGGGGCAGACCTAGGGATTCTATCTAGATTCGGTACAATAGCCCAACTCCAAAGATCACTCTCAAATCCAAGTGCCTGGTGTTTATTAACTTCACATAAGGCAGAAATGACCTAAAATAAAGTCTACATTTCCCCTCCACTCTTCCACCATTGTTTTTCTGGGCTTTGAGCCAGCACCTCACTCCTCTTGGTCTTGAAAAGGTTAATCGGTTTGGGAGCACTTTTGCCTTAGATCCAGGTAGGAGAAAAATAGCCATGGGGCTGGGGGAGTGAATAATAATAACCACTGTTATTATGGTATTTATTAAGTAGGTGCCAGGCATTGTATTAAGCACTGGGACAGATTCAGAAGAGCAATACCACTACAAATACCATTAGAAGAAAAAAAAAGATCAGACACTGTCTCTGTCCCACAAGAGGGACATCAGGCAATTATTACAATAATTATGAATAATAATAGTAATATCTATTAGATGCTTACTATGTGCCAGACACTATAGTGAGCAATGAGGTGGATGCAAGAAAATCGGGTTGATCACGGTCTCTGTATCCTACATGGGGCTCACTCTCTTAATCCCCATTTTACAGATGAAGGAACAGAAGCACAGAGAAGTTGAGTGACTTGCCCAAAGTCACACTACAGACAAGTGGCAGAGCTGGGATTAGAACCCGGGTCCTCCTCACTCCCAGGCTCATGGTCTATTGACCAGGCCCTGCAATGAAATAATTTTCTGTCCTAAAGACGGCCCCATCTCTTCCCCACCACCTATAAATTCTCCCTTATCAAATTTATAAAGGCATTCCCTGCCCCCACAATGCATTCTCCATTATAAAACAGCTTTTCTGAACCTCTCAGACCCAATATTTTAGAATAATTTTACTCCAATCCTCTCCTCTCTACAATCTCCCAGTCTGAGTTAGCCTCTGACTTGAAAGTTAATAGACCCGAGACCTTTTGTTTAGGAAAAAAAACCACAAAACACTGAAATAATATTGGCCCTTGAAGAGGATGGATATTTTTGTGGAGAGTCACAAAAATTCCCCAACTTTTGGATTACCGATTGATATAGCAATCTTAAATTAACTCAGCAGGTTCACTAATAATTTCCTTGACTTGTCTGCCAAAACGTTTTGGTTAAGCAATGCAATGTGAAATGTGACTTTCTAAGACTTAAATAACATTGTTTTTAAGAGAGCACAGTGTATTCTATGAAGTAATTTTTCAAATAAAAATCAAGGATTTTCCTGGTATCGGGCCACATAGTGATTATACAGGTTGGGTGTAACCAGACACTATCACATGATCCCATTTCATTAACAGAAAAATCTATTTGACTTAAGTAAAGCAGCCTGAGAAATTGGATCACCCTGCCGTGAGCCCACTGAAATAAATAATGAGTATGAAAGCAAATTCTTTGAAAATCCCAGTTATAGTTGGACTTCCCAGAAATCAGTCAATCAATCAGATATTTATTGAGCACTTAATGTATGCAAGGCGCTTTACTGAGCACTTGAGAGAGTCCAATACAACAGAGTTTGTAGACACATTTCCTGACCACCATGAGTCAGTCAATTAAACGTATTGAGTGCTTACTGTGTGCAGAGCACTGTACTAAGCACTTGGGAGAGTATAACAATAAACAGATGCATTCCCTGCCCACAATTAGCTTAGAGTCTAGAAGGTGAGTTTACAGTCTAGAAAAATAATAATGATAATAATAATAAAAATAATAATGGCATTTATTAAGCACTTACTAGGTGCCAAGCACTGTTCTAAGTGCTGGGGAAGTTACAAGGTGATCAGGTTGTCCCACGGGGGGGCTCACAGTCTTCATCCCCATTTTACAGATGAGGTAACTGAGGCACATAGAAGTGAAGTGACTTGCCCAAAGTCACACAGCTGACAATCAATCAATCAATCAATCAATCGTATTTATTGAGCGCTTACTATGTGCAGAGCACTGTTGGCAGACAATTGGCAGAGCCGGGGTTTGAACCCATGACCTCTGACTCCAAAGCCCGGGCTCTTTCCACTGAGCCACGCTGCTTCTCTGACAGCATGGTGGACTGAGCTCAGACATCTATTTGTATCAGTCCATTCCTTAATAATGTTCACAGTGTTTTATATATATATATATATAGTTTTTCTCCAAAACCATGGGCTGACCCATCTGCTTTTCTCCTTCCTTCCTCCCTCATAACCCAAATAGAATCTGTTTGGGAGATCATACGTCCCCAGATCAGAGGAATTCTCCCTTTACCAACTGGACTCTCAAGATTTTCTCACTTGGTTAGTTAGATCTTCTCTCCATTTTTCTTCCCCTTCACCCCACTCAATTAACTAACCGATAGCATTTATTGAGGGCTTACTGTGGGCAGAGCACTGTACTAAATGCTTGGGAGGAAAAATACAATAGATCCCATGCCTGCCCTCAAGGAGCTTGCATTTCTACATGTGCTCATCTCCTTTAGAACCCAAAAGAGGTCCTATTCCTAGAGGGACCTCATTTGAAGGAAAACCCAAGTTATGGAAAAGGGCATTTTGAACTATCCACTTGATTCATGTCTACCAACCCTGCATACATCAAGTGTTTAGTCCAGTACTCTGCATTCAGTAAGCGCTCAGTATCATTGATCGATTGGTTGGTTGATTGGTGGAACAAGTCTGGAAGACATTGCTCTGAAATATTTGTGGAACGTTTTAGTAGATGGAAAATCTACAAATGCTCTTTGAAGAACAGATTGTCTATCTGGACTAACCCAGGAGGTAATAATAATAACAATAATTGTGGTACTTGTTAACTGCTTACTACGTGCCAAGAACTGTACTAAGCATTGGAGTAGATACATACTCCAATGTAGATACATTGTAAGTATCCAAGTAGATACATAGAAAAACAGCGTGGCTCAGTGGAAAGAGCATGGGCTTTGGAGTCAGAGGTCATGGGTTCGAATCCCGGCTCCACCACAAGTCTGCTGTGTGACCTTCGGCAAGCGGCTTAACTTCTCTGAGCCTCAGTTACCTCAACTGTAAAAATGGGGATTAAGTCTGTGAGCCCCACGTGGGACAACTTGATCACATTGCATCCCCCCAGCGCTTAGAACAGTGCTTTGCACATAGTAAGCACTTAACAAATGCCATCATTACATTATCATTATTATTACTAGGGTTGGACACTGCCTTAATCCTCACTTTACAGATGAGGAAACTGAGGCCCAGAGAAGTGAAGTGACTCATCCAAGGTTACCCGCAGCAGACAACTGGCAGATCAGGGTTAGAACCCAGATCCCCTGGCTCCCAAGCCTGTGCTCTTTCCACTAGGCCATGTTGCTTCTCTGACATGAGAAGACATGCCAAGAAAATCAGGTTCTAGGATTCCCGACCTACCCTTATTGTACGATAGAAAATGAATGTGCTTAAACACTGGAAATGGCTGTTCTCCTAGCTAAACAAGCTTTCCTTGATATTCAGGATAACGGAATTTTCATTTGGATCCGCTAAAACTGGTTCTGATCTTCCATTGTTGTAATGCTCCTTTTAGAATCTGGAAGGAATTATCCTTCTTGTTTATCCTTTTATATTCGGCAGATGTTGCTAAGTTCCTGCCCATGTTTCTAATAGGAATAAGCATTCCTCAGAAGGTTCGGAACCTTCGTCTGGTTCAGATAAGCGTCCAACTATGTGAGGAGGAACTGAGCCTCTTGGGTCTGGAATCCAGTTGGAAATGTCCAGAAAGCAGTCTGTTACTAGTGTCTCCGGGAATACCTCAAGAAGGATCTTAGCAGGAAAGTTTTGCATTTCCATTCCTGGAGCCCAAATCAGGAAGGACACAGTGGTAATGTAATGTATGTGGAAAGGAGACAGTGAAACCTCGAGTTCTGTTTCTGCTGAGTTTCAGGGAATGGGGCTTCCTGCTTCTTCTTGTTCATTCATTCATTCAATCGTATTTTTTGAGCACTTACTGTGTGCAGAATATTGTACTAAGCGCTTGAGAAGTACAAATCAGCTGTGTGTGTGTCTTTTGTGTGCGTGTTTGCTTAAGCCTTCCTCCCTTCTCCATCAAGATCAGCTAATCTTCCCACTTCTCTTCAGCACACAGATCTTGGTTTACTTTTTAATTTAGCTGCAGTGTAAGGTGTCTGGATAACTCAAAGAATTCTAGCAATATTACTCTATTTCTAGAGTGTAGACTGCAAGCTAGACTGTAGACTGTAAATCTAGACTGGAAGCTTGCTATGGGCAGCAGATGCATTTGCTAATTCTGTTGAATTAGACTTTTCCAAGGGCTCAATGCAGTGTTCTGTCATAGCATCATTTGTTGATTGATCGAGAGAGTGCTTGGAGTGGGATGTGAGAAGATTGTTGGCATTGTTACAACCCATAATCATCTGAAAAGGAAATTCTCTTGTTCTTACTGGTCAGATGGAAACATGCTCCTAGTCAATCTAACCAAGGGATAATGGCAGCAATTATTATAACTCACTGGATTAGCTGAAGGCCATTTGTTTAACATTGTGAAAACCAAAATTGCATTTCCCCAACAATTTCATTCTCAGAGTTGGTTCCTGATTGGCCCAGAAGTTTGTCCGATTGACCCCATTGCCTGGGTAGCACCAGGCAAATCGGCTCTTCCTTCTGACTTTCTTAGATGCTATTTTTGTTTAATGATATCTGTTGAGCACACACTATCTCACTATGTGCAAAGCACTGTACTAAATGCTGAGGTACAGACAAGCTATTCATGATGGACACAGTCCTTGTCACACATGGGGGTTCCGGTCTAGGTAGGAGGGAGTAGGATTTAATCCCCATTTTACAGTCGAGGTAACTGAGGCACAGAGAAATCAAGTGACTTCCCAAGGTCACACAGCAGACAAGTGCCTGGCAGAGCCAGGATAACGACCAGAGGCAGAAACAGTATTTTGGTTTTGGCCTGAGAATAATCTCTCTTCCTGTGAAATCATTCACCTCCCTCCCCTCTTAGTCAACAATTGCAGGCCCTCTTAATAATAAAGTTGTACACAAGCAGAGAAATGAGGGAAACTTCCTATACAGCACAGCGTACTAAGGTTGGGGAACCTAAAACGAAAATACCAAATTTTGGATTTCGACAGCGGTTTATGACACCAGTAGGTTGCAAGGGGAAGTGGACATGTTACCCTTGGGAATAATAATAATAATAATAATGACATTTATAATAATAATGACATTTATTAAGCGCTTACTATGTGCAAAGCACTGTTCTAAGCGTTGGGGAGGTTGTCCCACGTGGGGCTCACAGTCTTAATCCCCATTTTACAGATGAGGTAACTGAGGCCCAGAGAAGTGAAGTGACTTGCCCAAAGTCACACAGCCGACAAGTGGCGGAGCCGAGATTTGAACCCATGACCTCTGACTCCAAAGCCCGGGCTCTTTCCACTGAGCCATGCATCAACTCTGTTAAGCAAAATTCACCGATCTAGTTCCGCTCAGAGGATGAGGGAAGGAGGTTTATAGCAACACAAAGTTGAGCATTCCAAAAATGTACTTAGGGGGGGACTACATATTAGCGAATTAGACCGGTAACCCTACCTATGTGGTACAATCCCAGTCACACCGTCGAAAGGGAGATATTAAGTCTCTGAGATATTTTAGACCAAGTCTCTAAAGAATTGGGCTATTGTAGTGTGTTTGTTTTTAGTCATACATCTTCAACGTCAAATAGCATTCATTTAATTCCTCATTCACCAATCAGTCTTCTCTGTGAATTCATAGTTATGTTTCTTGGGAGGAGAAATCAATGAACTTGGAAGAGTGTCTGTGGGGGAAAGACAAGGGATAACTAGGAGAAGTCAAATTTGCTGTTGTTTCAATTAAATGCTGCTCAATTTTCTTAAATTGGTATGGTAACCATACCAATTAACCATAACCATAACCATACCATACCATTGGTATGGTAAATTGGTATGGTAACCAGAGTCAAACATATTGAATGCTTTGTCTTACATCAGGGGCATTGTTTCTGTCACCTGTTATTCAAATTATTTTGTTCCAGGATGATTTGTGAGTTTCCCAAAGAGTTTTCCAGCCACTGGGTTATTCTGTTTGCCCAGATTAAAGAGAGGAGCTACAGTAGGATGGAATTTTCCTTCCACCCCACTTGAGTTGGACGTCACTTCTCAGCCCTTTTTTTATGCAGCCATCAGACCAGACAGGTGACGCTGGGAGAATTGAAACCCCACTAAAAGTGTCCTTCACTTCTCTCTTTCTCTCTCTCTTTCTCTCTCTCTTTCTCTCTCTCTTTCTCTCTCTCTTTCTCTCTCTCTTTCTCTCTCTCTTTCTCTCTCTCTTTCTCTCTCTCTTTCTCTCTCTCTTTCTCTCTCTCTTTCTCTCTCTCTTTCTCTCTCTCTTTCTCTCTCTCTTTCTCTCTCTCTTTCTCTCTCTCTTTCTCTCTCTCTTTCTCTCTCTCTTTCTCTCTCTCTTTCTCTCTCTCTTTCTCTCTCTCTTTCTCTCTCTCTTTCTCTCTCTTTCTCTCTCTCTTTCTCTCTCTCTTTCTCTCTCTTTCTCTCTCTTTCTCTCTCTCTTTCTCTCTCTTTCTCTCTCTCTTTCTCTCTCTCTTTCTCTCTCTCTTTCTCTCTCTTTCTCTCTCTCTTTCTCTCTCTCTTTCTCTCTCTTTCTCTCTCTCTTTCTCTCTCTCTTTCTCTCTCTCTTTCTCTCTCTCTTTCTCTCTCTCTTTCTCTCTCTCTTTCTCTCTCTCTTTCTCTCTCTCTTTCTCTCTCTCTTTCTCTCTCTCTTTCTCTCTCTCTTTCTCTCTCTCTCTCTCTCTCTCTCTCTCTCTCTCTCTCTCTCTCTCCAATATTGAATGGAATATGTTGAAGCTGTAGTCATAGTAGTGGTATTAGTGCTGTAGTAATAGTAGAGGAAGACTTAGTATTCAGTAAGGGCTTACTGTGAGCAGATTTTCTTGCATCCACCCCAGTGCTTAGAACAGTGCCTAACGCAGTTATAATTCTATTTGTTCTGACGATTTTGCCACCTGTCTACATGTTTTGTTTTGTTGTCTGTCTCCCCCTTCTAGACTGTGAGCCTGTTGCTCAGTAGGGACCGTCTCTATATGTTTCCGACTTGTACTTCCCAAGCGCTTACTACAGTGCTCTGCACACAGTAAGTACTCAATAAATACAATTGAATGAATGAATGAACATAGTAAGTGCTTAACACATTATCATTATTATTATCATTATTACGTGTCTGTCTCCCCCTATAGATTGTAAACTCCTCAAGGACAGGGATGGCATCTGCCAACCTTGTTGTACTGTATGTTCTCAAGGGCTTAGTACTGTGCTCTTCATTCAGTAGGCACTCAATAAGTACCACTGATTGACTGATGGCAGGCTACCTGTCCTTGGCTGATACAACAATGTTGATTCAAGAAAGATCACATCTGTCTCTCTATCTAGACTGTAAGAACCTTGACAATAATAACGATGCTTGGGATATTTGTTGAGCGCTTACCATGTGCCAAACACCCTACTAAACAGTGGAGTAGCTACAGGTCAGGTCATTGCATTTTCCCCTCTAGACTGAGCTCACTGTGGGCAGAAAATGTGTCTGCTGCATTCGCTCAAGCGCTTAGTACAGTGCTTTGTGCACAGTAAGAGCTCAATATATATCATTGAATGAATTGCATCTAACTCTATTGTACCCTAGCCCTTGGTACAGTGTTCTGCACACAGTATGCACTCAATAAATATTTATTCAGTGGGGAGTGATCATAAACACCCAACACTACTGGACTGCTCTAGGCCCTCAGTAAAGTACATAGAAGCAGCGTGGCTCAGTTGAAAGGGCATGGGCTTGGGAGTCCGAGGTCATGGGTTCAAATGTGACTCCACCACATGTCTGCTGTGTGACCTTGGGCAAGTCACTTAACTGCTCTGTGCCTCAGTTACTTCATCTGGAAAATGAGGATGAAGACTGTGAGCCCCACGTGGGACAACCTGATCACCTTGTATCCCCCCAGTGCTTAGAACAGTGCTTTGCACATAGTAAGTGCTTAACAAATGCCATTATTATTATCATTATTATTTTCATTAGTCTAAAAACTTATGCTTCTAGTTATTCATTCATTCATTCAGTCATATTTATTGAGCACTTACTGTGTGCAGAGCACAGTACTAAGCGCTTGGGAAGTACAAGTTGGCAACATATGGAGACAGTCCCTATCCAACAACGGGCTCACAGTCTAGAAGGGGAAGACAGACAACAAAACATATTAACAAAATAAAATAAATAGAATAGTAAATATGTACAATTTATAATTTTCATTAGTCTAAAAACTTATGCTCCTGGCTTCATAGATTTTTATGACATTTCTAGACTGTCAGCTCATGGTGGGCAGGGAACGTGGCTGCCAATTCTGTTGTATTGTGCTCTCCCAAGTGCTTAGTACAGTGCTCTGTTCATAGTAAGCACTCAATAAATATGATTGATCGATTGATTCATTCAGTCGTATTTATTGAGAGCTTTACTGTGAGCAAAGCACTGTACTAAGCACTTGGGAGTACAATATAACAACAAACAGACACATTGCTACTCACAACGAGCTCTCGGACTAGAGGGGGAGACAGACATTAATATAGATAAATATAGATGAATAAATACATTACAGATACAGTGCTTTGCACATGGTAAGCGCTTAATAAATGCCATTATTATTATTATTATTATTATTATTATTATTTATTATTATATGGAGTGGGAGAAGATGGCTTAGTCTGGGAAGGCTTTTTGGAGGAGATGTGCTTTCAATAAGGCTTTGAAGTGGAGCTTTGAAGTGCAATTATCTGTCTTATAGGAGGATGGAGGGTGTTTCAGGCCAGAAGTAGGATGTGGGCGAGAGGTCGGTGACGAGATAGACAAGATGGAGGTACCAGAAGAAAGTTAGCATTAGAGGAACCAAATGAGCAGGCTGGGTCGGGACTGTCTCTATATGTTGCCGACTTGTACTTCCCAAGCGCTTAGTACAGTGCTCTGCACACAGTAAGCGCTCAATAAATACGATTAAATGAATGAAAGTAGGAGGGAGCAAGGGGATTGAGTTTAAAGCCAATGGTGAGGAGTTTTTGTTTGATGCAGATTTTTATGGGCAACCACTGGAGTTTCTAGAGGAGTGGGGAAACATGGTCTGAACATTTTTGAAGGAAAATGATCCAGGCAGCAGAATGGAGTATGGACTGGAGTGGGGAAAGACAGGAGGAAGGGAGGTCAGCAAAGGGGCTGGTAAGTGCTCGCATTAATGTGGTAGCAGTTTGGATAGAGAGGAAGGGGATGATTTTAGCGATAAGTGATGACCAGAGAGGTACCTGATGCATGCAGAATTGTCTACTCTATCCTCGAGGGCATTCACTACAAGTGTGTGATACGAGACACAGAATGAACAATAATAATGATGACATTTATTAAGCATTTACTATGTGCAAAGCACTGTTCTAAGCGCTGGGGAGGTTTCAAGGTGATCAGGTTGTCCCACGGGGGGCTGACAGTCTTAATCCCCATTTTAATAATAATAATAATAATGGCATTTATTAAACACTTACTACGTGCAAAGCACTGTTCTAAGCCTGGGGAGGTTACAAGGTGATCAGGTTGTCCCACGGGGGGTTCACAGTCTTCATCCCCATTTTACAAATGAGGTAATTGAGGCCCAGAGAAGTGAAGTGACTTGCCCAAAGTCACACAGCTGACAATTGACAGAGCCGGGATTTGAACCCATGACCTCTGACTCCAAAGCCCATGCTCTTTCCACTGAGCCATGCTGCTTCTCTATGAAGTACGAAAGCAGTCGGAACAAGACACCTTTCAAGGATGAAAGTGCATGAAGAAGAAATGGCCGCTCTCCTCAATCATCTCCTACTGAAAAAAAAAAAGAAGAAAGGAAGCTGCAAAGGAACTTGTGATAGAAACAAAATCCCTCCTGGAGCAAAGGTCATTGCGAGAGCTCGAGGTCACTGGAAAAAGCTCTCTGAAGAGGGTAGGTGATGGATTAGATCTTTGGGACTCAGGGGTACACGGGTTGAGGATCAGAGTGAAGAGGAGACGGGATGGGATCAAGGCATATGAAGTGCTTTTGTTTGTTTGGAATGTAAACCTGGAAGCTATCTAAACAACTGATAGGTGGAGGAGTGAGGAACACTTTCTCCTCAAGAATGTGGCATCCCATCAATGAGGTTCCGTTGAATAAAAAATGTCCACTGCGGCCGCAGGGAGACAGTTGCTTTTTGGAATTCCCAGCTGCGCTGTTTGGCTACATTTGGTCATTCAATCAATCCTAAATAATTATAATAATAATAATGGCATTTATTAAGCGCTTACTATGTGCAAAGCACTGTTCTTAGCACTGGGGAGGTTACAAGGTGATCGGGTTGTCCCACGGGGGGCTCACAGTCTTAATTTTTAGACTGTGAGCCCACTGTTGGGTAGGGACTGTCTCTATACGTTCCCAACTTGTACTTCCCAAGCGCTCAGTAATGCTCAGTAAGCGCTCAAATATGATTGATTAATTCCCATTTTGCAGATGAGGTAACTGAGGCCCAGAGAAGTGAAGTGACTTGCCCAAAGTCACAAAGCTGACAATTGGCAGAGCCGGGACCTGAACCCATGACTTCTGACTGCAAAGCCCATGCTCTTTCCACTGAACCACACTGCTTTGCTATATCTTGAGCACTTACTGTGTGCAGAGCACAGTACTTTGATCTTGGGAGAGTACAATACAACAATAAATGGACACATCACTTGCTCACAACGAGCTACATCTTGGTGTTCTGAGGAAAGAGGTGTAGGTCGATTGACGGGGGGTGGCGTTGGGTGTGGAGAGAAGCGGAAGAGTCCAGAACTTGCTGGTCTTCTCTGTTTTTGTCCCTCTCTGTGGATGACTGAAGGGACTCAATATCACCTCCCCGAGAACAGAGACTCCCTAAAATTCCCCGGGCTCAAGCGTCTCCACCAGAAGATCGCTCTCCACGAAAAGGTCTTATTGAGAACACTTGGACAGAGTCTACTGGTTTAAGTAAATGAAAAAATGAGTAAGCAGTGCTGTCTAGTGGAAAGAGCATAAGCCTGGGAGTTAGGAGACCTGGGTTCTAATCTCTGTTGTGCTACTTCCCTTCCATGTGACCTTGGGCAAGTAACTTAAATTTTCAATACCTTAGTCCCTTCATCTGTCCAACAGAGATTCGGGAGAAGCAGCGTGGCTTAGTAGATAGAGCACGGTCTCGGGAGTCCGAAGGACCTGGGTTCTAATCCCAGATCCCCAAATGTCTCCTTTGTGACTTTGGGCAAACCACTTAACTTTATTGGGCCTCAGTTACCTCTTCTGTAAAATGGGTATTAAGAGTGTGAACCCCATGTGGGACAGGGACTGTGTCCAACCCAATTTACTTGTACCTACCCCAGTGATTAGAATAGTACTTGGCATATGGTAAGTGCTTAATAAGTATTATTATTATTTTCCCTCTTACTTAAATTGTGAGCCCCAAGTGGATGGGGATTGTGTCAGATATGGACCTTATCTTTTCTCTAGTGCTTAGTACAGTGCTGAGCTCATAGTAAGTGCTTAACAATCCTTGTCATCATTATCATCATTATGATAAGCGGCACAACTCAGTGGAAAGAGCCCGGGCTTTGGAGTCAGAGGTCATGGGTTCGAATCCTGACTCCGCCACATGTCTGCTGTGTGACCTTGGGCAAGTCACTTCTATGAGCCTCAGTTACCTCATCTGTAAAATGGGGATTAAGACTGTGAGCCCCACGTGGGACAACTTGATCACCTTGTAACCCCCCCAGCGCTTAGAACAGTGTTCTGCACATAGTAAGTGCTTAATAAATGCCATCATATTATTATTGTTATTATTATTGTAATAATAATTATTATTATTACTGAAACCTGGATTCTAGCCCCAGAAATGCCAGTGGCCTGATTTGGTAACAAATACCATCACTATTGTTATTATTATTATGGTCTACCTCTGAACTCAGTACAGCACTTGACACATAGTCAGGGCTTCACAGATATCATCATTATCATAAGTAGGGAATAATAGGCTTTGTTATGTACAATATGAAATTGACTTTTGCTAGAGAATGTTCTCTCCCAGGAAGCAAGTGAAAGGGAAAACCCGTTTGCAGTAGTCTTGGACTAGCAATGCCAGCACTAGGGTGGAATTTGTTTTTACCATCCTGCTGTAGTCTAGAAATGGGCTGTTCCAATCAGCACTGCACTGTTTATTAAATATGTCTAAAATAATAATTACAATTTTTAAGCACTATGTGCCAAGCCCGTTCTAAGCACTGGGGTAAATATAAGCTAATCAGGCTGGACATAGACTATGTCCCATAAGGAGCTCACAATCTCTATTTTACAGATTAGGTAATTGAGGCACAGAGAAGTGAAGTGCCTTGCCCGAGGTCACACAGCAGATGAGTAGCAGAGCTGGGATTAGAACCCAGGTCCTTCTGACTCTCAAGCCTGTGCTCTTTCCAGGAAGCCACACTAGTTCTCCATGCCTGCTTTCTTTACCTTTCTCTTCATATATGTATTCTGCCTCAGAAGCCAGAATTTAAGCCAGAACTTTAAATTTTTAAGCCAGAATTTTTTATTAATATGGTACTTTTTAAGCACTTCACTAATGTCAGGGACTGTGCTAAGCGCTGGGATAGGTGCAAGATAATCAGGTTGGACACATCTCTGTTCCACATGAGTTTCACTCTCTAAGTCGGAGGGATTCCTTGAATCATTATGGAGGTGGACAAACATACCTCAAGAAGATTGTTTTACATTTTCTTAAAAATCAGAGAAGTGATTCCTATGTGTGGGACCATCAGGTGTCACTCTTTACTTCAGCTGAACAACGTTTATTTTATTAGAACCTCCTCCTCATCATCATCAATCGTATTTATTGAGCGCTTACTATATGCAGAGCACTGTACTAAGTGCTTGGGAAGTACAAATTGGCAACATATAGAGACAGTCCCTACCCAACAGTGGGCTCACAGTCTAAAAGGGGGAGACAGAGAACAAAACCAAACATACTAACAAAATAAAATAAATAGAATAGATATGTACAAATAAAATAAATAAATAAATAGAGTAAAAAATATGTACAAACATATATACATATATACAGGTGCTGTGGGGAGTCCTCAGTCCTCAGACTCGCTCAGTTCTTACCCCCAAACTCCATGGGACTTCCTGTCATAGCAATCCTGCAATTGTAATGGTTCCAAATGCCAGGAATTCAGGATCGCTGAAATAAAGAGTTTTGGTAAAAGTTGGCCCCAAATTATTGGAGGTAATTTTGCTCTAAACTAAAATCAAACAGTTCATGTTTTGTTCTGTGGTGTCTATTGCAGGCATGAACCTCCATCCCCGCTCCTTTAGACTTCGAATGCCTTGTTGGGATTGTACTTCCCGAGTGCTTAGTACAGTCCTCTGCACACAGTAAGTGCTCAATAAACATGATTGAATGAATGAATGAGAGGGACTTTCTCTGACCTGCCTATAGAATTCTCCCCAGCACTTAGTACAGTGCTTTGCATATAGTAAACACATAACACATACCACAATTATTATTTTTATGATTATTATTAGCAGACCTTGTGGGTTAGAAATCAGAGGAGGCCAGGGAATGATCAGCTAGCAGATGTCAATACAATACAGCCTGGTTTAGGGGAAAGAGTAAGGCTTGGGAGTTAGAGGTCATGGGTTCTAATCCCAGCTCCATAATTTATCAACTGTGTGACTTTGGGCAAGTCACTTCACTTCTCTGTGTCTCAGGTCCCTCATCTGTAAGATGGGGATTAGGACTGTGAGCCCCATGTGGGACAACCTGATTACTTTGTATCTACCTCAGGGCTTAGAACAGTGCTTGGCACATAGTAAGCACTTAACTAATACCATCCTTATTATTATGTCATATGGACTCTGTCACTTCCAAGCACACAGGAAATAGAAGATGGTACCTGAATTTTCCCCAAATCCCCAGCCTCTGAATCCCAGTGAAATTGTCGGCTTATGAACTGAGCACTGGGCTGGCTTTCCAGACCCCTGGATTCAATTTAGAGAAGAAGCATAGCTTAGTGGATAGAGCATGGGCCTGGAATACAGTAGGATCTGGGTTCTAGTCCTGGTCCTGCCACTCATGTGATCTTGGGCAAGTCACTTGGCTTCCCTGTGTCTCAGTTGCCTCATCTCTAAAATGGGAATTAAGACTGTGAGCCCCATGTGGGACATGGATTGGGTCCAACCTGATTAGGTTGTATCTACCCCAGTGCATAGTACAGTGCCTGGCACATAGTAAGCACTTGATAAATACCATATAGAAAATGAAAAACAATAATAATAATTCTAGCTGGGTAGTTAAATGTCTTTAGGATAAATTGGATAAAGCCTGGGCCTCAGAGTCACAGGGCCTGGGTTCTAATCTCAGCTCAATCCCCTGCTGTGTGACCTTGGGCAAGCCACTGAAATTCTCCGTGTCTCCATTTCCTCAAGCCCGAAATGGGGATCCGATATCTGATTTCCCTGCTACTTGACTGTGACCCCCATGTGGGACAGAGACTGGATCCAACTGATTAACTTGTTTCTACTTCAGCAGTTAGAACAGTGCTTGACTCATAGTAAGCACTTAACAAATACTCTGAACAGAGGAGGGAACTTTGCTTATGTGTCTGTTTCACAATCTGTACCCAGAGGAGGGTAAAGCCCTCCTTTGCTTGGAGAAGGGGAAATAAGCTAGCCAGACTGCTGACTGTTTGGTGGTATTCACGGGAGAATACCAGAAACACTTGCACACTTGTTGACCACAGATTAGTAATGCCATTTCCAAGAAAATGATGGCTCACTTGCTACACTATCAAATATTAGACTCTTATGGTACATATTTCATTCAGCCGAGGGCAGCCCCAATCATGCTCAAATCACAGACAGAAAAGTGGATGGAAACGTACTGATCAAGATGCGGACACTGAAACAGGAAGCGTGAATGTGTTCCATTATTTTGATCTGGAACTATTATCATGTACCACTTGACATTTAATTGAACAGGCTCAGGCAGAGACGCAGGTATCCCATTGTTCTTATTTTCTTCGTTTTCTGCAGGGAACACTGAATTTATTGAACATCTGCTGTGAGTAGAGCACTGTAGTAAAGTGCTTGGGAGAACGCAATACAATAGAGAGGCACGACTGTCCTTAAGGAGTTTACAGTCTAGTCATCCAGCCCGCTAGCCAATGTACAATCAGACAAACTGATCCAGTTCCTTATTCTTATGTTGACAATCAGCTTTTTTTTTTTTACTGTTGGTGGTGTCTTTGAATATGACAGACAACTATGTTGACACAGGACTCACATCTAGACTGTGAGCCTGTTGTTGGATAGGGACTGTCTCTACATGTTGCCAACTTGTACTTCCCAAGCGCTTAGTACAGTGCTCTGCACACAGTAAGCGCTCAATAAATATGATTGAATGAATGAATGAAAGTCTATCTTCAGAAATAAAAAAAAAAGCTGACCCAGTGATTGCATATTTCCCACCCACCAAGGAAGAAAACCTGAGCTTCTGAGGACCTGAAATCCCCTGAGGCTATTAGAGAAGCAGTGTGGCTTAATGGAAAGAGCATGGGCTTGGGAGCCAGAGGCCATGGGTTCGAATTCCGGCTCCGCCACTTATCAGCTGTGTGACTTTGGGCGAGTCACTTAACTTTTCTGTGCCTCAGCTACCTCATCTGTAAAATGGGAATTAAAGCTGTGAGCCCCACGTGGGACAACCTGATCACCTTGTATCTATCCCAGCGCTTAGAACAGTGATTGGCACTTAGTAATCACTTAACAAATGCCATCATTATTATTATTATTATTATTATTATTATTTTATCGACATCAATGAGAGGCGGAACTGATGGCAAAGGGGCTAAGTGGCCAAAAGGAAACTTAGCCTTGTCACTGTAGTAAGTGGCAGAGTTAGAATTAGAACCCAGATCCTTCTGATTCCCCTGCCTGGGCTCTTTCCACTAGGCCAGGTTACTATATGATTGATTGATTGAAAGTTTGTGAATCCGTAAGTGCTCAAGTGGTACAGAATTAGTGAAGTGGTTTCTGGGGCTCACAACCTGGGAGTTGAGAGATTAATCAGGGAAGTCTTCCTGGAGGAGATGGGATTTCAGGAGGGCTGTGAAATGGAAATGTTTGCAGCCTGTCGGACTTGAAGGGGGAGGGAGGTCAAGACGGGAAAAGACTGAACGTGACAACGGAGAGAGATATAGGTGGACTGTCGATCTATCAGTCCATGGTATTTACTCAGTGCCTTCTGCTGTGCAATCTACTAAGCGCTTGGGTGAGTACAATATAACAGAGTTGGTAGACATGTTCCCTGCTCCATGTAACTTACAATCAGGAAGGAATTCACAGTTTAGGTGTTAGAAAAGCTATTGTAGGGAATGCTCTGAGCCTGGAATACTACGTTTTTAAGCGAATTACATGCCATAATGAAACTATTTTCAACAAACGGTGTCAGCTCCATTTTCATTTTCCCGAGCCATTTTCAGGGAATTAAGATGGATTTTATTGGAGGGATTTGTGGTGAGGATGCGCTAAGAGATCACCAGTGTAGACAATTGCATCACTGGAGGAAAACTTCCAAGGCCAAGATCAATATTAATATGGAGAAAGTGCTTTCCAAATATTTGTTTTCTTTGCAGTAAAGGTAAAAAAAGGTTGGCTGCATTATTACATTTTTCTTATTATACAAACCCACCGAGGGAAGAAATCAGAATCCTCAGATGCTTTCAAAGCACTGTTTGTTTCTTGACTGATGTTTATGAACTTCATGCTTCCCAATTAACACAGTTCATCACGCTTTGGGTGCATGTGTGTGTGTATATATATTTTGCATATATATTTTGCATATATATATATATGCACCTGCTATATCCCTGATATATATATGTGTATATATATTAACACAGTTAATATATTCCCAATTAACACAGTTCATCACGCTTTGGGTGCATGTGTGTGTGTATATGTATTTTGCATATATATATATATGCACCTGCTATATCCCTGATATATATATGTGTATATATATATATATATATGTGTGTGTGTGTGTGTGTATATATATATATATATATATGTGTGTGTGTATATATATATATATATATATATGTGTGTGTGTATATATATATATATATATATATATATATATATACACACACACACATATATAGCAGGGACATTGGGAAGCAGCATGGCCTAATGGATAGAGCACGGGCTTGGGAGTTAGAAGGACCTAGTTTCTAATCCCAGCTCTGCCACTTGTCTGCTGTGTGACCGTGGGCTAGTTACTTTACTGCTCTGTACCTCATTTACCTCATCTGTAAAATGCCTTGTGTGGTCCAGTGATTAGCTTGTGCCTACTGCAGAGCTCAGTACAGTGCCTGGCACATAGTAAGTGCTTAACAAGTACCACAAAATAGGGCCGCATTAGACAAGTGCCTTTAACACTTTGAGTAACAGACCAGCATAGTAATATTCTCCTTTTATTAAAAAAAAATGGCATTTGTAAAGTGCTTACTGGGTGCCAGTCACTGTAATAAATATTGGGATAGATACAAGCTAATAATAATAATAATAATAATAATGACATTTATTAAATACTTACTATGTGCAAAGCACTGTTCTAAACTCTCGAGAGGTTATAAGGTGATCAGGTTGTCCCACGGGGGGCTCACAGTCTTAATCCTCATTTTACAGATGAGGTAACTGAGGCCCAGAGAAGTGAAGTGACTTGCCCAAAGTCACACAGCTGACAAGTGGCAGAGCTGGAACTTGAACCCATGACATTGGACTCCAGAGCCCGGGCTCTTTCCACTGAGCCACACTGCTCAGGTTGGACACAGTTCCTGTCCCACATGGGGCTCACGTCTTGACCCCTAGTTTTTACAGATGAGGGAACTGAGGCATGGAGAAGTTAAGTGGCTTGCCCAAGTTCACACAGCAGACATGTGGTGAAGCCTGGATTAGAACCCACATCCTTCTGACTCCAAAGACCGGGATCCATCTCTTAGGCCGTGCTTCTTCCCTTGCATTGTTGGTGAAATCCCACAAAACCAGGAGGTGGGGCACACAATGAAGCCCTAAGGAAACACTTCTTCACCAGGTAGCAAGGAATCGATGATAACAATAATGATGATAATAATAATAATAATGTCATTTATTAAGTGCTTACTGTGTGCCAAGCACCATTCTAAGTGCTGGGGAGGATACAAGGTAATCAGGTTGTCCCAGGTGGGGCTCACAGTCTTAATCCTCATTTTACAGATGACTGAGGCCGAGAGAAGTTAGGTGACTAACCCAAAGTCACACAGCTGACAATTGGCATGTGTACGTAGAGTTCGGCTGTGGAGAGGCTGAACTGAGAATGTCAAGGGGAGGGAAAAGAAAATAGGCAACGTATTCTTGCAGATGCCTACATTTCCCAGAATCAACTGGAAATGACATCCAAGCAGCAAGCAGGGAGGAACTTTTCATTCCTTCTTCCTCTTGTTGTCTCCTACGTCACTCTCTGGCAGCCACATTTGATGGTCTGTCCCTTGTCATGAGACTTCGGTACCCACGCTTGGGCTCCAGAAGGCTTTGAGGGCCTGTAGAAAGTTGTCTGGGTATTTACGGGGGGGGTTGCCAGAGTATTTACGACCTTTTTGCGAGTCTCGGATATTGCACCATTAGTGGAGTGTAAGCAATTGGATCTGTTTAGCTTTCCCCTTGTCTCCTGGCATTTTAGACTAAACTTCTGGGCCTCAACTGTTAGGGTTACAAAGGGTCTGGAGGAACACTGAATCTTTCTCTGATTCCTCCACCGCTGACCCTTGTAGACTAGTTTTCACCAACGGTGGAATCATAATGCGCATCTCTTCCGAGAGGCCTTCCCCGACTTAAACCCCCCTTTCCGAGAAGCAGGGTGGCTCAGTGGAAAGAGCCCGGGCTTTGGAGTCAGAGGTCATGGGTTCAAATCCCGGCTCTGCCACTTGTCAGCTGTGTGACTTTGGGCAAGTCACTTCACTTCTCTGGGCCTCAGTTCCCTCATCTGTAAAATGGGGATTAAGACTGTGAACCCCCCGTGGGACAACCTCATCACCTTGTAACCTCCCCAGCACTTAGAACAGTGCTTTGCACATAGTAAGTGCTTAACTAGCACTTAGAACAGTGCTTTGCACATAGTAAGCGCTTAATAAATGCCATTATTATTATTATTATTTCCTCTACTCCCACTCCCTTCCGCGTCGCCCTGACTCGCTCCTTTCGTTCATCCCCCTCCCAGCCCCACAACACATTTATTGTCCTTTATTGATTAATATTAATGTCTGCCTCCCCCTCTAGAGCGTAAACTTATTGTGTGAGCAGGAAGTGGGTCTGTTCGGGGTTGTACTCTTCCAAGCATTTAGTACACTAGCATTTAGAGAAGCAGCATGGCACAGTGGAAAGAGCCCGGGCTTTGAAGTCAGAGGTAATGGGTTCAAATCCCAGCTCCTTCGCTTGTCAGCTGTGTGGCTGTGGGCAAGTCACTTAACTTCGCTGGGCCTCAGTTACCTCATCTTTTCATTTTACAAAAGGGGGATGAAGACTGTGAGCCCCACGTGGGACAACCTGATCACCTTGTAACCTCCCCAGCGCTTAGAACGGTGCTTTGCTCATAGTAAGCGCTTAATAAAATGCCATCACTATTACAGTGCTCTGCACATAGTAAGTGCTCAAAAATTATGAATGAATGGGTGAATGTGTTAATTCATCTTTGAAAATAATATACTGTGATTCATGGTGGGCAGAGTTCTATTCTAGGCACTTGGGAGAATGCATTAACCTCAAATCCCTTATCAACATCAGAAACCATCAATAAATATGAAGTAAGTGAGGAGTGGATGAAATTGGGATGGAAAATGATACGGTTTGCCCTGCAGCTTTAGTGTTTGAACCTGGCCAGGATATTAGAGGATATTCCCCCTTCTAGACTGTGAGCCCACTGTTGGTAGGGACCTTCTCTATACGTTGCCAACTTGTACTTCCCAAGCGCTTAGTACAGTGCTCTGCACACAGTAAGCTCTCAATAAATATGATTGAATGAATGAATGAATTAGGGAAGCAGCATGGTGTGGAGGATAGAGCATGGGCTTTGGAGTCAGAGGTCATGGGTTCAAATCCCAGCTCCGCCAATTGTCAGCTGTGTGACTTTAGACAAGTCACTTAACTTCTCTGGGCCTCAGTTACCTTATCTGTAAAATGGGGATGAAGATTGTGAGCCCCACATAGAACAACCTGATCACTTTGAAACCTCCCCAGTGCTTAGAACAGTGTTTTGCACATAGTAAGTACTTAATAAATGCCATCATTAATATTATCCATAAAGTGGGGTTTGAGATTGTGAGCCTTACTTTGGACAGTGACTGTGTCCAACCCGATCTGCTTGTATCCACCCCAGCATTTGGTACAATACCAGACACATAGTAAGCGCTTAACAAATGCCACAATTATTATTGTTATTATTATAGTCATAAAACCTATTATTTATGGGAGGGCAGAAGTTTCTTAGAAACAGGGTTGCGTCCATCTGAGTGGTCCAGATTATCACTTGTAGAGAGAAACATTTCTTGAGGAGGCTAAGTTGATGCATCCATGAACTGATTGGGTTAAAATGTGTTTCTAGCCCAAACAGGGTCATGATATATTGTCCAGGGTGATGGAGAAGTATTTCTAAATTCCCATCGGCATTTCCATGCACCCCATGGCAATATTAATTCACTTGGAGGTTTAGCTATCCCTGACATAATGGAAAGTTTCTCAGCCACTGGAATTCTGGGAGAATTTTCACAGACAATCTCCTGGGAATGAGAGCAGATAAGAACCTCTTTATATGTTGAGTTGGAAAAAGCAAGCTTCGTTTTGAGCGATGTCAAATAGACACTTTTAGGAGCACCTGGTAGATGTGGTAGTAGAGAATTTTTTTTTCCCTGATGTCTAAGCGCTTAATACAGTGCTCTGCACACAGTAAGTGCTCAATAGATATGATTGAATGAATGAATGAATCTAAACATTTGATGCAACTCTTAGTGGACCTTAATAAGAGGAAAAAAATTCCCCAAAAACAACCAAAAAAGAAATTCCCCCAAATCAATTAATGGCACTGGATTTTGAAACCCTCAGTCAGATGATCCCACTTTGCTGAGAGGTCAAAACTAGTATAGTGGCATAGTGGAATAGTAGTAGTAGTAGCAATAATAATGATAATTTTGGTATTTTTGAAGTGCTTACTATGTACCAGGTGCTGTACTAAATGCTGGAGTGGATACGAGCAGATCAGGTTGGACACAGTCCCTGTCCCACATAGGGCTCAAGGCCTCAATCGCCATTTGACAGATGAGGGAAATGAGGCACAGAGAAGTGAGGTGACTTGCCCAAGGTCACACAGCAGACAGTGTCGGAACTGGGATTTTGTTTTGTTGTCTGTCTCTCCCTTCTAGACTGTGAGCCCATTGTTGGGTAGGGACTGTATATGTTGCTGATTTGTACTTCCCAAGTGCTTAGTACAGTGCTCTGCACACAGTAAGCGCTCAATACATGCAATTTAATGAATGAATGAACCCATGATCTTCTGAATTCCAGGCCCGTGCTCTATCCACTATGCCGTGCTGCTTCTGGTAGTAATTGTTGTTACTGTACAACCACTTGGTTCAGAACACTGTATTAGATGCAGCATGGCTCAGTGGAAAGAGCACGGGCTTTGGAGTTAGAGGTCATGGGTTCAGGTCCTGACTCTGCCAATTGTCAGCCATGTGATTTTGGGCAAGTCACTTAACTTCTCTGTGCCTCAGTTACCTTATCTGCAAAATGGGGATTAAGACTGTGAGCCCCCCGTGGGACAGCCTGATCACCTTGTAACCTCCCCAGTGCTTAGAACAGTTCTTTGCACATAGTAAGGGCTTAATAAACGCCATCAAAAAAAAAAGATACTTGGGAGGTACAAAATGATATGTTACGTGTCTGTTGTCTGTTACACTGCTGTGCTTGACTCTCCTAAATGCTTAGTATAATGCTCTGCACCCAGTAAGCACTCAATGAATACAATAGATTGACCCATATAAAGGGAACATACATATATGAATGCTTAGGAGGGTGTAAATAAGTTCAGAAATTCCAGAATTGTCAATGTCAGCTCCTACTACCAAGAAAGAAGCAAATATCTATCAAGAACAATTCACGTAGTCCACAAGCGGTTCCAGGCTGTAACCAAACCCAATGGAGTGCTTGGCTCCCCATTGATTTTCCTTGTAAAAATGGTCTTGATTAATATCCCCAGCCACAAAAATCATGTTATCGGGGGGCAGTAAACACAGGGACCTAAGACGTTGACTGAGCAGATGGTGAGAATGACCATTCATCACACTGGATAAAAACTATGCGCTCAGGTTAGAGATGTGGTAGAGAAATGGTGTGTGCCAAAAGAGCACTGATCGATAGAATGTCTCATTGCCAGGCCTTTGAGGTCAAGCCACCAGATGTGGGTTGGAAGAAGAGTGTTGTAAGAAGAGATGTCATTTGCGTCGACCTCGAACTGAGGAACGTAATACAGAGAGGGAGGGGGAAGGAGGAGGAGGCGGGGTAGCATATTACGTTCGAGAGGATCTGGTTAAATAGCAAGAATTGGAGGGGCTATCGCTGGACTGAATTTTACTTCAAATTGAAGTCATCCCCCTCAAGAGCTCTAAGATGATCCCCCGATGTTTTTGGGAAACACCAGTCTTATCTTTCCAGCTCCAGACAGGGCACTGAGTTGGTGTTTGTCCACCCAACAGCTGTGTGCTGACATGAAAGATAAATCGTGCAGGAAAAAGCATCTGCCAAGTAGCCCATTTTCAGTAATCCTGGTATCGAACTGAGCCCAGATATAAACACTTATCTCAGATGCATGGAACAAAGGAAAAAAAATCAATATTTTGGGACAGGCCTGAGGAGATTGACATTCATCAGACATTTCTGACCCTTGTTTCTATTTTTCCATTTTAAGTGCATTTTTATGGCTGTTACATTTTGTTTGGAGGGTTTGTAAACATGTATATGTGTGTGTGTGTGTGTTTTATACATATATGTATTTATACTCACATATGACATATTCATGTGTGTTGCATGTGAGTGTGTATGTGTATGTCAAATATATGTCTCTATGTGTAGAGCAGGGACCAATATTCTCAACATGACATCCATCAAGAACTGTACATTTTATCAGAAAGGCTCCCACTATACTTTTCAGCATGTATGGATGTCATCTATTTGTATCCGTGTGTTCTTGGCTTATGAGATTTTTTTTATGAGCTAGAGAAAAAAATGGGGAGAGAGTGAAGGAAAGAGAGAAGGTGAAAGGAAAGAAAGTGGGAAAGGGAGAGAAGGAAAGAGAAAGTGAGAGAGAACATGTGAAAGAAAGAGAGTGAGAGAAGCAGAGGAAGATATTTTCCTTTCAAAGATGATGGCTTTGGACCATATAGCAATAATAATAATAATAATAATAATAATAATAATAATAATGGCATTTAAGTGCTTACTATGTGCCAAGCACTGTTCTAAGTGCTGGGGGGGATACAAGGTAATCAGGTTGTCCCATGTGGGGCTCACAGTCTTCATCCCCATTTTACAGATGAGGTAACTGAGGCCCAGAGATGTGAAGTGACTTGCCTAAGGTCACACAGCAGACAAATGGCAGAGTCGGAATTAGAACCCACGACCTCTGACTCCCAAGCCCGGACTTTTTCCACTGAGCCACAAAGGCTAGTAGGCCTCAAGAGCGTTACACATAACTTTATATTAATGTCCGTTTCCCCTTCAAAACTGTAAGCTCGTTGTGTGCAGGGACTGTAGTGTTGATTGTTCTGTTGTATTCTCCCAAGTACTTAGTACAGTGCTTTGCACACAGTAAGGTTTTCAGTAAATATGATTGAGTGAATGAATGAATGCCTCCAGGGCATTACCCATACCCACCAACTGAAATCACAATGGGCATTTGGACCAGCAGCTGATGATTTTGGCCCTTTCAGCCTTCTCTGTCTGCTTCTTGGCTTCATGAACTTCCTGAAGCTTCTCCTCAAGGAGAGGAAATGCCCTCCTGATTGGCAGAAGGACCAGCTTGCCATGTGGCACATAATAATAATAATAATAATGGCATTCATTAAGTGCTTAGTATGTGCAAAGCACTGTTCTAAGTGATAGGGAGGTTACAAGGTGATCAGGTTGTCCCGCGGAGGGCTCACAGTCTTAATCCCCATTTTACAGATGAGGAGAGAAGTGAAGTGACTTGCCCAAAGTCACACAGCTGACAAGTGGCAGAGCCGGGATTTGAACCCATGACCTCTGACTCCAAAGCCAGTGCTCCTTCCACTGAGCCACGTTGCTTCTCTTCACGTCACTTCTCTTCACTTGTTCTCACAGTCAACTGCTGTTCCACACCAATCAAGACTGCTTCGCTGGTGTTTAAAACATCTGCTGGTGCTTTAAAACATCTGTGTGTAGCTGCCCCATTTCACATCATTATTTAACAGCCACTTGGGCATCCTCCCATCCTCAACTATTATCATTTATTAAAAATAAAATCATAGTTGTTAAACACTTATATGTGTCAGGGACTGTACTAAGCCCTGGGGTAGATACGAGCTAATCATTTTGGGTACAGTCCTTGTCCCGCGTGGGGCTCACAGTCTTAATCCCCATTTTAGAGATGAGGTACTTAAGGCACGGAGAAGTGAGGTGACTTGCCCAAGGTCACACCACTAAATTATTGATTTAGCTATTTCATCCTCGTTCATTCATTCAATCGTATTTGTTCAGTGTTTACTGTGTGCAGAGCACTGTAGTAAGTGCTTGGGAAGTACAAATCACCATGTATTTGAGCGACAACTTGTTAAACCATCATTCTTCTTTTTGCTCCCACTTTTGGTAAACCATTCTTGTCTGCCTCCCTGATAGACTGGGAGTGCCTCAAGGGTAGGCAAGAAGTCTTACTACTGCTGTACTCTCCCAAGCTTCTAGTACAGTGTGCTACTCTCTCCCAGGGAAGACATGTGGTGCTTCAACTGTGGTCGGTGGGGTCCTATATTGCCATTCAGATGTAAACTCCTCCACTAGATTGTAAGTTCCTCGAAGGCAGGGAGAGGTCTTCTGACTCTACTCTTTGGTACTCTCCCAAGCACTTAGTCATTGCTCTGTGCATGGGAAGGGCTCATTAAAGACCATTGATTGATCAATATGATGTCGAGAAGCTGATGAGGAATCTGTTCCAGATAGCACCAGATGTGCTGCCAGTCATTGGCAACATGAGCAATAACTTCCCAGTCTGTAACAAACAAAGAAAACCGTGAACTCTGAAAGATGGGACAAGAACAAACTCATAGCCAGATGCTTCCCATTGCCTTTATTGACAGGGCAAGTCAAGTGCAAAGTCATAACTGTGGTTTTAAATAGATGGAAATAACTCTCAGCAACAATTTTTTATAATAATAATAATAATGATAGCATTTATTAAGCGCTTACTATGTGCAAAGCACTGTCTTAAGCGCTGGGGAGGTTACAAGGTGACCAGGTTGTCCCACGTGGGGCTCACAGTCTTAATCCCAGTCTTTTAGACTGTGAGCCCACTGTTGGGTAGGGACTGTCTCTATATGTTGCCAACTTGTACTTCCCAAGCGCCTAGTACAGTGCTCTGCACACAGTAAGCGCTCAAATACGATTGATTAATCTCCATTTTACAGATGAGGTAACTGAGGCCCAGAGAAGTGAAGTGACTTGCCCAAAGTCACACAGCTGACAGTTGACGGACCTTGGATTTGAACCCATGACCTCTGACTCCAAAGCCTGGGCTCTTTCCACTGAGCCACGCTGCTTCTCTATGAGTTCTCTTCTCGTGGCCCAAAGTGCTGTGTGTATGTTTGTGTGTGTGTGTGTGTGTGTGTGTGTGTGTGTGTGTGTGTGTGTGTGTGTGTGTTTGAGAGAGAGAGAGAGACATTAGCTTGGGTCAGCTGGTCAGGGATTGGGTATTGCTGTATTGTACTTTCCCAAGAGCTTAGTACAGTGCTCTGCACACAGAAAGCACTTAATAAATACGATTGAATGAATGGGGGTAATCAGCCCAGCAGGAATTTCCTTCTCGCAAATGTTCCAATAACAACTGCAATCCCTCCAATACCTACCAGTTTTTCTCCCTAAATTGTCAGTATTACAAGCACAGATCATTCGATAGCATTTACTAAGATCCTCCTCCATGAAGGGTCCCGGACTAAGGGCGACATAAAGTTCAATCGAAAAAGTAAACATGACCCCTGCCCTCAGGAAGTTTACAACCTAGCGGGGTACACCAATCAATCAATAAAAGGCATTTGGAGGGTTTAGTATGTGCTGAGCACTGTCATAAGCACTTGGAAGAGAACAACAAAGTAAGCAGTCAACTTGACTCAGTGGAAAGAGCCCGGGCTTTGGAGTCAGAGGTTCAAATCCCGGCTCTGCCAATTGTCAGCTGTGTGACTTTGGGCAAGTCACTTAACTTCTCTGGGCCTCAGTTACCTCATCTGTAAAATGGGGATTAAGACTGTGAGCCCCCCGTGGGACAACCTGATCACCTTGTAACCTCCCCAGCGCTTAGAACAGTGCTTTGCACATAGTAAGTGCTTGATAAATGCCATTATTATTATTATTAGATATGATCCCTGTTCTCTAATAGCTTACAAGTGTCAGATCAGTGACTGCCAGACAGTGTCATTCTGAGTTGGATGGGAGGCAAAAAGTGCATTCCTGAGTGTGTTGAGAGCTCAGAGTAGAGACGGTGTCTTTGAGCAAGCATCGGGATGACCTAATAATAATAATAATAATGGTATTTGGTATGTGCTTACTCTGTGCCAAGCACTGTTCTAAGCCCTGGGGTAGATACAAGGTTATCAGGTTGTCCCACGTGGAGCTCACTGTCTTCATCCCCATTTTATAGATGAGGGAACGGAGACACCAAGAAGTTAAGTGACTTCCCCGAAGTCACAGAAGTGGCGGAGCTGGGATTCGAACCCATGTCCTCTGACTCTGTGCTCTATCCACTAAGCCACTTAACCCAGGCCTGGGAATCAGAAGGATCTGGGTTCTCATTCTGGTTCCTCCACTTGCCTGCTGTGGGATCTTGGGCAAGTTACTCCACTACTCTGGACCTTAGTTATCTCATCTGGAAAATAGGGATGAAGACTGTGAGCGCCATGTATCCAACAAGGGTGGTGTCCAACCTGATTACTTTATAACTACCCCAGTGCTTAGAACAGTGGTTGGGACATAATAAGTGCCTAGCAAACACCATAGTTAATTATTATTAATAGCCAGTATTGGTCTGTGTGCCCAAAAACAAAGGTGGCACACCCAGAGGGACCCAGAGATCTGGGACTCTTAATAATGATAATAATGATGGTATTTGTTAAGCGCTTATTATGTGCCAAGCATGTTCTAAGCGCTGGGGTAGATAGATACAAGGTGATCAGGTTGTCCCACATTGGGCTTGAAGTCTTAATCCCCACTTTACAGGTGAGGTAATTGGGCCCAGAGAAGTGAAGTAATAATAATGATAATGGCATTTATTAAGTGCTTACTCTGTGCAAAGCACTGTTCTAAGTGCTGGGGAGGTTACAAAGTGATCAGGTTGAGCCCCGGGGCACTCACAGTCTTAATCCCCATTTTACAGATGAGGGAACTGAAGCCCAGAGAAATGAAGTGAGTTGCCCGGAGTCATACAGCAGACAAGTGGGGAGCATGGATTTGAACCCATGACCTCTAACTCCAAACCCCGGGCTCTTTCCACTGAGCCATGCTGCTTCCTTCTGACTCTTCTCCCAGTCTGAAGGGTGCGATGGGAGAATGCTCCAGGAAGTCTCCCTAATTGTCTTCAGATCCTGTCTCTATTCCATCCTTGTTGGCAGCTAATGTGGCTACCAACTCCATCATATAATAATAAAGATGGCATCTGTAAAGCGCTTACTGTTTAAAGTGCTGAGGTAGACACAAGCTAATTAGTTTGGACACAGTCCCTGTCCCACATAGAGTTCGCCATCTTAATTCCCATTTTACAAATGAGGTAACTGAGGCCCAGAGAAATTAAGTGACTTGATCAAGGTCACACAGCAGACAAGTGGCGGACCTAGGGATCTTCTGATTCCCAGGCCCATGTTCTATCCACTTGACCATGCTGCTTCTCTAGTATACCCTCCCAAGCATTTAGTACAGTGTTCTGCACATAGTCAGTATTCAATAAATATGAGGAGGAGTTTACAGGGGTTTACCTTCTGCCTGTGAACCACTAAGCCCACTACCATACCTATTCAAGCACCTGCTTTCCAAACCTAGCTCAAGAGCTACCTAAAATAACAAAGATACAAATAGGAATGAGTTATCCCAGAGATAGTGTAAATAGTAAATTCCCTTCAACCAGAATCAATAGTAGGAAGCTCAAACCAGGAAAGAGTTCAGACCAGAGCATGGGAAAAACAGAGCTCACAAGATGATTTGAAACGTCTAGGCATGATACCGTATTTTTATAATTTCCTGGAACATCGTCATGTCAGAAGAGTCTGGCTTTACATTCTCAGCCTCTGATCTCTTAGTTTTCTCCCAGATTTTAATTGGTTGCAACCACAATGAGAGGTTGGAAATTCAAGCCACTTTCCAGACTGTTTTATGAATGAGGAAATAAGGAACTGGGATCCCCTCCCCTTACTGGCCCTGGAAGATGACAAATCCAGCTACAGGCTTGCAATTCCCTGGTTTCCCTAATGATTCCTCATTGTGGGCAGGGAATGTGTCTGTTTATTGTTGTATTGTACTCCCCCAGGAGCTTAGTACAGTGTTCTGCTCACAGTGAGCACTCAGTAAATACTATTGAAAGAATGAATCCAGGATTATCCAACATTTAAAGAAAATCTCAATGCTGTCTCCCCTGGGTCCGTTCCTAGGGTCTGCATTCATTCATTCAATAGTATTTATTGAGCGCTTACTGTGTGCAGAGCACTGTACGAAGAGTTTATGCACACAAACGTTTCTTCCAACTCACATCACTTTTATGATCGAAACAAACTCAGATGAATGCTTCCTAATTTCCTATCAATTTTTTTGACCAAAACACAAAGTATCTCAGAGTGTACATTATTTACCCCTTTCAGACAAAGGACTAGAAAAGAAAAGAAGTGCCCCCACTATTGTATTTATGTGTGTACTCTCAACCATGCCCAAGTAAAAGTAATTAATAAAGGAAAAGGAGAACAGTGACCTTGAATTTACAGATCCAAGTCATGTCCTTTGTCAGTGGAAGGTGCCCTCTTTGGCTGCTTCTAATTATATTTTTCTTTGCTAGGAACCAGGATGGCTATGGCTTGCTTAATTACTGAACGAGACCATTTATTTTTCTTGTAATTTCTCTGGTATCCTCTTAAAAGCATATTATTTTGCAGTTAGAATTCGATGGAGATTGGAGGCTACAGGCTCTAGTGTCTGTTGCGATTGTACTGCATATACTTCAATATTCAGAACAATGCTTGACACTTAGCAGTCATTCAATTAATCAGTGGTATTTGTATCTACCCCAGCACTTAGAACAGTGCTTGGGACATAGTAAGTGCTTAACAAATACCATAATTATTATTAGTAGTATTATTGAGTGTTTACTGTGTACAGAGAACTGTATTAAACATTGTGCAAAGCCGCTTGGCCCAGTGTACAGAGAATGAGCCTGGAATCAGAGGACCTGAGTTCTAATCCCTGCTCCACCATTTTTCTGCTGTGTGATTTTGGGCAAGTCACTACAATTCTCCATGTCTCAGTTAGCTCATCTGCAAAATGGGGATTCAATACCTGTTCTCCCTCCTACTTAGACTGTGAGCTCCATGTGGGACCGGGACTGTGTCCTATCTGATTATCTGGAATCTACCCCGTTTGCTTAATACAGTCCTTGACATGTTGGAAGAGCTTAACAAATACCATAGTGATCGATAATCACTTGAGAGAGTACAATGCAACAGAGTCCGTAGGCACATTACAGGGTGCTAATAATAATAATAGTAATTGTGGTATTTATTAAGCACTTATTATGAGTCACAGTACTGATATAAGGTCAGGCATAGGACAGAGTAAGTGTTCAACAAATGCCACTATTAATTAGCAGTCTACCAACAATCTGGTGTAATTTGAAGTGGAAGCAGCATGGCCTGCTGAAAAGAGCAGGGGTCTGGGAACCAAAGGGCCTGAGTTCTAATCCTGGCTCTGCCACGTCCACTGTGTGACCTTGGGCAAGTCACTTCACTTCTCTGAGCTTGAGTTCCCTTATCCGTAAAATGGGCATGAAGACTGGGAACCCCACATGGAACAAGGACTCTGTCTAACCCACTTATCTTGTATCTACCCCAGTGATCAGTGCAGTTTGTGACATATGACACACCAAGCGCTTAGTGCAGTGCTTTGCACACAGTAAGTACTCAATAAATACAATTGAATGAATATAGTAAGCACTTGACTAGTACCATAAAAAAAAAACTGAAAGTGTCAGGAGGAAGAGACCCCTCGGCTGTAAAGACTGTCCAAATCATTTTTTTGTTTTTGTTTCAAGGAAGTTTTGAGTTACAGGGATGAGCTCTCCCCATCAGCACACTTCACGGAATGTTTTCCGGCTTGACTAAAGAGATTCCATCCCCCATCCTTTTGTCAGACTTCCCCTTTCTCCCTCTCAGACGGCCGGAAGCAGGGCATGACTGAGCTGAATCATCGGCCCGTCACTCCAGAGAAATCCAGTTGCACAACTCCAACGTCTCTTTTCGGAGGGAGGTGAAGGACCAGATTTTATCTACCTGGCGCTTCAAAGACATCAGCCCACCTGACAGGAGTCAGTACAAATTGTATGAGTCTGTGGGAGAGCAAGGAAGCCCTGGATGGAGTAGAATTTGGGCTGTTCAGATAGATACAAAATAATCCACCACAGGAGTTTCTTGAGAGTCTAACCATCAGCAATACCATCAATTGATCGTTTTGACCCATTATAGTGAGTGGAGAATTGTACGAGGCATTTTCTTATGGGCAGGAAATGTTTCTGCTTATTCTGCTGTATTCTCTCTCACCAGTGCTTATCATAGCAATGTAGTGAGAGCTCAGTAAATACGATGTATTCATATTAATGCCTGTCTCCTTCTCTAAACTGTAAGCTAAGACTAAGCCCCCCTTTTCCTCATCTCCCTCTCCCCTCTGTCACCACAAATTGCTCCCTTTATTCTACCCCCATCTCCCCGCTTCACCACACTTGCGTATATATGTACGGATCCATAATTCTATTTATTTCTATTGATGCCTGTTTACTTGTTTTGATGCCTGTCTCCCCTCTTCTAGACTGTAGGCCCGCTGTGGGCAGGGATTGTCTCTCTTTATTGCTTAATTGTACTTTCCAAGAGCTTAGTACAGTGCTATGCACACAGTAAAGGCTCAATAAATGATTGAATGAATGAACAATTGAATGAATAAGCTTACTGTGGGCATGGAAGACTAATAATAATAATAATAATAATGGTATTTCTTCAGCGCTTACTATGTGCCCAGCAGTGTTCTAAGCACTGAGCACTATTCTAAGAGCTGGGCACTGGAATGTGTCCACTATATTGTTACACAATGCTTAGAAGAGTGCTCTGCACACAGTAAGCGTTCAGTAAATACGATTGACTCGCTACCTTCGTTTGATCAATTTGGAAAGTGTGATAAAGTAGACATGAACTACCAGACATGAAGATGTGAAACAGTGTGTGTGGAAGATAATTCCCTCCAGCTCTCTTATTAACAGTTCTAGGTGGCAGTGAATACAACCAGCCTCCTACACACCGAGGAACATGACCGAAAAATGAGACTGTTTCAACTGCTCTCAAATATTCATCTCCCACGGAAGCCATAGGCAAGGGATGTCATCTGTGAAATGGGAATTAAGACTGTGAGCCCCAAGGGGGATTAAGACTGTGTCCAACCTGATTCGTCTATATCTACTCCAGGGCTCAGTACAGTGCCTGGCATGGATTAAACACTTAACAAATACCATTAAAAAATAATAATACTAATGTCCAAATCTAAAGATCTTGGCTGTAGGAATTCTGGTGGTAAAGGTTTTCAGTCTGTTAAGCAACACCCCAAGGGTAAATCCATCACAGCTGTGAAGGAGGACAGAGGATTAATGATCCAACACCAACACTACAAATTCTTGGTCGGTGGCTCTGATAGAATCTGAACTTTCCCACCCTCCCCTAAATAGCTCCCCGGGGCCATCGACTTTTGCTCCATAGAATCCCAGGGAACCCCAGAAATGTGTTTGGTATTTTGAAACTTTGTAATACTGAAATAACCTCAGGTTTGGAACGAACTACTTTCTGACCCACATTTTAACGTGAGAAGGTTGCTGGGTGGTGAGTTGAGAGTGTGAAAGGATACTCAACAATCGATTGAGATGTTTGAGCTGAATGTCAGAAACTAGAGATAAATGACCAAGTTATTCACAGGATGTATTTATTCACACGTTTAGGCCACACTGAGAAGCGGTTTGGCATAATAGAAAGAGCCCCGGCTTGGGAGTCAGAGGATCTGGATTCTAATCCCCACTCTGCAATTTGTCTGGTGTGTGACATTAGGCACGTCACCTAACTTCTCTGTGCCTCAGTTTCCTCATCTTTTTACAGATGAGGGATTAAATCCTAATCCCTCCCACCTAGATTGAGAGCCCCATTTGGGACTGTGCATGACCTGTTAACCTTATATTTATTGCAGTGCTTAGAACATGATTGGCATATACTACTTGATTAGCAAATACATTAATAATGAATAATAATAATAATATAATATGATGTTAGATTTCAAATCGTTCACCTTCGGAAAGTGTTTCCTGAACTCTTGTAGTTTATACGTACAAAATTTAAGTCTTCCACCTACTTTGGTCTCTTATGTCAGAGGATATTGCTGTTCCCTAACTTTCAGTTTGAGAGGATTGTATAAAAGAATAATGGTTTTGTCAAAAGTTGAACAAAAATTGAATGGGTTTTAAATACTCTAACGTCTTAATCCAGAAAATGCAATAATTATGGGGAATGTCTGTAAATAATTGCATGATGATAAACTAACAAATGCCAATGAACTTTATTGGGAGGTTATACTTTTTGCAATGACTGTATCCATTTTTACATGAGCATTAAGGGAATAATCAATATACCCATCTTTCTTCACTAACACTCTCTCAGTGGCTCTTAACACTGCACAGCCATTGATGTTGCTGTTAGTAAAACCACGTCAATGAAGAGGTCATATTGGATTTCACTCCATTAGGAACGCTGAGGGGAAAGATCTGTATTTTCTAATGAGAAATGGAAAACAAAGTCAATAAGGAAATAAGGTGTTTTTTATAGCTATTGAGGGGCTTAGAGAAACAATGGGAAAGATAAAAAAAAAAAACCTCCAATGGCATTTTAAATGGACTCTAATAATAAAAAGACAGTAACTTTGAGGAGTAACTTGATGGATTTCGAGGAGACAGGAAATAATTTTGCTGCTAATTGTCTAATTAAATACCTCCTATTTAGACTATGAGCTCAAGTGGGACAGGGACTGTGTCCAACCTGATTAACTTGCATCTACCTCAGTTCTTAGTACAGTGTTTGATACAAAGTAAGCGCTTAACAAATACCACGATAATCATCATCATCAACTCAGGGGTTGATTTGTTTCTCAGTGAAACACTCTTAATCACTTAATAGAATTAGAACGTCAACAGAGAGGCTGACAGTAATGCCAATTACAGTAGGATTGCCACATTCTTATTTTACGATATTTACTTCCTTCATTTTTCAAAGGTTTCCTGGGGCCTGAATGCATGATAAGAAGACAGACAAACAGTTCACAAATTTAAGCTTTAGAAAGTCTAATGTTCTTTTCTGCATTGCCTGTTCTAAACTCAGCCAGGTTGTGTGTATGTGCTTATCTAATCTACTCAAAGCGCTCTATTAAACACTTGGGAGAGTACAATGGACAGTGAATGGGAACTGCTGTTCTAATAATAATAATTATAATGGTGGTATTTGTTAAGCATTTATTATATAACAAACACCATTCTAAGTGCTGGGGTAGACAAAAGTTAACCAGGTTGGGCACAGTTCCCGTCCCACATTGAGCTCACATTCTAATAGGGAAGCAGCGTGGCTCAGTGGAAAGAGCCCGGTCTTTGGAGCTAGAGGTCATGGGTTTAAATCCTGGCTCTGTCAACTGTCAGCTGTGTGACTTTGGACAAGTCATTTAACTTCTCTGTGCCTCAGTCATCTCATCTGTAAAATGGGAATTAAGACTTTGAGCCCGATGTGGGGCAACCTGATCACCTTGTAACCTCCCTGTGCTTAGAACAGTGCCTTGCACATAGTAAGTGGTTAATAAATGCCATTATCATTATTATTATTATTATTATCATTAATAGGGAGAGAAAATAAGTAATCATTGGGAGAGTACAATAGTAGACATGATTATTTCCTAAACTGTAACCTTGGCATTATTCTCCACTCATCTGTCTCATTCAACCCTCGTATTCAATCTGTCAGCAAATCCTGTCAGTTCTACTTTCTTAACATCGTTAAAATCCACCTGCTCCTCTCTGTTCGAACTGCTACCTCGCTCATCCAAATGTTTATCCTATTCTGATGTTACTACTGCATCTGCCTCCTCGCTGACCCTCCCGCCTCAATCAATCAATCAATCAATCAATCGTATTTATTGAGCGCTTACTATGTGCAGAGCACTGTACTAAGCGCTTGGGAAGTACAAATCGGCATCACATAGAGACAGTCCCTACCCAACAGTGGGCTCACAGTCTAAAAGGGGGAGACAGAGAACAGAACCAAACATACCAACAAAATAAAATAAGTAGGATAGAAATGTACAAGTAAAATAAATAAATAAATAGAGTAATAAATATGTACAACCATATACATATATACAGGTGCTGTGGGGAAGGGAAGGAGGTAAGACGGGGGGATAGAGAGGGGGACGAGGGGGAGAGGAAAGAAGGGGCTCAATCTGGGAAGGCCTCCTGGAGGAGGTGAGCTCTCAGCAGGGCCTTGAAGGGAGGAAGAGAGCTAGCTTGGCGGATGGGCAGAGGGAGGGCATTCCAGGCCCGGGGGATGACGTGGGCCGGGGGTCGATGGCGGGACAGGCGAGAGCGAGGTACAGTGAGGAGATTAGTGGTGGAGGAGCGGAGGGTGCGGGCTGGGCAGTAGAAGGAGAGAGAAGCCCAGGGTGAAGAGCCTCCTGACTCTCTCCCTTTCAGCCCATACTTGGCTCTGCTGCCCAGATCATTTTTCTAAAAAAGTGTTCAGTTCACGTCTCCCCACCCCTCACAAACCTCCAGAGGTTGCCTATCCACCTTCGCCTCAAACGGAAACTCCATACCATTGGCTTTAAAGCTCTTAATCAGCTCTCCCTCTCCTATATTACCTTGCTTATTTGCTACTACAACCCAGCCCACACACTTCGCTGATTTAATGGATAGCTGAAGCACCATGGCTTAGTGGAAAGAGCACAGGCCTGAGAGTCAGAGGTCATGGGTTCTAATCCCGGCTCCACCACTTGTCAGCTCTGTGACTTTGAGCAAGTCACTTCACTTCTCTGTGCCTCAGTTACCTCATCTGGAAAATGGGGATTAAGACTGTGAGCCCCACGTGGGATAACCTGATTACCTTGTACCTACCCCAGCGCTTGGAACAGTGCTTGGCACATAGTAAGCGCTTAACAAATGCCATCATTATTATTATAGAGCACAGGCCTAGGAGTCAGAAGGTCATGGGTTCCAATCCCAGCACTGTCACTTGTCTGCTGAGTGACTTTAAGCAAATCACTTCTCTTCTCAAGGCCTGTTACTTCATTTGAAATATGGGGATTGAGTCTGTGAGCCCCACTTGGGGCAGGGATCATGTCCAACCAATTTGCTTGTATCCACCCCAGTGCCTGGCACATATTAAGTGCTTAACAAATACCAAAATAGTTATTAACACCAATCTATTCTCTGTAAATCTCAATCTTGTGTATCTTGCCATCAGAATCTTGTTCCTGTCCTTCCTCGGGCCTGGAACTCGCTCCCTCTCCATATCCATCAGAACTCCGCTCTCCCCACAATCAAGGTGTCATTAAGATCACATTTCCTCCAAGAGATCGTCCCTGACTAAATCATCATTTCTCCTTCTCCATCTACCTTCTGCGTCCCTTCTTCCCTCGGATCTGTCCCATTTTAAGCTCTTGTTATTCACCCCCCAGCCCTCCAGCACCCGTATGCATGTCTGTAATTTATTCATTCATATTAATATCTATCTCCCCCTCTAGATTGTAAGCTCCTTGAGGACAGGGAACACGTCTACCCAAAAGTTACTACCACTTCCATTCATTCAATCGTATTTATTGAGCACTTACTCTGTGCAAAGCACTGTTCTCAGCGCTGGGGAAGTTACAAGGTGATCAGGCCCCCACCGGGGGCCTCACAGTTTTAACCCCCATTTTACAGATGAGGTAACTGAGGCCCAGATAATTTAAGTGACTTGTCCAAAGTCACCCAGCTTACAATTGGCAGAGCCGGGATTTGAACCCATGACCTCTGACTCTGAAGCCCGCGCTCTTTCCATTGAGCCAAGCTGCTTCTCCTAACAGAGCGCACTTCTGTTGCACTCTCCCAAGCACTTAGTACAGTGCTCTGCACATAACAAGTGCTCAATGAATACCATTGATTAGTTTCAAGGGAGGGAAAACAGGTATTGAATCCCCATGTTACAGATGAGGAAACTGAGGTATAGAGATTGAAAAACTGAGGTATAGAGTTTTTATCAATTTGTCTGAGGTTACCCAATTGGCAAGTGGCAGAGCAGGGATTTGAACCCAGGTCCTCTGACCTCTTGGCCCTTGCTCTCTCCATTAGGCAGCAGTGCTTCTCAGTGACATTACTGAGCACTTGCTACATACAGAGCCCTGTACTTGTGGGTGCACATTGACTCTGAAAGCTGCTGTCTCTGTCCTTGAGAATCTGAGCACCCAGAGGCTGATGTTAGTGGAAAGAGCTTGGGCTGGGGGAGCCAGGGAACCTGGCTTCTGATCTTGGTTCTGCCACTTTCCTGCTCTGTGACCTTGGGCAGTTCACTTCACTTCTCTGTGCCTCAGTTTCCTCATCTGCAAAACGGGCATTCAATATCTTCTGCATCACCCTGACTTGTCCCCTTTATTCACTCCCTCTCCCAGCCCCATGGCACTTACACACATCTGTCATTTAGTTATTTATATTAATGTCTGCCCCTCTAGACTGTGAGCCCGTTGTTGGGTAGGGACTGTCTGTATATGTTGCCAACTTGTACTTCTCAAGTACTCAGTACAGTGCACTGCACACAGTGAGAGCTCAATACGATTGAATGAATGAATTATACTCTCCCAAGCACTTAGTACAGTTCTCTGCACACAGTAAACACTCAGTAAATACAACTGAACGATTGAACAAATGAACAAACATCTGTCGCCCTTCCTACTTAAATTCTGAGCCCTGTGTGGGACCGGGATTGGATCTGACCTAATTATCTTGTATCTTCCCCAGTGCTTAGAACAGCATTTGACCCATTCTTGTCTTATTTTGCCGAATAGTCTCTGATCCATAGTGATACCATGAACACCTCTTTCAGAACGCCCCACCTCCGTTGGCCATCATTGGATCCGTAGAGTTTTCTTGGTCAAAATCTGGAAGCAGTTTACCATTGCCTCCTTCCAAGCAGTAAACTTGAGTCTCCACCTTAGATTCTTTCCCATGCCACTTCTGTTCAGCGCAGGTGAGTTTTGACTTGTAGCAGATTGCCTTCCACTCGCGAACCACTGGCCAAGTCAAGTGCTACTCCGGCCACCTGTGCTTCTGACCCCATTCCCTCTCATCTTATGAAATCTCTCGCTCCATCCCTTCTCCCCTCCTTAACTTCCATCTTCAACCGCTCACTCTCCACTGGTTCCTTCCCCTCTGCCTTCAAACATGCCCATGTCTCTCCCATCCTAAAAAAGCCCTCTCTTGACCCCACCTCACCTTCTAGTTATCGTCCCATATCCCTCCTACCATTCCTTTCCAAACTCCTTGAACGAGTTGTCTACACGCGCTGCCTAGAATTCCTCAACAACAACTCTCTCCTCGACCCCCTCCAGTCTGGCTTCCGTCCCCTTCATTCCACGGAAACTGCGCTCTCAAAGGTCACCAATGACCTCCTGCTTGCCAAATCCAACGGCTCATACTCTGTCCTAATCCTCCTCGACCTCTCAGCTGCCTTTGACACTGTGGACCACCCCCTTCTCCTCAACACGTTATCTGACCTTGGCTTCACAGACTCCGTCCTCTCCTGGTTCTCCTCATCTCTCCGGTCATTCTTTCTCAGTCTCTTTTGCAGGCTCCTCCTCCCCCTCCCATCCTCTTACTGTGGGGGTTCCCCAAGGTTCAGTGCTTGGTCCCCTTCTGTTCTCAATCTACACTCACTCCCTTGGTGACCTCATTCGCTCCCACGGCTTCAACTATCACCTCTACGCTGATGACACCCAGATCTACATCTCTGCCCCTGCTCTCTCCCCCCTCCCTCCAGGCTCGCATCTCCTCCTGCCTTCAGGACATCTCCATCTGGATGTCCGCCCGCCACCTAAAGCTCAACATGTCGAAGACTGAGCTCCTTGTCTTCCCTCCCAAACCTTGTCCTCTCCCTGACTTTCCCATCTCTGTTGACGGCACTACCATCCTTCCCGTCTCACAAGCCCGCAACCTTGGTGTCATCCTCGACTCCGCTCTCTCGTTCACCCCTCACATCCAAGCCGTCACCAAAACCTGCCGGTCTCAGCTCCGCAACATTGCCAAGATCCGCCCTTTCCTCTCCATCCAAACCGCTACCCTGCTAATTCAAGCTCTCATCCTATCCCGTCTGGACTACTGCACTAGCCTTCTCTCTGATCTCCCATCCTCGTGTCTCTCTCCACTTCAATCCATACTTCATGCTGCTGCCCGGATTATCTTTGTCCAGAAACGCTCTGGACATATCACTCCCCTCCTCAAAAACCTCCAATGGCTACCGATCAATCTGCGCATCAGGCAGAAACTCCTCACCCTGGGCTTCAAGGCTCTCCATCACCTCGCCCCCTCCTACCTCACCTCCCTTCTCTCCTTCTACTGCCCAGCCCGCACCCTCCGCTCCTCCACCACTAATCTCCTCACTGTACCTCGCTCTCGCCTGTCCCGCCATCGACCCCCGGCCCACGTCATCCCCCGGGCCTGGAATGCCCTCCCTCTGCCCATCCGCCAAGCTAGCTCTCTTCCTCCCTTCAAGGCCCTGCTGAGAGCTCACCTCCTCCAGGAGGCCTTCCCAGATTGAGCCCCTTCTTTCCTCTCCCCCTCGTCCCCCTCTCCATCCCCCCGCCTTACCGCCTTCCCCTCCCCACAGCACCTGTAAATATGTATATATGGTTGTACATATTTATTACTCTGTTTATTTATTTATTTATTTATTTTACTTGTACATTTCTATCCTACTTATTTTATTTTGTTGGTATGTTTGGTTCTGTTCTCTGTCTCCCCCTTTTAGACTGTGAGCCCACTATCGGGTAGGGACTGTCTCTATGTGATGCCAATTTGTACTTCCCAAGTGCTTAGTACAGTGCTCTGCACATAGTAAGCGCTCAATAAATACGATTGATTGATTGATTGATTGATTGAATAGAAGGGACAGGCCTCTGCTTGACTCTCCCTCCTGTAGTTAGACTGCTAGAGGACTAGAAGCACTCCAGGTGTGACCCTGAGAGGTGGCTTGGCACAATGCAAGCGCTTAACAAATAAATACCACAATTACTACTAGGATTAAGTGTTGTGTTAGCTTCCAGTTAACCCTGGGGCTGGGAGGGGGAAATACTGAAGCAACTATGAGTCTGTGGGAGATGGAAGTTGGTTGGGGGGGGTCAGTAGGACTGGAGCCTCAGAGTCCCCTCAGAATCCATCCCCTGCCCTCCACTCCCATGATCTGAAAGGAGGAAAACAAGGTTTTCCCCCTCCCCATCCCCCCCCGCCTTACCTCCTTCTCCTCCCCACAGCACCTATATATATGTATATGTGTTTGTACGTATTTATTACTCTATTCATTTACTTATTTTATTTGTGCATATTTATTCTATTTATTTTATTTTGTTAATATGTTTTGTTTTATTGTCTCTCTCTCCCTTCTAGACTGAACCCGCTGTTGGGTAGGGACCGTCTCTATATGTTACCAACTTGTACTTCCCAAGTGCTTAGTACAGTGCTCTGCACACAGTAAGTGCTCAATAAATACGATTGAATGAGTGAATGAAAGGCTTGGAAACTTCTTTACTCTCACCCTTTCTGGAGAAGCAGCATGGCTCAATGGAAAAGAACACGGGCTTTGGAGTCAGAGGTCATGGGTTCAAATCCTGGCTCCACCAATTGTCAGCTGTGTGACTTTGGGCAAGTCACTTAACTTCTCTGCTCCTCAGGTGCCTCATCTGTAAAATGGGGATTGACTATGAGCACCCCGTGGGACAATCTGATCACCTTGTAACCTCCCCAGCACTTAGAACAGTGCTTTGCACATAGTAAGCACTTAATAAATGCCATAATTATTATTATTATAAGCTGGGAATCTCCATCTCCCATTTCAGGCATTGGCGGAGTGGTAGTGTTGCGCGCGCACCCCCCCCCCCCCCCCCCCCCCCCCCCCCCCACACACACTGTGGTGAAACTCAGGGTTTCATTCTTCCTCGGTGTTGACACTGGAGGTAAGTAGAAAAATGAATCCTTCAGGAATGATGTTGTTATGCAATATCCTTAACAACTGAGGTTAAAGAGAGAAAAGTTCAGATCGCACAGCAAGTCTTATGTTATCCCAACACAGTTGGAGAAGCGTGCCAAGATTCCTGAGAAGCAATACAGTCTCTTCAAAACATTTATTCTTGTTCTCGGTACAATCGACTATCTAAGAAGCATGATATTCCAATAGTAAATATATCCTCCACGCTGAACTCTTGGACTGTTTTTCAAAAAATGATTCTTCACAGGCACACTAGCAAGTGACAGCTCTGAAAATCTATTTTTGCTAGCAAATCCCCTACAACAATTGTGCTGGCTTTCAGGTTGCTTCTGAGTGCCTGGTTTGACAGAGGTGTGAGGCTCCAAAAATTTAACCCAAAAGGTTTGCTTTGGGTCATTTTTTTTCTAAAGTGGAAGTTTCCTTACCTCTCCTTCGAGGACACGAAATCACCCTGAGCAACCCAGGGAAAGATTTGCACCTTCTATTCACCCCACCCTCAGTCCCACAGCACATAAGTACATATCTGTAATTTATTTATTTCTATTTATGTCTGTATCCCCTGCTAGACTGTAAGCTTATTATGGGAAGGGGATGTGCCTATCAGCTCTGTTGCCCTGTACTCTCCAAAGTGCCTAGTACAGTAGTGGTCTGCATGCAGTCAGCACTCAATTAACCCCCCTGATGGGTTGATTTAATTCTAAATGAGTGAGTACCTGCTACTGTCTGCTGCTGAAGAGGTCTCCTTAATCTGCCATTCTGTGACCACAGATTGCACTCTGCCGGCCGTCTCGCAGTGTCTGCTGCTGGGAGCAAGAAGACCCGGTGAGAGAGTGGGGATGGCTCTGTGCAGACCACCACCGCTATGGCACAAGCAACTCAAGCTAATGTCCTGCTGATGGTAGAACATTCCTCTCCCCACTGAATCATTGCTGTCTGAGCAATGCTCCCTGTGAATGCTCCCCTAAACTCATTGTGGGCAGGGAATGTGTCTGTTATATTGAACTCTCCCAAGTGCTTAATACAGTGCTCTACACACATTAATAATAATAATGATGATGGCAATATATTAAGTGCTTACTATGTGCAAAGCACTGTTCTAAGCACTGGGGAGGTTACAAGGTGATCAGGTTGTCCCATGGGAAGCTCACAGTCTTAATCCACATTTTACAGATGAGGAAACTGAGGCACAGAGAAGTGAAGTGACTTGCCCAAAGTCACACAGCTGACAATGGGCAGAGCCGGGATTTGAACTCATGACCTCTGGCTCCAAATCCCGGGCTCTTTCCTACTGAGCCACGCTGCTTCTCTACGACTAATGGACAATGCTCCCCCTGAATGACAAGGGGTCAGTAGAGGAACACTGCTGTATTTCCATAAGCACAAGGCTCAAGAGATTTTTCTTCAAGACACAAACTATCATTCAGTCAATCATATTTATAGAGCACTTACTGTGTACAGAGCGCTGTACTAAGCGCTTGAGAGAGTATAACAGTAAGCAGACACATTCTCTGCCCACAGAGAGTTTACAGTCTAAAGGGAGAGACAGACAATGATATAAATAAATAATCAAATGACAGATAAGTCCATAAGTGGTGTGGGCCTTGGAAGGGGGGGATGAATAAAGGGAGCAAGTCAGGGGGGGTGCAGAAGGGAGGGGGAGAAGAGGAAAGGGGGGCTTAGTCAGGGAAGGCCTGGAGGGGGCAAGGGGATTGAGTGCTTTGAAGCCGATGGTGAGGAGTTTCTGTTTGAGCAGAAGTGGATGGGCAACCACTGGAATCTACGGAGGAGTGGGAAAATGTGTCCCGAATGTTTTTGTAGACAAATGATCCAGGCAGCAGAGTGAACTATGGACAGGAGTAGGGAGAGACAGGAGGCAGGGAGGTCAGCAGGGAGACTGATGCAGTAATCAAGGTGGGAGAGGATAAGTGATTCTATTAAAGTGGTAGCAGTTTGGATGGAGAGGAAACAGCAGATTTTAGCAATGTCGTGAAGGCGGGACTGACAAGATTTAGTGATGGATTGAAAATGTGGATTGAATGAGAGAAAGGAGTCAAGGTTAATGGCAAGGTTATGGGCTTGTGAGACAGGAAGGATGGTGGGGTCATCTACAGTAATGGGAAAGTCAGGGGGAGGACAGCAACTGGATGGAAAGATGCGGAACTCTGTTTTGGACATGGTAAGCTCTGTTTTGGACATATTGAGATGATGGGAGGACATCCAAGAAGAGATGTCTTGAACGCAGGAGGAAAAGGCAGAGGGAGAGAGAATAGGGCTGGAGATGTAGATTTAGGTATCATCCTCATAGAGGTGATAGTTGAAGCCATAGGAGCAAGTGAGTTCTCCAAGGGAGTACGTGTAGATGGAGACTAGAAGGGGACCCAGAATTGAACCTTGAGAGAACCTCACAGTTAGTGGGAGGGAGGGGAGGAGCCCGCAAAAGAGACTGAGAATGAGAGGCCAGAGAGATAAGAGGAGAACCAGGAGAGGACAGTGTCAGTGAAGCCAAAGTTGACTAATGTTTCCAGGAGAAGGGGGTGGTTGACAGTGTCAAAGGCAGCTGGGAGGTCGAGGAGGATTAGGATGGAGTAGAGGCCGTTGGATTTGGCAAGAAGGAGATCATTGGTGACCTTTGAGTGGGAGGTTGCTATGGAGTGAAGGGGGCGGAAGCCAGATTGGAGGAGGTCAAGGAGAAACTTAGAGAGGAATTTGAGACAGCAGATGTAGACGACTCACTAGAGGAGCTTGGAGAGGAATGGTAGGAGGGAGATGGGTTGGTAACTGGAGGGAACCATGGGGTCAAGGGAGGGTTTTTTTTAGGATGGGGAGACATGGGCATGTTTGAAAGCAGTGGGGAAGCAGCCATTAGAGGGGTAACTGTTGAAGATGGCTGTTAGGGAGGGAAGAACAGAGGGGGCAAGGGTTTCGATGAGGTATGAAGGAATGGGGTTGGATGTGGAGGGGGTGGCTTTTGAGTGGAGGCAGGAGATCTCCTCTAGAGATACTCCTGGGTAAGATGGGAGAGTTGGAAAAGGGGAGGGATGGGGGAGGGACTGGGGAGGAGCTGGGGAGATTTTAGGAAGCTCACACCTGATAATGTTAACTTTCTTCATAAAATAGGTGGCCAGGTCATCGGGGGCAAGGGATTGGGCAGGGGGGTGGGCTTTGAGGAAGAAGTTAACCAACTGGAACAAATGGCGAGGGCGATGTGCATGGATGTCAATAAACGTGGAGAAATGATTTTGCCCGGCTGAGGAGAGGACAGAGTTAAGCATGTAAGGATAAACTTGAGGTGGATGAAGTCAGCCTGATTTCTGTCAACAGAGTTCTGCGGCTCCTGCACAAGAGCACAAGAAGCGTTCTGTGGTGGTGATGATGATGATAATAATAATAATAATGGCATTTATTAAGCGCTTACTATGTGCAAAGCACTGTTCTAAGTGCTGTGGAGGATACAAGGTGATCAGGTTGTCCCACGTGGGGCTCACAGTCTTCATCCCCATTTTACAGATGAGGTAACTGAGGCACAGAGAATTTAAGTGACTTGCCCAAAGTCACACAGCTGACAGTTGGCAGAGCCGGGATTTGATCGAGGGCTGTGGGCTAGAGGTACGAGTTCGATGAAGGGATAGGGGAGCGAGTGAGTTGAGCTCAGTGGAGAGGGCATTGGTGAGAGCATCACTCGGAGATACAGTCCCAACTTGTATTCCCAAGTGCTTAGTGCAGTGCTTTGCACACAGTAAGCTCTCAATAAATACAACTGAATGAATGAATACAGTCTCCATCTCAGCAGTCTCAACTTTGACCTGAAAGACCAGCTGTATTTAAGGGAATAAAAGAAAAGTAGCAAAGTACCCAAGTATGTAGTAGACATACTTGCAAACATTACTCTGAAGAGTTTCTTTGAAAAGACCAGAGCCTGAATGATTTTGTTTGTGTCGTCTTTTGGCACCCGCAGATCTAACTGTTAAAGTCATTATGTAGAAGAGCTCAGTCCGTCGTTGGAATTTTCTGAGCACTTCCAGAGTGAGACGCGTGAGGCTAGGTGGTGGGGAAGAGACATGAAGAGGTCCCTGGCATACTTTGGACACTGGAGTCCGCCCTGACTGGACTTTACCTTAAAAAGGAAAACCTGGGGGACAGGGAAGCCACTGGGAGCTGGTGAATTCTTCATTAGCACCATGGTGTAGTGGATGGAACACGGGCTTGGGAGTCAGAAGGTCATGGGTTCTAATTCCAGCTCCGCCACCTATCTGCTGAGTGACCTTGGGTAAGTCACTTCACTTCACTTCTCACTTTTAGAATGTGAGCCCACTGTTGGGTAGGGACTGTCTCTCTATGTTGCCAACTTGTACTTCCCAAGTGCTTAGTACAGTGCTCTGCACCCAGTAAGCGCTCAATAAATACGATAGATTGATTCTCTGAAGTGAAGCAGCATGGCTCAGTGGAAAGAGCCCGGGCTTGGGAGTCAGAGGTTATGGGTTCTAGGGCCTTAGTTACCTCATCTGTAAAATGGGGATTAAGACTGTGAGCCCCATGTGGGACAACCTAATTACCTTGTATCCCCTCCCCAGCACTTAGAACAGTGCTTTGCACACAGTAAGTGCTTAACAAATCATTATTATTATTCTCTGGGCCCTCAGTTACCTCATCTGAAAAGACATAATCCTCATGTGACAGATGAGGTAACTGTGCCACAGAGAAGTTCAAGGTTACACAGCAAGTGCTTACACCTACCTTGTATCTACCCCTGTGCTTGGCACATAGTAAGCACTTAACAAATACCAACATTATTATTACCATTATTACACTGTTCTAAGCCCTGGGGAGAGTTCAATACAGCAAGGTTGGTAGTTACGTTCCTTGCTGTGTACACAAGTTTCACAGTCTAAATAAGAAGAGGTATTTCATCCCTATTCTTTAGTTGAGGAAACTGAGGCACAGAGAAGTGAAGTGATTTACCCAAGGTCATATCGTAGATGTGTGGAGTGATGGAATTAAAACGCTGGTTCTCTAACTCCCAGGCTTATGCTCTAGACTGGAAGATCATTGTGGGCAGGGCAGGGAATGTGTCTGTTCTATTGTTGTGTTGTACTCTCCCAAGCTTTGGGAGAAGCAGCATGGCCTAGGGGTAAGAACTTGGGTTTGGAAGTCAGAGGATGTGAGTTCCAATCCTGGCTCTGCCACATGTCTGCTGTGTGAGCTTGGGCAAGTCACTTCACTTCCCTGTGCCTCAGTTCCCTCATCTGTAAAATGGGGATTAAGATTGTGAGCCCCATGTGGGACAACTTGATTACCTTGTGTCTACCCCAGCACTTAGAACACTGCTTGGCCCATAGTAGTCACTTAGTACAGTGTTAAGCACTTAGTACAGTGCTCTGCACACAGTAAGTGCTCAATAAATACAATGAATAAATGTGATTGAATGAATGAACAAATACCATCATCATTACAATTATTATTATTATTATCTAGTACAGTGCCCTAGACACAGTGAGTGCTCAATAAATATGCTTGATTGATTAATGATTGATTGATTGTTTTTTATTAGGCCATACTGCTTCCTGACACAACTTGGTTATGGGGAAATTTACCGGTGAAGTTTTCTGGAAGGAAGCGGGATTTTAGGGCGGGAAGAGGTGGGGTCAAATGCATTCATTCCTTTTCTCCTTTCCATTGCATTTGGTAGTATGCTCTGAGGCCCCCAGGGGAGAGAGGAAACAGAGCTTGCTGTCAAATACCACCCCCACTGAATTTTTCCTTATTTGGTTATTAAAAAGTCATCCAATAAAAATAGTGTCTAAAGCGTTTACGTATCTCAAAATACCAACAGAGTTTCACCATACCCCAAATGACTTCTCTTGCAGTTCTCCATGACCTCAGACCCATCTTCCGATCTCCTTGAACAGCTCTGCAAGTCCTGCTGTTTTTCTCATTTTTCCTGAAGTTCGGAGTTCCTTCACTTAAAAGTTTCACTCATCCTGAATGCCAGCAATCTGCTCGTTGGCTTTCTTCCTAGGAGATTTAAGCCTCCTGTGGGTGGGCTCAGTTAAAAATTTAAGAGAAGTAAACAATAAAATACTTCATAAATTCTGTTGTAGTAAGGTTGTCATGGACATAATCAAGTTGTAGCTTTGTCTATTGCCTATCAGAATTTTTTATGGTACTTGTTAAACTCTTACTGTGTGCCAGGCACTGTACTAAGCACTGGGGTAGACACAAGTTAATCAGGTTGGACACTGTCCTTGTCCCTCGTAGGTACCACAGATAAGTAGGAGGAAGAAGTGACATTGAATTCCCATTTCACAGATGAAGAAACTGAGGTACAGAGAAGGGAACTGACTCATCTAAGGGTACACAGCAGGCTCGTGATGATCAGTTTTGCGGGGCTTTTCCTTCCTCTAACTCTGCTGAGGTATTTGTTATGGATTATCGTTATTATTATTACCATTATTATCATTCACTCATTCAATCATATTTATTAAGTGCTTACTGTGTGCAGAGCACTGTACTAAGCTCTTGGGAAAGTACAATATAGCAACAAAGAGTGACAATCCCTGCCCACAACGAGCTCATGGTCTAGAGGCGGGGAGACAGATATTGATTTAAATAAACAGACATATTATTGCTATATTTAAGTGCTCATTGGTTGTCAAGCACAGTTCTAAGCACTGGGGTAGATACAAGTTAATCAGATTTGACACGGTCCCCACTCCACATGGGGCTCACAGTCTTCAGTGAGAAGCAGCATGGCTCAGTGGAAAGAGCCTGGGCTTTGGAGTCAGAGGTCATGGGTTCAAATCCTAGCTCCGCCAGTTGTCAGCTGTGTGACTTTGGGCAAGTCAATTAACTTCTCTAGGCCTCAGTTCCCTCATCTGTAAAATGGGGATTAAGACTGTGAGACCCAGTGGGACACCCTGATCACTTTGTAACCACCCCACCGCTTAGAACAGTGCTTTGCACATAGTAAGCACTTAATAAATGCCATTATTAATTAATTAATTGAATCCTAGCTCCTCCAATTGTCAGCTGTATGACTTTGGGCAAGTCAATTAACTTCTCTAGGCCTCAGTTCCCTCATCTTTAAAATGGGGATTAAGACTGTGAGCCCCCAGTGGGACAACCTGATCACTTTGTAACCTCCCCACCACTTAGAACAGTGCTTTGCACATAGTAAGTGCTTAACAAATGCCATCATCATTATTATTATTATTATTATTAAGTAGGAGAGAAATGAGACATTGAATTCCCATTTTAAGGATGAGGAATCTGAAGTAGAAAGAGTGTAGTGACTTGCCCAAGATCACACAGCAGTCAAGTGTTGGAGTCAGGATTAGAACTGAGAAACTCTGACTATTTGGGCAATTCTTTTCACTAGGCCACACTGTTCTGCATTCCAATTTTGAATTGGGCCTCCTCTTAGGGTCGCACCCAGAGAGTTTCCAGTCCTCTACCAGTCTTGACTATGGGAGGGAGAGTCAAGCAGAGACCTGTCCATTCCATTCCTAGCTTGGGCAGTGGCTAGCGAGTGGCAGGCAATTTGCCACAAGTCAAAACTCACCCATGCTGGGCAGCAGCAGCATGGGAGAGTCAAGGGAGGAGACTCATTTACTACACGGAAGGAGGCAGTGGTAAACCACTTTTGGATTTTGATCAAGAAAACTCTTTGGATATGCCACCAGAATGATTGCAGATGGAAGGGTTGCATTCCAGGAGAGATGTGCCTATGGCGTCGCTTATGGGTCGGACGTGACTCAACAGCATAAGACAACAGTAAGCGCTCAATAAATACGATTGAATGAATAATAAGAAGACATAGGGGTATCAAGACCCAAGGAGAAACAGACACAACATTTCCCGGGCATATTCATGTCCGTCTAGACTGTAAGCTTGTTGTGGGCAGGAGAAGTGTCTGTTTATTGTTATTCATTCATTCAATCGTATTTATTGAGCGCTTACTGTGTGAAGAGCACTTTACTAAGCGCTTGGGAAGTACAATTTGGCAACATATAGAGACGATCCCTACCCAACAGTGGGCTCACAGTCTAGTAGGGGGAGACAGAGAACAAAACAAAACATATTAACAGAAAAAAAATAGAATAAATATGTACAAGTAAAATAAATAAATAAATAGAGTAATAAATACGTACAAACATATATACATACATACAGGTGCTGTGGGGAAGGGAAAGAGGTAAGGACGGGGGGATGGAGGTGGGAGGAGGGGGAGAGGAAGTGGGGGGAATGTTATGTCTCACTCTCCCAAGTGCAGTGCCCTGCACATAGTAAGTGCTCAATAAATATGACTGAATGAATGATTATCATGTATCCTCAGCTAATAAATGAGAATTCATTACCAGTTCCTGTAAGTCAAGCACTTAGTACAGTGCTCTGCACACAGTAAGCACTCAATAAATACGATTGAATGAATGACAGGGATTGTGTCTGACCTGATTAATTCGTATCCATCCCAGGGCTTAGAACAGTGCTTGGCACAGAGTAAGCCCTGGACAAATACCAGTAAAATAAAAAAAAAAGAAGGGACAGGAAGGGTGGGAGGGCAGGAGAGAGATGGTTGGGAGAAAACAGGGAGGTAATAAGAAGAAGAATAATTGTGGTATTTGTTAAGCGCTTACTATGTGCAAGGCACTGTACTAAGCCCTGGGGTGGATACAGCCAAATTGGGCTGTACACAGTCCCTGTCCCACATGAGGGGCACAGTCTCAATCCCCATTTTATAGATGAGGAAACTGAGGTGCAGAGAAGTGAAGTGACTTGCCCAAGGTCAAACACTCGATAAATGGTGTAGGGATGACAGTGAGACTGTGATTGGCTATCATGCACAGAGACTTAATACTGTTCTCCCCGGCTGAAGCCACCCCCACGAAACTGACTGCCACTTGCCTGCTATGTGAACTTGAACAAGTCACTTCACCTCTCTGTACCTCAGTTTCCTCATCTGTGAGATGGGAATTCAATGTCTCTTCTCCCTCCTACTTACCTGTGGTCATTATGTGGGACAAGGACTGTGTCCAATCTGATTAATTTGCACACACACAAACACACATACACACATATACACACACAAGCACACACTCACACATCTTCCCTATGTGTGTCCGACACAATTAGCTTGTATCTACTCCAGTGCTAAGTACCCTTCTTGGCCCATAGTAAGCGCTTAACGAATACCATTATTCATGAGGATAGTAAGATCGCACCCCCAGGCCCCCCTTGAATAATATTCCTTATTTAATTATTTTACTCCATTTTCCTGGGAGTCTGGTAATGGCAGGCTCGTCGTTGGTCTGAAACAGAGGGCAACAAACCCCTCCTCCCTGCAGGAGCACAGAATCAATCAGTTGTATCTATTGAGCACTTACCTTGTGCAGAGCACTTTACTAAGCGCTTGGAAGAGTACAACAGAACAATAAAAGGGCCGGATGCCAGAAGGCCCCAAATCCAATCACCCCATCTGGCTCCTTGTTCTCTTTTCAGAGTCCTCAAACTAAAATTTAGAGTTTACCATCTCCCTCTCCTCCCCTTCTGGAAGAAAGGAAAGCTCAAAAATGAAACCTCCAGCTGAGAGACGCTCTTTCTCCATACTCCAGATCAAAGCTTAACTAGCATATCCTGGAACAAAACCACAGTGTGAGTGAGTAGCAGGTCCTATTCTATTCCCTAAACTCCTCTAGGGAATAGGAGGGAGACTGAGAGACCTCAAAAATGTCCATGGCTCCAGACAAGTTCCTTGGGGTCTTGAAAAAACCCCAGTTGTGGCAGTTCTAGAAACGGGTACGGCTCTCATCCGCGGTCTGTTATAAATTCATCAAACGCCGTCACTTCTCGTGATGCTTCCAGCTAATCTCTTAATCCGCAGAAGGGACAAATCAGGCTGCTTTTGTTTGGCTTTGAGAAATTTCCATTGTCATTCCAGTAAGGGGTCGGGGGAGGGGAGCTAATTGTAAAGCCCCAGATGAAAACGAGAACCGTCCATTTCTGACTGCAGTCCTGGGCGATGGGCAGGGGGATTATGGAGTGGGAGATGATGATGATGATAATACTAATAATAATAATGATGGCATTTATTAAGTGCTTACTATGTGCAAAGCACTGTTCGAAGCACTGGGGAGGTTACAAGGTGATCAGGTTGTCCCACGGGGGGCTCACAGTCTTAATCCCCATTTTACAGATGAGATAACTGAGGCACAGAGAAGTTAAGTGATTTGCCCAAAGTCACACAGCTGACAATTGGTGGAGCCAGGATTTGAACCCCTGACCTCTGACTCCAAAGCCCGGGCTCTTTCCACTGAGCCACCCTGCTTCTCCAGATGATGATATGTGATCTGCTCTTTCAGATAGGAGCAGGAGAGTGCATTAGCTGCCGTCTTCAAACAGAATGTCCAGCAAACCTGTACCCAGGACAAGAGCGCTATCAATCAATCAATCAATGGTGTTTATTGAGTGCTTACTATGTGCAGAGCACTGAACTAAACCCTTGGGAGAGGACAATACAACAGAATTAGCAGACACTGACCATAACAAGCCAACAGTCCAGAGGGGGAGACAGACATTAGTGTGAATAAATGAGTAATTTATCATCTATAATTTAAAGATATATACAGAAGTGCTGAGGGGCTGAGGGTGAATATCAGTTGTCCAGAGGTCACAGAAAATAATAATAATAATGATGGCATTTATTAAGTGCTTACTATGTGCAAAGCACTGTTTTAAGCACAAGGGAGGTTACAAGGTGATCAGGTTGTCCCACTGGGGGCTCACAGTCTTCATCCCCATTTTACAGATCAGGTAACTGAGGTGCAGAGAAGTTAAATGACTTGCCCAAAGTCACACAGCTGACAACTGGTGGAGCTGGGATTTGAACCCATGACCTCTGACTCCAAAGCCCAGGCTCTTTCCACTGAGCCATGCTGCTTCTCTAAGTGCATGGACGACACAAAAGGGAGAGTGAGTTGGAGAAAAGAGGGCTAATCAGGGATGGCCTCTTGGAGGAGATATGACCTTAATAATTCATTCAATCGTATTTATTGAGCACTTACTGTGTGCAGAGCACTGTACTAATCAATCAATCAATCAATCGTATTTATTGAGCGCTTACTGTGTGCAGAGCACTGTACTAAGCGCTTGGAAGTACAAGTTGGCAACATATAGAGATGGTCCCTATCCAACACCGGGCTCACAGTTTAGAGAAGCAGCATGGCTCAGTGGAAACAGCACGGGCACTGGAGTCAGAGGTCATGGGTTCAAATCCCAGCTCCACCACATCTGCTGTGTGACCTTGGGCAAGTTACTTAACTTCTCAGAGCCTCAGTTACCTCATCTGTAAAATGGGGATGAAGACTGTGAACCCCCTGTGGGACAACCTGATCACCTTGTATCCTCCCCAGTGCTTAGAACAGTGCTTTGCACATAGTAAGTGCTTAACAAATGCTATTATTATTATTATTATTATTATTATTATTAGAAGATGCTTTAAAGGTGGAGAGAATGATGGTCCGGTGTATATAGAGTGGGAGGGAGTTCCAGCGCTTAGAACAGTCCAGCGCTTAGAACAGTGCTTTGCACATAGTAAGCACTTAATAAATGCCATTATTATTATTATTATTATTATTAGGGAGAGGATGTGGGAAAGGGGTCAGCAGAGAGACGAGATCGGGACACAGAGAGGACGCTGGAACCCCGGGAGCGGAGTTTGCCGGCTGTGCTGGAGTAGGACTTCAGTGAGGGGAGGTAAGAGAAGAGTGAAGCTATGATTGAGACTGCTGGTCTCACAGCTGAGATTGGTAACAATCACTCAAACAGTAGCATTTGTTCATTGTCTAAGCATGTCTACCAACTCCATTGTGCTGTAATGTGGAAATCAGAAGGTCCTGGGTTCTAATCCGGGCTCTGCCACCTGTGTGAAGTCACTTCACTTCTCTGGGCCTCACGTACCCCCTCTGTATAATGGGGATGGAGACTGTGAGCCCCACGTGGGACAGGGACTGTGTCCAACCTAATTAGCTTGGATCCATCCCATGGCTTAGTAGAGTGCCTGGCACATAAGAACTTAACAAATACAGTAATAATAATATTAATAATAATAATAATACTGTACTCTTCCAAATACTTTGTATAGTACAGTGTACTTGGATTTTCACACTTTATTCATCTCCTTCTCAGCTCCCCCAGGACATATATCTATGTCTGCAATTTATTTATTAGTATGAATGGCTGTCTCCGCTTTAGACTGTAAGCTTGCTGTGGTCAAGAAATTGTGCACCAAATCTGTTATAGCCCACTCTTCCAAGCACTTAGTGCAGTGATCTGCATACAGTATGTGCTCAATAAATACCATCAATTGATTCTGAGTGCAGAGCACTGTACTAAGTGATGGGGAGACTACAAAATAATTAGAAAATATGATCCCTGCCCTCAAGGAGCTTATAATAATAATAATAATAATAATTAATAATTAATAATAATAATAATACTGGCATTTGTTAAGTGCTTACTATGTGCAAAGCACTGTTCTAAGCGCTGGGGGTATACAAGGTGATCAGGTTGTCCCATGTGGGGCTCACAGTATTAGTCCCCATTTTACAGATAAGGTAACTGAGGCTCAGAGAAGTTAAGTGACTTGCCCAAGGTCACACAGCAGACATGGTAATAATAATAGTGGCATTTATTAAGCGCTTACTATGTGCAAAGCACTGTTCTAAGCGCTGGGAAGGTTACAAGGTGAACAGGTTGTTCCACAAAGGGGCTCACAGTCTTAATCCCCTTTTTACAGATGAGGAAACTGAGGCACAGAGAAGTTAAGTGACAGCTGACAATTGGCAGAGTCGAGATTTGAACCCAAGACCTCTTACTCCCAAGCCCGGGCTCTTTCTACTGAGCCACGCTGCTTCATAATCATGTGAGAGATTCGTGCTTGCAGATAAAGTCAGAGGGAACGGAGAATGGAGTTTGGATGGGACACCCTTTCCCATTAGTCCGAGCGTTTGCTCTCTCACAAATTTCATATTCAACCTTTCATAGTTTGTCTTTCTGCAGAGGGAAGAAAAGAAGGCATAACAAGCAGCTATTTATGAGCTACCCTTTGTCTGATGTTCCCATCTCGTCTAGCTGAGTGCTGGCCAGTAAATGCGCCATTTGAGCTGTTCAACGTGGGAAGCAGCGCGGTTTGGTGGATAAAGCCCGAGCCTGGGATTCAGAAGGATCTGGGTTCTAATCCCAGTTCCACCACATGTATGCTGCATGACCTTGGGCAAGTCACTTCACTTCTCTGAGCTACCGTTACCTCATCTGTAAAAATGGGGATTAAGAGTGTGATCGCCATGTGTCCAACAGGGACTGTGTCCAATCTGACTAATTTGTAACTGCTCCAGAGATGAGAACAGTGTTTGTCACATAGTAAGTGCATAACTTGTACCATAATAATTATTATTATTATTATTAGGCATAATTATTATTATTAGACTGTTTTCATCCTCACTTAGTATCCTGATGTCCCCTGATGCAATAGACCTTCATACTATAAGTCTTCCCCAAGTAACAGTTTAAAAAGACACCAGAGGGGAAAATCTCTAAATACTTATGTATTGATGTTTCTGTTAGAGAAGCAGCATGGCTCAGTGGAAAGACCCCGGGCTTTGGAGTCAGAGGTAATGGGTTCAAATCCCAGCTCTGTCAGCTGTGTGACTTTGGGCAAGTCACGGAACTTCTCTGTGCCTCAGTTACCTCATCTATAAAATGGGGATTAAAACTGTGAGCCCCCCATGGGACAACCTGATCACCTTGTAACCTCCCCAGCTCTTAAAACCGTGCTTTGCACATAGTAAATGCTTAATAAATGCCATTATTATTATTAGAGGTGTTCTTAAGGCATAAATATCCTACTGTAGTTCTCCAATAGTAGCAAAAATAGTAGTTATAGAGAAGCAGCATGGCTTAGTGGAAAGAACGTGGGAGCCAAAGGACCTGGGTTCTAATCCTGGGTCCACCACATGCTGGCTGTGTGACCCTGGGCAAGTCACTTAACTCCTCTGGAACTCGGTTTCCTCAAATGTAAAATGGAGATTCAATCCCTGTTCTCTCTCCTACTTTGACTGTGAGCCCCAGGTGGGACAGCGACTGTGTCTGACCTAATTGACTTCGACCTACCTCAGCGATTAGGACAGTGTTTGACACCTCATAGGTGCATAATAAATACTATCATCATTATTGTTATCATACTGGGGCAACTGCCTGGCATGACATGTGCACTATCACGTGAGTCCCACTGTCCGGGATTACTCTATATCCACTCTAAACAGAACATCTGTTCTTAGCGTGCCCTAAGGATTTTGTCGCAACTTTGGTTAGTCAAAGAATGGGCATAGAAATATGCTAAAAACACAGGACTTTTAATTGACGGTTGTAACTCGGTTGAAAGACTCAAACCCTGTTTCTAAGGGGGGTCTAAAAACGCTGTTGTTTCCTTCTTTTGAGTGCTCACCCCACTCATTCATTGTCATATATATTTAGCACTTATTGTGTGCAGAGCACTGTACTGAGCGCTTGGAAAGTACAATTCAGCAATAAAGAGAGACAATCCCTACCCACAACGGGTTTACAGTCAACATCCCTGATTTCCACACCGTAGACTCTACTGTTTCTCCCTACACGTAATTTATTTTAGGGTCTCTGACTTCTGCTAGACTGCAAGCTCTTTAAAGGCAGCCATCTGGTCTGTGGATCTGGTCTACTTTCTCTATTTCATTCACCCAAGTGCCAAGGACAGAGTTGATTATTTATGGTATTTGTTAAAAGCTATGTGCCAGGCACTATTCTAAGCCCCAGGGTACACACAGTTAGTAAGATTGGACACAATCCCTGTCCCACACGGCACTCACAGTCTTAATCCCCATTTCACAGATGAGGTCACTGAGGCCAAGAGAAATGAAATGACTTGCCCAGGGTCACACAGCAGGCAGAATCCAGGTCCTTTGACTCCTAAGCCCATATTCTATCCACTGGGCCATCCTGACAGTACTCTGTATGGAAGAAATACTCATTAAATACTACTGTTCAGTTGACTGAGGGACAGAGAGACCTTCCCTTCTGGTCTTGAAGTGGGTTTCCCTGTGAGAGGAAGCTCATTTCCTGGAATGGACACCAATTTGAGACTTCGGATGACTAGACTGGATGCTCGTCTTCTAGACCTGAAGCTCATGTGGGCAGGGAATGTGTCTGTTCTATTGTTAGACTGTAATCAATCAATCAATCGTATTTATTGAGCACTTACTATGTGCAGAGCACTGTACTAAGCGCTTGGGAAGTACAAATTGGCAACACATAGAGACAGTCCCTACCCAACAGTGGGCTCACAGTCTAAAAGGGGGAGACAGAGAACAGAACCAAACATACCAACAAAATTAAATGAATAGGATAGAAATGCACAAGTAAAATAAATAAATAAATAAATAAATAGAGTAATAAATATGTACAACCATATATACATAAATACAGGTGCTTTGGGGAAGGGAAGGAGGTAAGATGGGGGGATGGAGAGGGGGACGAGGGGGAGAGGAAGGAAGGGGCTCAGTCTGGGAAGGCCTCCTGGAGGAGGTGAGCTCTCAGCAGGGCCTTGAAGGGAGGAAGAGAGCTAGCTTGGCGGAGGGGCAGAGGGAGGGCATTCCAGGCCCGGGGGATGACGTGGGCCGGGGGTCGACGGCGGGACAGGCGAGAACGAGGTACAGTGAGGAGATTAACGGTGGAGGAGCAGAGGGTGCGGGCTGGGCAGTAGAAGGAGAGAAGGGAGGTGAGGTAGGAGGGGGCGAGGGGATGGAGAGCCTTGAAGCCCAGGGTGAGGAGTTTCTGCCTGATGCGCAGATTGATTGGTAGCCACTGGAGATTTTTGAGGAGGGGAGTAATATGCTCAGAGTGTTTCTGGACAAAGATAATCCGGGCGGCAGCATGAAGTATGGATTGAAGTGGAGAGAGACACGAGGATGGGAGATCAGAGAGAAGGCTGGTGCAGTAGTCCAGACGGGATAGGATGAGAGCTTGAATGAGCAGGGTAGCAGTTTGGATGGAGAGGAAAGGGCGGATCTTGGCAATGTTGCGGAGCTGAGACCGGCAGGTTTTGGTGACGGCTTGGATGTGAGGGGTGAATGAGAGAGCGGAGTCGAGGATGACACCAAGTTTGCGGGCTTGTGAGACGGGAAGGATGGTAGTGCCGTCAACAGAGATGGGAAAGTCAGGGAGAGGGCAGGGTTTGGGAGGGAAGACAAGGAGTTCAGTCTTCGACATGTTGAGCTTTAGGTGGCGGGCGGACATACAGATGGAGATGTCCTGAAGGCAGGAGGAGATGCGAGCCTGGAGGGAAGGGGAGGGAGCAGGGGCAGAGATGTAGATCTGGGTGTCATCAGCGTAGAGATGATAGTTGAAGCCGTGGGAGCGAATGAGGTCACCAAGGGAGTGAGTGTAGATTGAGAACAGAAGGGGACCAAGCACTGAACCTTGGGGAACCCCCACAGTAAGAGGATGGGAGGGGGAGGAGGAGCCTGCAAAAGAGACTGAGAAAGAACGACCGGAGAGATAAGAGGAGAACCAGGAGAGGACGGAGTCTGTGAAGCCAAGGTCAGATAACGTGTGGAGGAGAAGGGGGTGGTCCACAGTGTCAAAGGCAGCTGAGAGGTCGAGGAGGATTAGGACAGAATATGAACCGTTGGATTTGGCAAGCAGGAGGTCATTGGTGACCTTGGAGAGGGCAGTTTCCGTGGAATGAAGGGGACGGAAGCCAGACTGGAGGGGGTCGAGGAGAGAGTTGGTGTTGAGGAAAGAGAGTTGGTGTTGAGGAAACCCTCACAAGTGCTTGTCACAGTGCTCTGCTCCCAGTAAACGCTCAGTAAATATGAGTGACTGATTGGTTGATCGGCCTTGCTCTGTAAAGATAAGATCTCTAAAATTTGAGGTGGCAGAGCCTTCTGAAAAGACCTGAAAGTCAAGAAGCCTGAAGTCTAGCCGGGTGTTGCCATTTTTGTGCCATTTTGGACACCCCCAGTTGTTTCTACTGTTAATAATTATGGTATTTCCTAAGGACTTACTGTGTGCCCGGCACTGTTCTAAGCGCTTGGGTAGATACAAGATAATTGGGTTAGACACAGTCCCTGTCCCGCACAGGCCTCACAGTCTCAATCCACATTTTACAGATGAGGGAGATGAGGCACAGAGAAGTGAAGTGACTTGGCCAAGGTCACACAGCAGAGAAGTGGCAGAGCAGGGATTAGAAACCATCAGTTTCTGACTCTCAGGCCCTTGTTCTACCCACTAGGCCATGCTGTAACTGAGCATGTACTGATCTGCGTCAACGTTGCTAGCGACCATTTGCTCCTGGTTTGGATAGGATCCACTGGTTCAAAGGAGGTCATAAAATCCAGATATCCCTGCTCGTGGGGTACATTTTACTGATCAATCAATCAATGGTACCCATAGAGCCCTTGCTGTGTGCAGAGCACTGTACTAAATGCTTGGAAAAGTGCAATGTAACAGAGTTTGTAGACAGGAAGCATGCATGTGACACTCACATCTGGGCCTGAGTCTCCCCAAAATAAAGGAGGTTGGGGAGAATTCTGGGCTCATTTCTGTTTAGGCTTGTGTGACAATAATGTCTAACATCCTCTTCAGGTTACTGGTAGGGGCGAAGTTTAATTTGCATCCTGTATTTAATTTTAAGTAGCATTCCTGCACAGAAATCCATCTGTCTGATCCTCGTTCAATTTGGAACAGTTAATAAAGTGTCTAATGGACCCATGGGGAGTTTTACTGCTGCTGTCCCGGATTTTGTCTTGGTTTAGCTACTGTCTTTTTTTTTTTTGCCGGGGGCGGGGATGGGACGGGGGGTGGAAATTTCAGGAAAAACTAAGCCTTCTGTCTCACAGTTTCCAACTCAGGGGGAGCAAAGGAAGGGAGATTTCATCCTAAGTGAGGTATCTGTTTAATGTCTGTAGCCTCCTTGGATATTTAAAATCAGAGTTGACCGTTTTCGATTGGAAGCTCCTGATGCGTCTGGTAACTAGCTTAATGTGAAGGAGAGTTGGGGTCGTTTTGGCTGCTTAACCATGATAGTGATAATAGCAAAAAGTTGTGACAATAATAATATTAGTTTAAATCTTTCTGTGTGCCAAGCTCTAGACTAAGCGCTGGGATGGATTAGCCCATCTGACACAGTCCCTGCCCCTCCATGGGAATTACAGTCTCGTTAGGAAGGAGAACAGGTATTGAGTTCCCATTTCACAGATGAGGAAACTGAGGCCCAAATGAAGTAAGGGTCCCCCAGCAGGCAAACGATAGAGCCGGGATTAGAATCCAGATCCTCTGACTCCGAGGCTCATATTCTTTCAACTAGGCCATGCTGCTACTCAGCAGTATCTCCCCCTCTAGACTGTAAGCTCATTGTGGGCAGGAATGTATAATAATAATGATGGCATTTGTTAAGCTCTTCCTATGTGCCAAGCGCTGTTCTAAGCGCCGGGGGAGATACAAGATAATCAGGTTGCCCCCACGTGGGGCTCACAGTTTTAATCCCCACTTTACAGATGAGGTAACTGAGGCACAGAGAAGTTAAGTGACTTGGCCAAAGTCACACAGCTGATGTGGCGGACCCGGGATTAGAACCCACAATCTCAGACTCCCAAGCCCGTGCTCTTTCCAATAAGCCACACTGCTTCTTGTTGTTATAGTGTACTCTTCCAAGTGCTTACTGTGGTGCTCTGCAGACAGTAGGTGCTCAATAAATATGATTTGAATAGGTCAAGGTTATTAGGGAAGCAGAGGCCTCTCCTCTCATCAGTCCCCTGGTGTTGGGGTACAATTCTGAACCTCTCTAGACTGTAAGCTCTAAGTGGGTGGAGAATGTGCCTATTTATTGTTGTATTGCACTCTCCCAAGCAATTAGTACAGTACTAAGTAGAAGCAGCGTGGATCAGTGGAACGAGTATGGGCTTTGGAGTCAGAGGTCATGGGTTCAAATCCCAGCTCCGCCAATTGTCAGCTGTGTGACTTTGGGCAAGTCACTTAATTTCTCTGGACCTCAGTTCCCTCATCTGTAAAATGGGGATTAAGGCTGTGAGCCCCCTGTGGGACAACCTGACCACCTTGTAACCTCCCCAGCGCTTAGAACTGTGCTTTACACATAGTAAGCGCTTAATTAATGCCATCATTATTATTATTATTATTCTCTGGGCCTCAGTTACCTCATCTGTAAAATAGGGATGAAGACTGTGAGTCCCCTGTGGGACAACCTGATTGCCTTGTAACCTCCCTAGCACTTAGAACAGTGCTTTGCACATAGTAAGTGCTTAATAAATGCCATCATTACTATTATTATTACTGCACACACAGTAAATGCTTAATAAATGCGATTAAGTTGAACTGAATCGAATTGAACCTTCGCATCTGCCCACTATTCATCCTAAATCCTTATTTTCTTTTTTCATTCTTGGTTGTGTTTTCTTCCCTGTGCCTTCCTCCCTTTAAGCTCCATTTTCTAGATTGAACCGGTGCCTTCGGGCGTAGGCCACAGCTCCTGCCCTGAGGATGTTTCTTTCAAATCCAGTTCGACATTGAGACATAAACAGAGCAGCCCAAGACTAATTTAAGATTAGATACGGTGTATCAGTCTAAATGTTTTAGCCCATCCAGTGGGAACACAATAAGTCGTAGGCTTGAGTCTGCTAATTAGCTTTTGGCAATGTGCTGTATACAGGCCTGCATGCACAGTTTTCTGTCCATTTGCACAATCTTCTGTCTTGGCCTCAGAAATGTTGTTGAGAACTGTAACCTTCCCATGACTGTGCCCGTTTTATTCATTCCACCTACTATTTATGGGGATTTTGGTGGTTTCTTTTTATGGTATTTGTTAAGCTCCATTTGAAACCCTTTGTTTCTCATTTTGTTTCTTACTATGTGTCAGGCATTGTACTAAGCTCTGGGATAGACAAATTAGTCATGATGGACACAGTCCCTGTCTCACATGGGGCTCACAGTCTTAATTCCCATTTTACAGATGAGGGAACTGAGGCACAAAGAGGTGAAGTGACTTCCCCAATGTCACACGGTAATAATGATAATAATAATAATGATGGCATTTGTTAAGCGTTTACTATGTGCAAAGCACTGTTCTAAGCACTGGGGAGGTTACAAGGTGATCAGGTTGTCCCACAGGGGGCTTATAGTCTTAATCCCCATTTTACAGATGAGGTAACTGAGGCCCAGAGAAGTGAAGTGACTTGCCCAAAGTCACACAGCTGACAGTTGATGGAGCCAGGATTTGAACCCCTGACCTCTGACTCCAAAGCCTGGGCTCTTTCCACTGAGCCACGCTGCTTCTCTGATGAATAGGGATTAGAACCCGGGTCCTTCGGACTTCTAGGCTTGTGCTCTATCTGCTAGGCCATGCTGCTTCTCTAGGCCATGCTACTTCTATGTATCATTCATTCATTCATTCAGTCATATTTATTGAGCACTTACTGTGTACAGAGCACTATACTAAGTGCTTGGGAAGTACAAGTTGGCAACATATAGAGACGATCCCTACCCAACAACGGGCCCACAGTCTAGAAGGGGGAGACAGACAACAAAACAAAGCATGTGGACAGGTGTCAAGTCATCAGAACAAATAGAATTAAAGCTAAATGCACAGCATGAACCAAATAAATAGAATAGTAAATCTGTACAAATAAAATAAATAGAGGAATTAATCTGTACAAACATATATACAGGTGCTGTGGGGAGGGGAAGGAAGTAGGGTGGGGGGGATGGGGAGAAGGAGAGGAAAAAGAGGCTCAGTGTGGGAAGGCCTCCTGGAGGAGGTGAGCTCTCAGTAGGGCTTTGAATGGAGGAAGAGAGCTAGCTTGGCGGATGTGTGGAGGGACGGCATTCCAGGCCAGGGGGATGACGTGGGCCGGGGGTCGACTGCGAGACGGGCGAGCGAGGCACAGTGAGGAGGTTAGTGGCAGGGAAGCGGAGCAAACACTGCTCTAAGCACTGGAGTCAGTGCAAGTGTCCCAGATGGGACTCACAGTCTAAATAGGAGGGAGAACAAGTATGTCCATTTTATAGTTAAGGATACTGAGGCACAGAGAAGTGAAGTGACTTGCCCAAGGTCACACAGCAAGCAATTGGCAGAGCAGGGATTAGAACTCAGGTCCTTCTGATGCCCAGACCCCTGCTCTCGCCATTAGGCCACACCGCTTCTCCAGGCTATGCTGCTTCTCCATATTCTCCACCTTGTTGAGCTGCGTCAGTTGTCACAATTTTTATGATTATGATTAATTTTAACTAATAATGGTATTTGTTAGGTGCCTACTATGTGCCAAGCACTGCTCTAAGCACTGGGGTAGATACAAGGTATTCAGGTTGTCCCAAGCAGGACTCACAGTCTTAATCCCCCTTTTACAGATGAGGTAACTGAGGCACAGAGAAGTTAAGTGACTTGTCTAAAGTCACACAAATGACAAGTAGCAGAGCTGGGATGAGAACCCATGACCTCTGGCTTCCAAGCCCGTGCTCTTTCCACTAAGCGACACTGCTTCTCTAATGGTGATCACTATTATGATTCTTGTTATCATTATCCAGTGCCTAGAACAGTGCTTGGCACATAGTAAGTGCCTAACAAATACCATTATATTATTATTATTATCTGAACCAGTAGCAGGACAGTTTGGGAAGATTTCATTCAGTGTCCAGCAGAGAGTACAGAGTGGACTATGGAACTGATGCCTACAATCCTGAAACAACAAAGCTTGGGAGAGACTCCCAGGTGAGAGAGAATGATGCAGAGTTGGAAATTTCATGGGTTTTCCATTTTTTGTTGTAGGGGACAAGACACGGGTGGTTTCGGAAAGGGCCACCCTGTAGATTAACAGCTGGGATGCATGACCCATGAGAAGCATGAGAAGCATGCATGAGAAGCAGCATGGCTCAGTGGAAAGAGCACATGCTTTGGAGTCAGAGGTCATGGGTTCAAATCCCGGCTCTGCCAACTGTCAGCTGTGTGACTTTGGGCAAGTTACCTAACTTCTCTGGACCTCAGTGACCTCATCTGTAAAATGGGGATTAAAACTGTGAGCCCCCCGTGGGACAACCTGATCACCTTGTAACCTCCCCATCATCATCATCAATCGTATTTTTGAGCACTTACTGTGTACAGAGCACTGTACTAAGCACTTGGGAAGTACAAATTGGCAACATATAGAGACAGTCCCTACCCAACAGTGGGCTCACAGTCTAAAAGGGGGAGACAGGGAACAAAACCAAACATAGTAACAAAATAAAATAAATAGAATAGATATGTACAAGTAAAATAAATAAATAAATAAATAGAGTAATAAATATGTACAAACATATATACATATATACAGGCACTGTGGGGAAGAGAAGGAGGTAAGATGGGGGGATGGAGAGGGGGACGAGGGGGAGAAGAAGGAAGGGGCTCAGTCTGGGAAGGCCTCCTGGAGGAGGTGAGCTCTCAGAAGGGCCTTGAAGGGAGGAAGAGAGCTAGCTTGGCGGATGGGCAGAGGGATTGGGGGCATTCCAGGCCCGGGGGATGACGTGGGCTGGGGGTCGATTGTGGGACAGGTGAGAACGAGGTACGGTGAGGAGATTAGCGGCAGAGGAGCGGAGGGTGCGGGCTGGGCTGGAGAAGGAGAGAAGGGAGGTGAGGTAGGAGGGGGCGAGGGGATGGACAGCCTTGAAGCCCAGGGTGAGGAGTTTCTGCCTGATGCGCAGATTGATTGGTAGCCACTGGAGATTTTTGAGGAGGGGAGTGATATGCCCAGAGCGTTTCTGGACAAAGATAATCCGGGCAGCAGCATGAAGTATGGATTGAAGTGGGGAGAGACAGGAGGATGGGAGATCAGAGAGAAGGCTGGTGCAGTAGTCCAGACGGGATAGGATGAAAGCTTGAACGAGCAGGGTAGCGGTTGGGATGGAGAGGAAAGGGCGGATCTTGGCAATGTTGCGGAGCTGAGACCGGCAGGTTTTGGTGACGGCTTGGATGTGAGGGGTGAATGAGAGAGCGGAGTCGAGGATGACACCAAGTTTGCGGGCTTGTGAGACGGGAAGGATGGTAGTGCCGTCAACAGAGATGGGAAAGTCAGGGAGAGGGCAGGGTTTGGGAGGGAAGACAAGGAGTTCAGTCTTCGACATGTTGAGCTTTAGGTGGCGGGCAGACATCCAGATGGAGATGTCCTGAAGGCAGGAGGAGATGCGAGCCTGGAGGGAGGGGGAGAGAGCAGGGGCAGAGATGTAGATCTGGGTGTCATCAGCGTAGAGATGATAGTTGAAGCCGTGGGAGCGAATGAGGTCACCAAGGGAGTGCGTGTAGATCGAGAACAGAAGGGGACCAAGCACTGAACCTTGGGGAACCCCCACAGTAAGGGGATGGGAGGGGGAGGAGAAGCCTGCAAAAGAGACTGAGAATGAATGACTGGAGAGGTAAGAGGAGAACCAGGAGAGGATGGAGTCTGTGAAGCCAAGGTCAGATAGCGTGTTGAGGAGAAGGGGGTGGTCCACAGTGTTGAAGGCAGCTGAGAGGTCGAGGGGGATTAGGACAGAGTATGAGCCGTTGGATTTGGCAACCAGGAGGTCATTGGTGACCTTTGAGAGGGCAGTTTCCGTGGAATGTAGGGGACAGAAGCCAGACTGGAGGGGATCGAGGAGAGAGTTGTTGTTGAGGAATTCTAGGCAGCACGTGTAGACAACTCGTTCAAGAAGTTTGGAAAGGAATGGTAGGAGGGATATGGGGTCATAACTAGAAGTGCTTAGAACAGTGCTTTGCACATAGTAAGTGCTTAACAAATGCTATCCTTATTGTTATTATTATGAACTCAGACAAGTCACAACTTCTTTGTGCCTCAGTTTCTTCATCTATAAAATGCAGTTTCTGAGCCTCTACTTAGACCATAAACCCTGTATGGGACAAGGATTGAGTCTTACCTGACTATCTTGGGTCTATTTCAGTGATAGTGCGGTGCTTGGCACATAGCAAGCGCTTCCCAAATACCACGGTGATGATTAGAAAATGACTGAATATTTTCTCTGTGGAACTTTCTTCCTGTTATTGACTAGAATATGCTCCCAGGATGGGAAGAGTCTCTCACACCCTGGGATTGGAAAGGAAATGAGCGGTCATAATAATCTTCACCCAAACATCTGTGAAACACTTGCATTTTGCAAAGCACTGTGCCAGGTTTTGGGGAGAAGGCATGAGTCCTCAAGAAACTATTCTTTGGCATCCAACGAAGGTACTTCAATCGGTGGTATTTACTGAGCAACTCTTGTAAGCAGAGGACTGTAATATGCACTTGGCAGGGCACAGCGCTTAGAAAACACGATCCGCGCCCTCTAAGAGTTTGCCAGCTGGCTTTCTTTTTTCAATGGCATTTATTAAGCACTTACTATGTATCAGACACTCTTCTAAGCCCTGGGACAGGTCTAAGTGAATTTGGTCAGATACGGTCCCTGTCCTGCAGGGTTTGCAGTTCATTCATTCATTCATTCAATTGTATTTACTGAGCGCATACTGTATGCAGAGCACTGTACTAAGTGCTTGGGAAGTACATGTCGGCAACATATAGAGACGGTCCCTACCCAACAACGGGCTCACAGTCTAGAAGGGGGAGACAGACAACAAAACAAAACATGTGGACAGGTGTCAAGTCATCAGAATAAATAGAAATAAAGCTAGATGCACATCATTAACAAAACAATAGAATAGTAAATATGTACAAGTAAAATAGAGTAATGAATCTGTACAAACATGTATACAGGTGCTGTGGGGAGGGGAAGGAGGAGGGCGGGGGGATTTGGAGGAGGAGAGGAAAAGGGGGGGGCTCAGTCTGGGAAGGCTTCCTGGAGGAGGTGAGCTTTCAGTAGGGCTTTGAAGAGAGGAAGAGAGCTAGCTTGGCGGATGTGCGGAGGGAGGGCATTCCGAGCCAGGGGGAGGACGTGGGCTGGGGGTCGATGGCGGGACAGGGGAGAACGAGGTACAGTGAGGTGGTCTAAGTAGGACGGAAGACAGGTATCTCCATTTTACACTTGAGAAAGCAGAGGCACAGAGAACTTTAGGGATTTGCCCAGGGTCACACAGCAAGCAATTGGCAGAGGCAGTATTGGAACCCAGGTCTTTCTAACTCCCAAGCTGCTGCTCTCTCCATTAGGCCAGGCTGCTTCTCCAGCTAGCAGTTTTTTGGCATTCAAGAGAACATCAATCAATCAACCTCAGATATTTATTGAGTGTCCATGGAGTGCAAAGTGCTGAATCTACCTAAGACCTGAGTGCTAATTAGTTTCGAGTCAGTGATTTGTCTTCTTGAGTGTTATATTCGGGGTTAAAGAAAGGACTGTTGTGTTTGCCAAAGAAAATATTTGATTACAGAGTGTTGCCCAGGGTGACTGGAGAAGTCATGGTTTTAATAATGGTCTGATTTTAAAAAAGAAATGAGGGTTCATTAGAGTTTTGAAGACACCAGCCAGAATTTGAATAATGAGATGTGTCGATAAACAAATGCCAAAATATAACAGCCAAGCCATGCAACCCTAAGTGTAAAATAGGATTTCTTTCCAGTGGGGGGACACAGCCTTTAGCTCATTCATGGCAACTGGACTTTTGGAAGTTTGGTGAATTGATTTAGGCATTTGGTTTACTGCATCTAGGTATCATCTCAGGTGTGATCTCCCTAAAGTCTCTCCTGCTCTTCTAAAATCCCTCCCTCCTCCTGCATCTTCTTCAACTCTCCCATCTTTCCCAGAGTATCTCAAGTGACGATCTCCCACCTCCACTCGAAATCTATCTGCCCCACCTGTGCCTCTGATTGCAATCCTTTGCACTTTCTCAAAGCACTTACCTCCTTCCTCCTTCCCTTCCTGACTCTCATCTTGAAATTTTCCCTCTCCAAAGGCTTCATCCCCACTGCTTTCAAATCCTCTCACATAGGCACGCTGTTTCCACATTCCTTCCCCTAAGCACTTTGATCTGTAGCCTTTGAAGAACTTGCCATTCACCCCTCCCTCAGCGCCACAGCATGGGCCTCTCATTAATTCATTTAGTCATATTAATAATACTTATGGCATTTGTTAAGCACTTGCCAGGTGTCAGACACTATACTAAGTGCTGGAGTGGATACAAGCAAATTGTGCTGGATATAGTCCCTGTCCTATGTGGGGTTCACAGTCTTGACCCCCATTTTACAGATGAGGGAAGTGAGGCCCAGAGAAGTGAAGTGACTTGCCCAAGGTCACACAGCAGGCAAGTGGCGGAACCGGGATTAGTACTCCTGACCTTCTGAATCCCAGGCCTGGGCTCTACCCACTCTGTTGTGCTGCTTGTTCTGCTCTAAGCTCATTACAGGCAGGGAATGTGTCTACCAACTCTTTTGTATTGTAGTCTCCCAAGTGCTTAGTACAGTGCTCTGCATGCAGACAGTGCTCATTAAATATCATGGGGAAGCAGCGTGGCTCAGTGGAAAGAGCCCAGGCTTTGGAGGCAGAGGTCAGGGGTTCAAATCCCGGCTCCGCCAATTGTCAGCTGCGTGACTTTGGGCAAGTCACTTCACTTCTCTGTGACTCAGTTCCCTCATCTGGAAAATGGAGGTTAAGACTGTGAGCCCCCTGTGGGACAACCTGATCACCTTGTAACCTCCTCAGTGCTTAGAATAGTGCTTTGCACATAGTATGTGCTTAATAAATGCCATCATAAATATCACTGATTGATCAAGGTCCTCTCAGGATGGCATCTGGAGAGTTTTCAGTCCTCTACCAGTCTCGGCTGTGGGAGGGTGAGTCAAGGAGAGACCCGTCCATTCCATTCCTAGCTTGGCCAGTGGCTAGTGAGTGGAAGGCAATCTGCTACAAGTCAAAACTCACCTGTGCTGGGCAGCAGCTACATGGGAGAGAGGTGAGGGCAGAGACTCCAGTTTACTTTGCGGAAGGAGGCAATGGTAAACCACTTCTAGATTTTTACCAAGAAAACTCTCTGGATCCATTACAGAATGATTGCAGATGGAGAGCGGGGCGTTCTCGGAGAGATGTGTCCGTGATATCGCTACGGGTCAGAAATGACTTGATGGCATGAGAGAAGACAAGATTGATCAAGGATACAGGCATGGGCCAAAGCAGCAGGATGAACTGAGCCCTTATCTCATCCGATGCATTTCATCTGAATAAACCCTGCTCTGAATCTGGGCATATAGCCTATGCCATTCACGAATTTGTCATTTGATCAGAACCCCCTTTGAAGCCCATGATTGTTTCATCTCTTGGATTTTGTATTAAGATTGCAACAAGATCTATCCTGGGCTTGGAATGTTACTACCATGTTTTCCCTCATTGGTTTCTTGCTGTCATTTAACTACTCCCTCTCTAAAATCCTTCATTAGCCTGGACTCTTAGTACAGTGCTCTCTGCACACAGTAAGTGCTCAAGAAATGGTGAATAAATAGAGAAGCAGCATGGCCTAGGGGATAGATCACGGGCTTGGGAGTCAGAAGGACTTGAGTTCTAATCTTGCCTCTGCCACTTGTCTACTGTGTGACCTTGGGTGAGTCACTTCACTTCTCTGGGACTCAGTTCTCCTGTTTGCCCTCCTGTTTAGACTGTGAGCCCCATCGGAGACAGGGACTATGTTCGACCCGATTATCCTGTATCTATCACAGCAGTTAGAACGGTGCCTGGCACATAGTAAGTGCTTAACGAATACCACAGTTATCATTAATAAATACTGCTAAATAAACAAGCTACCACACCTAACTACCTGCCAGAGATAACCCGACCCAAAACAAACCAAGAGTAGCTTGGGGCTCAGGAGATGAGACACCACCAACTCTAGATCTTCCACCATGTTACACTTTCATGTCCTTCCAAGTTAAAATTACTAGCAGTTATTTCAATTCGTTAATTCCATGATACCCGGGGGGAAGATTTTCAAAAGAAATTTTGGACAGAAGCAGAAGTGAAGCAGAAGCAGAAGAGAAGCAGCGTGGCTCAGTGGAAAGAGCACAGGCTTTGCAGTCAGAGGTCATGGGTTCAAATCCCGGCTCTGCCAATTGTCAGCTGTGTGACTTTGGGCAAGTCACTTAACTTCTCTGGGCCTCAGTTCCCTCATCTGTAAAACGGAAATGAAGATTGTGAGCCCCCTGTGGGACAATTTGAATCCCTTGTAACCTCCCCAGTGTTTAGAATAGTGCTTTGCACATAGTAAATGCCTAATAAATGCTATTATTATTATTATTATTATTATTATTATTATTATTATTATTATTGTTGTTGTTGTTGTTAATATTGAGAAGAAGCAACAAGGCCTAGTGGAAAGAGAGCAGCCTGGGAGTCAGAGGACTCAGGTTTTAATCCCGGCTCTGCTGCACGTCTGCTGAGTGACCTCATCCTAGTCCTTTAAATTCTGTGTGCCTCAGTTACCTCATCTGTAAATTGGGGAGTAAGATTGTGAGCCCCTTGTGGGACAGGAACTGTGTCCAACAGGACTATCTTGTATCTACCCCAGTGCTTAGTACAGTGCATGGTACATAGTAAGTGCCTAACAAATACCATTAAAAAAATGTGCGTGTGTAACCTCGGGCAAGTCACCTAACTTCTCTGGACCTCAGTTCCCTCATCTGCAAAATGGGGATTAGGACTGTGAGCCCCATGTGGGACAATGACCGTGTCCAAACTGATTAGCTTGTCTCTTCAAAGGTGCTTAGTACAGTGACTGAAACATCTTGTCTTGTTGACCCGAAGTGACTCAATGGATGCACCCCTCCCAGAACGCCCTATCTCCATCCGCCATCGTTCTGGTAGTGGATCTTCAGTTTTCTTGGTAAAAATCCGGAAGTGTTTTACCATCGCCTTCTTCCATGCAGGAAATTTGAATGACTCTCTCGCGTGCTGCTGCTGCTGCCCAGCACGGGTGAGTTTTGACTTGTAGCAAATTGCCTGTCACTCACTAGCCACTGGCCAAGCTAGGATTGGAATGGACAGGCCTCTGCTTGACTCTCCCTCCCATAGCCAAGACTGGAAACTCATCAAGTGCCATTCTGAAATGGGGACGGGTCCATAGTAAGTGCTGAACACTTAAAAAATTACAAAAAAAGGATTTTAGGCAGTGCTCTATACATCCAACCCCGCTGGTGGAACATTTTCTCTTTATTCTTACCAAGGAAAAACGAAAACAACTAGATGCCTCTTTCAACACTTTATTTTTGCTTCTGGCAAAGTTTACAGAAAATAACTGAGTCCGTTTCACATGATGCTCTGGCCATGGAACAGATTCCTTTATCACTTATTCAATTCCCCAGATTTTGCTAAGAGCACCCTTGACCCCTTTGAAGACGTTAATAAATAAGCATTACAATCAGCAACCTCAGCCATCTTTTTTTTAAAAAATGGTATTTGTTAAGCACTTAGCATGTGCCAAGGCACTCTACTAAGTGCTCAAGCAGATACCAGCTAATCAGGTTGGACACAGTCCTTGTCCCTCGTGGGGCTCACGGTCATAATCCCCCTTTCACAGACGAGGGAACTGGGGCACAGAGAAGTGAAGTGACAAGGTCACCCAGAAGACAAGTGGTGGAACCGGTATTTGAACTATTGCTATTGATGCCTGTCAACTTGTCTTGTTCAGTTTTGTCGAATGTCTTCCCCCTTCTAGACTGTGAGCCTATTGTTGGGTAGGGATTGTCTCTATCTGTTCCTCAATTGTACTTTCCAAGTGCTTAGTACAGTGCTTGGCACACAGTAAGCACTCAATAAATACGATTGGATGAATGAATGAATGAACCCAGGTCCTTCTGACTCTCGGGCAGGTGCTTAGAGAAGCAGTGTGGCTCAGTGAAAAGAGCCTGGGCATGTGAGCCAGAGGTCATGGGTTCTAATCACGGCTCTGCCACTTGTCAGCTGTGTGACTTTGGGCAACTTCTCTGGGCCTCAATTACCTCATCTGTAAAATGGGGATGAAGACAGTGAGCCCCACGTGGGACAACCTGATCATCTCGTATCCCCCCCCCCCAGCGCATAGAACAGTGCTTGGCATATAGTAAATGCTTAACAAATGCCATCATTATTATTATTCTCACATCTTGCAGATGTGCATGTTAGACCTTGGTGACTAGGCCTGTCCTCTATTGAAAATTCAGAATATTTACTGATATCTTCACTGGTATCAGACAATGACAATCCCCATGCTGGGGTCAAAATTTTACCCATTCAATTCACTGGCATTCTATACAATTTTTTTCTTCCCTTTATGCTGCTGCATGTATTTTGTGGCAAAGTCATTTCAGAGGAAAACATGTTTTTCTCTTTGCAACAGGCTGGAAACCTGGGAAAAGAGCCTAAAATGTAATGATTTAGGCTGATTTCACTCTTCTGGGCTCAAAAATAACATGGCCAATCGTAGCTGAAGCCATCTCTAAATCACATTGTCAGGGAGATCAGTCTCCTAGTGAAAACCCAGAACTGAAAAAGCGGTGAAGTGTGGTATTATCCAACAATCCGTGATTCTACAGTGGTCTGAGCCATATCCGTTGGATTTTCAAGTCTTCTTTCTTGTCCCCAGAATTACCCCTAAAATCTTGACTTACTCCTGGCTGCGTGACTACATTCTGCTGAAGGAGGTTTTGTCAACGGAATATACCATCGCTGGGAAATGATGATGATAATGATATTTGTTAAGTGTTTACTGTATGTCAAGCGCTGTTCAGAGTACTGGAGTAGCTGAAAGATAATCAGGTTGGACTGTGTCCCACATGGGGCCCGCAGTCTTAATTCTCATTTTACAGATGAGGGAACTGAGGCCCAGAGAAGGGAAGTGACTTGGCAGAGGTCACTTAGCAGACAGGTGGCAGAGTGGGATTAGAACCCAGGTCCTTATGACTCCCAGGCTTGGGAAATATCCAATAAGCCACGCTGTTTCTCTGAGTTCTACTGTCTCCTCCTCCCTGAAAAACAAAGTCCTGTTTCTTGGAACACTAAGGTTTCTCCAAGCGCTTTCATTTCTCCAAAACACTTTTACATCTGTTATTGCCCAGTGTTTTCACCATATCTCTGGGAGGAAAGGACAGCCCAGGATTCTTATCCTTTAGACTGTAAGCTCCTCTAGACTGTAAGATCATTGTGGGCAGGGAATGCGTCTATTTATTGTTCTATTGTGCCCTCCCAAATGCTTAGTACAGTGCTTTGCACACCGTAAGCACTCAGTAAATATGATTGAATGACTGAATGAATGAAAGAATGACTTATGCACCTTGGACAGATATGGAAACCGAGGTCCAGAGAGGTGATGTGAGTTCGTTCATTCATTCATTCATTCAATCGTATTTATTGAGTGTTTACTACGTGCAGAGCACCGTACTAAGCGCTTGGAAAGTACTATTCGGCAACAGATAGAGAGGATCCCAACAACGGGCTCAAAAGTCTCTCAGCAAGCCAAAGCCAGAGCTAGATTAGAACCTCTAGATGGTGAACTCATTGTGGGCCAGGATTGTCACTCTTTATTGTTGTATTGTACTTTCCCAAGCACTTAGTACAGTGCTCTGCACACAGTAAGCACTTAATAATTACAACTGAACGAATGAATAAACCTCTCCCTGCCCCTCCTTGTCTCTCTCCATTCATTCAATCGAATTTCTTGAGTGCTTACTGTGTGCAGAGCACTGTACTAAGCTATCTCTCCCTGCCCTCACCACTTCACCCTGTCTCTCCTTATGCCCTTCCATTCCATCATGTTTATTGAGTGCTTACTGTGTGCATAGCTATGTACTAAGCACTTGGGACTTTCTCACTGTACCTCATTGAGGTACATCGATCTCATGAGGTACATCTTATCAATCTCACCTCCAACCTCTCACCCACATCCTTCCTCTGGCTTGGAACTCCCTCTCTCCTCATTTCAGATAGATAATTGTTCTTCCCAACTACTGCCCGTTTGCTGTTGTATTGAATAATAATAATAATAATAATAATAGCATGTATTAAGCACTTACTATGTGCAAAGTACTGTTCTAAGTACTGGGGTGATAGAAGGTGATCAGGTTGTCCCACGGGGGGCTCACAGTCAATCCCCATTTAACAGATGAGGTAACTGAGGCACAGAGAAGTTAAGTGACTTGCCCAAAGTCACACAGCTGACAGTTGGCAGAGCCGGGATTTGAACCCATGACCACTTGATTCCAAAGCCCGTGCTCTTTCCACTGAGCCATGCTGCTTCTCTGCTCCCAAGCATTTAGTACAGTGCTGTGCACACAGTAAGTGCTCAGTAAACATAATTGAATGAATGCATGAATCAAAGTAGGTGCTCAATAAATAGGGTTGAATGAATGAAGGAATGAATGAATGTAGGACCACCAGTGCTAGCCATAGCTGCTTCCCAGTAACCACATGGACTATTTCCAGGAGATGTCGCAGGGTCCCAACCACATATAAAAAATATCTGCCCCATCTGTACTAGCTCAACATTTCCCTCTTCTTCTGTGATGACAGAGGACCTGAGTTCTAATCCTGCCTCTTCCATTTTATAATGATAATAATGATAATAATGATGATGATCACTGTATTTTTTAATCATTTACTATGTGTCAAGCACTGTTCTATGCTCTGGGGTAGATACAAGCTAATCAGGTTGGACACAGTCCCAGTCCCACATGAGATTCATAATCTTAATCTCCATTTAACAGATGAAGCGAGTGAGGCACAGAGAAGTGAAGTGACTTGCCCTAAGACACATAGCAGACAAGTAGAGGAGTCAGAATTAGAACCCAGGTCCTTCTGACTTCCAGAGAAGCAGCATGACATAGTGGATAGAGCCTGGGCCTGGAAGTTAGAAGGACATAGGTTTTAATCCCAGCTTTGCCACTTTTCTGCTGTGTGACCTTGGACAAGTCACTTCACTTCTCTGGGCCTAATTTACCACATTTGTAAAACTGGGGATTGAGACTGTGAGTCCCACATGGGACAGGGACTGTGTCCCACTCGATTTGCCTGTATCCACCCCAGCACTTTGGAAAATGCCTGGCATATAGTAAGAGTTTAACAAAGTACCATCATTATTATTATTATTATTATTATGTGATACAGGGTCTGTGGCCAATCTGATTGACTTGTAATAATAATAATAATAATAATGATGGCATTTATTAAGTGCTTACTATGTGCAATGTACTGTTCTAAGCACTTTGGAGGTTACAGGGTGATCAGGTTGTCCCGCAGGGGGCTCACAGTCTTCATCCCCATTTTACAGATAAGGGAACTGAGGCCCAGAGAAGTTAAGTGACTTGCCCAAAGTCACACAGCTGACAATTGGCAGAGTCGGGATGTGAACCCATGACCTCTGACTCCAAAGCCTGAGCTCTTTCCAGTGAGCCACACTGCTTCTCCACCCCGATGCTTAGTTCAGTGCCTGGCACATAGTAGCCACTTACCAAATACCACAATTATTAACTCGTGGATCGTGTTCTACCCAGAACAGACCTGTGCTGTGCGGCGAACATTCCCTAATTCTTCCAAGCTATTGTACTTAGAGAGTGTAAGGGAATCATGTGTTTTTAGCAGAAATGTCCACATTCTCCTATTAAAATAACACAGCTTCATGTTTTGCTTTGTTTTTTTCCTGGCTGAGACGATGACGATCATTAATCGTGCTAAAATAAACTCATGTAAATATTGTTTTGCATTCACTCTATAACATATCATCTAGCCAGGAAAAGTAGAATCTAAAGAAAAAGCTGGCTGAAGGAGGAGACCGAGGCTTCAAATGTATGCACTCGGTTCGACCAAGGCCTAATCTACTGACACTTAGAATCTTCGCCCTCCAGGCCACAGAGTCGTTGAGTTACTGGAAGTCTAGAAAAAAGAATAACACTGTTGGCAGGTCATTTATGGATGTTGCCAAGTCTCATTTAGATGAAGTGTGGTCGATTTTGCCTAAAAGACAGTGGAACGAAGCTGATCCATGAGGCTAAAAATATTTTCCAACTGAGTTTCTGGTGGTCTTGATATACTCTAAAACCTCAATCCATCAATCAACCATTGGTATTTATTCAGCACTTACTGTTAGCAGAAGTCTGTTTAAAGTGTTTGGGACAGCAAAGTATAATGGTGTTGGTAGATATGTTCCCTACCCACAATGACTTTAAAGTCTAGAAGGGACAAGGACAGGCACTGTCCTCAACCCCAGTACTTAGTAGGGTGCTTAACACATAAAAATCACTTAAATACTATCATTATTATTATTATTATTATTATTATTATTATTATTATTATCATTATCATTATAATTATCATTATTATCATTATTGATAATTGTAGTGATAGTAGTCCAGAATTCAATCTGCTGAATGCCCTCCAGACTATCTCATAATTATAATTATAATAATAATGGTATTTGTTAAGTGCTTACTATGTGCCAAGCACTGTTCTAAGTGCTGGAGTAGATATGAGATAGGTTGTCCTATGAGGGGCTTATGGAAGCAGCATGGCTTAGTGGAAAGAACCCGGGATTGGGAGTCAGAGGTCATGGGTTCTAATCCCGGTTCCACCACTTGTCAGCTGTGTGACTTCGGGCAAGTCACTTCACTTTTCTGGGCCTCAGTTACCTCATCTGCATAATGGGGATTAAGACTGTGAGCCCCATGTGGGACAACCTGATCACCTTGTATATCCTCCAGTGCTTAGAACAGTGCTCTGCACACAGTAAATGCTCAACAGATGCCATCATTATTATTATTATTAATTCCAGTTTTGCAGATGAGGTAACTGAGACACAGAGGAGTTAAGTGACCTGCCCAAAATCACACAGCTGCTAACTGGCAGAGCTGGGATTAGAACCCACAACCTCTGACTCCGAGGCCCGTGCCTTTTCCTCTAAGCAACACTGCTTCTCTTATAGGGGCTTTGCTTCATTATAGGAAGGGAATTTGTCTGCTAATTTCTCTTGAATTGCACTCTCGCAAGCGCTTAGACAATGCTCTGCACACAGTAAGTGCTCAATAACGACGATTGAATGAATGAATGCTCTGCATATAGTAGGTGCCCAATAAATACCACTGATTGGTTGATCAATGCCACTGTCTTCTCTCCGCAGTGTGTGGTGTCTTTGCTTCAGCTGAGGGACTTTAGTATCTTCCCTCCAAGCTCACTTTTCTTAGTGGAGAAGACTAGAAACTCCTGGTGGGCAGGGAACATGTCTACAGACTCTGTTCTATTGTACTCTCTCAAGTGAGGTCAGTGCTCTGCACGTAGGAAGCGCTCAATAAATACCACCGATTGAAATGGCAGAGAATGACTTCCAGGGCTTGTTGGAAAGGGTGATCAAAGCAAGATGGTGAAAACTGACCATCAGTCGGGGTAGATTTATGCACTACCTTCCTCTGGGATTTAAGTGAAATAAAAACAGTGATATTGTTTAAGCGCTTAATGAGCAAAGGGAAGGAAAAGTCTCCAGTTTCTTCATGGGCTTAAGTAAATCTAAAGTGTTTGGATATGAGAAGCAGCATGGCTTAGTGGGCAGAGCCTGGGCTTGAGAGTCAGAGGTCATGGGTTCTAATCCCAGATTCACCACTTATCATTCATTCATTCAATCGTATTTATTGAGCGCTTACTGTGTGCAGAGCACTGTACTAAGCGCTTGGGAAGTACAAAGCTGTGTGTCTTTGGGTAAGTTACTTCACTTCTCTATGCCTCAGGGACCTCATCTGTAAAATGGGGATAAAGACTGTGAGCCTCACGTGGGACAACATGATTACCTTGTATCTATCCCAGCGCTTAGAACAGTGATTGGCACATAGTAAGCGCTTAACAAATACCATCATTATAATTATTATTGTTATTATTATTATTATTGTCTTCTGGGCTCTTACTCGTAGGCATCATGACCCTTGTCACCAATAACAATAATAAAAATAATAATGATGATGATGGCATTTGTTAAGCGCTTAATATTTGCCAAGCATTGTTCGAAGCACTGGGGGAAATACAAATTTACCAGGTTGTCCCAAGTGGGGCTCACAATTTTAATCCCCATTTTACAGATAAGGTAACTGAGGCACAGAGAAGTGCCGTGACTTGCCCAGCATCACACAGCTGACAAGTGGAGGAGGCAGGATGCCAAGGTGAATCATAGCCACACTAAAGAGGCGGTGAAGACTTTCAAATCCTTATTGAAATCACATCTCCACCAAAAGTTCTTCCCAAACTAAGGGGCCTTTTCCCTATCACCCTCCCTGTCCTGCATTTCCTATGTGTTTGGAGTTGTACTCTTCAAGCCTTTGATATTCTCTCCACCCTCAAACCCACAGCACTTTTGTACATATCTATAATTCCTTCATTTATATTAATTTCCTAACCCCTCTAGACTGTAAGGTCCTTATGGGCAGAGAATGTGTCTACCAATGGTTGTATTAGACTCACCCAAGCACCTAGTACAGTGCTCCACACATAGTAAGCGCTCATTATATACTACTGATTGATTCTGCATCTATTTTGCTTTCTGAGAGCTGTACTGAAACTATCTTTTCAAATAATAATAATAATAATAATGATGGCATTTATTAAGGCTTACTATGTGTAAAGGACTCTCTTAAACGCTGGGGAGGTTGCAAGGTGATCAGGTTGTCCCATGGGGGACTGACAGTCTTAATCCCCATTTTACAGATGAGGTAACTGAGGCACAGAGAATTTAAGTGACTTGCCCAAAGTCACACAGCTGACAACTGGTGGACCTGGGATTTGAACCCCTGACCTCTGACTCCAAAGCCCGGGCTCTTTCCACTTGGCCACGCTGCTTCTACTCCACCACTTGCCAGCTGTGTGACTTTGGGCAAGTCACTTAACTTCTCTGTGCCTCAGTTACCTCATCTGTAAAATGGGGATTAAGATTATGAGCCCCCCGTGGGATAACCTAATCACCTTCTAGCCTCCTTAGTGCTTAGAACAGTGCTTTGCACATAGCAAACACTTAATAAATGCCATCATTATTATTATTAAATCAATGTCAGCAGAGAATCAGTGTTACCTAGTGGATAGAGAGAGCATGGGTTTGGGAGACGGAAAATAATCTCAGCTCTGCCAGTCTTCTAGACTGTGAGCCCATTGTTGGGTAGGGATTGTCTCTATCTGTACTTTCCTAGCACTTAGTATAGTGTTGTGCACACAGTAAGCGCTCAATAAATACGATTGAATGAATGAATGAAATGAATGTTTGACTTTGGGCAAGTCACTTCACTTCTCTGTGCCTCAGTTGCCTCATCTGTAAAATGAGGTTAAAGACCATGAGCTCCCTGTGGGACAGGGACTGTGTCCAACCCGATTTTGTATCTATCCCAAAGCTGAGAACAGTGTCTGACACACAATAAGCACTTTATAACTGCCATAAAAAGAACCTGTTAACCAGTGTCTAAAATTGTGAAACAACAAAAGAAGAGATAAAGAAACAAATCGTTATCGGAGATGGTAATTAGCCAAGAACTGCACTGCACAGAAATAATGGAATTATGTTTTTTTTAATTGGTTTTAGCAGTTTCTGAAGGTTTGTTCTATGGGTCATACTGTCCACTACTGCAGGCTTCCAATTAAATCTACATTTATCCCCTGAGACTTTTTCTATAAAGCTGGAGAGAAGTCACAGGAGCAATAAATCAGTCAGTTGTCTTCACTGAGCGCTCACTGTGGGGAGAGCACTGTACTAAATCCTTGGGAGAGTAAAATGCAATAGAGTTGGTAGGCACATTCCCTGCCTTCAAGGAGCTTACAGTCGAGTGGAAGTTTAAGCAAAATAGTGTTCCTCTCAGTCAGAACAATAATATCCTATCTCTGAGCACACATTATTTCGAAAAATACAGATATTATTGAAACTTTTCCTCACCTTCCCCTCATCACCCCTAACCACTTTCTACCAACTAAGAAGAAGCAGAATTGCCTAGTCAGTAGAGCATGGGTCTGGGAATCAGAAGGACTTGGGTTCTAATTTCCACTCCATCACTTTCTGCTGTGTGACCTTGGGAAAGTTACTCAACAACACTGTCCCTCAATTCCCTCATCTGTAAAATAATGATTAAGTCTGTGAGCCCCATGTGGGACACAGATTGTGTCCAACCTGATTATCTTTTATCTACTCCTGTTCTTAGTACAGGTATGGCACATAATAAGCTCTTAATGAATACCACAATTATCATTCATTATTAAGTTCATCATTTCAAATTGTCAATTCTATTCCATCACTTTTATGTCTACTGAGTTAATGTTTCCAAGGATACGAAGCACCATCCTACTAGCATCAGACAGCAGCAGATCTGGAAACTGCAAGTTTCAAGGCCTACTCTGCCAGCCTTTGACAATACAGAGCCTGCTCATTGCCAGAAACTTGATATCATTAGCTTTTCAGGAACTGTGAATTTACATTCTATTGCCAGAGCCCTGAGTCCCAGACAATGACGGGAAGGGCTGCTGAAATAAAATAGCATCCAGTTGATTTGGTAGTAAAGGAGTGGGTGCAAAAAATGTCATGACTTGCTTTCGGGGATGACCTATGTTGAGATGATGTGATTACCATCAGGGCATTCCAAAGTCCAAACCCCACTGAATAACAGGATAATGAAGATGGTTCTCAGGGCAAAAGAGGACAAAAGGAGAAATCTGTGAAAATACACTCAACAATATCATCGTCCATAATATTTTTTGAACACTTACTGCATCCAGAGCTCTCTACTTGGCGCTTGCGAAAGGACGATAAAATGGGGTTGACAGACACGTTCTCCACCCACCGCGAGTTTACAGTCTAGAGGTAAGAGGAGATGAGGAAGTGTGTGGGGAGTGAAAAGATTCATTCATTCATTCACTCATTCATTCAGTTGTATTTATTGAGCACTTACTGTGTGCAGAGCACTGTACTAAGCACTTGGGAAGTACAAGTTGGCAACATATAGAGACAGTCCCTACCCAACAGTGGGCTCACAGTCTAGAAAGGGGAGACAGACAACAAAACAAAACATATTAACAAAATAAAATAAATAGAATAGTAAATATGTACAAGTGAAATAGAGTAATAAATCTGTACAAAAAACAGGTGCTGTGGGGAGGGGAAGGAGATAGGGCGGGGAGGATGGGGAGGGGGAGAGGAAGGAGCGGGCTCAGTCTGGTTAGAAGTTAATCATTCAAGAACCCAATCCTCATTCACTGTCTTAATAGTCCTTATCATCATAACAACTGTGGTATTTGGTAAGTGTTTACTATGTACCAAACACTGTATTAAACACTGAGATAGATGTTAGATGATGAGGTTGAACCCAGCCCCTGACCCTCACTAGGCTCACAGACCAAGAAGGAGGGATAGGATGTATAGAATCCTCATTTCACAGATGAAGAAACTGAGGGACGGAGAAGCTAAGCGGCTTGCTAGAGGTCATGCAGCCGCCAAGTGACACCGTCAGCATTAGAACCCAGGTCTTCCAACGGCCAGGCCCGTGTGCTATCCACTAGACTGCACTGTCTCTGGGGGAAGAGAGAAGGGCAGTCTATCCTACTGACCATGTTTCTGTGGTTCATCTGGTGAGGCTAATGAGAAAAGGAGGCTACAGACCTGAGTGATCCAGTCCAAACAATAGCTGAATTTGGTTTCCGGTGGTGAAAGAAGTTCATCTGCCCTTGGATGTATCTTTGGACCCAAACCACTTGGAAGAAGCAGCGTCTGTTTGATACAGACTAAGATTAAGCCCATTGTCACTGTCCAACCTCAAAAGGGGAGAATCAGAGCAGCGTCTGTTTTGGATTCCGAGTCAAGTATGAACGAGAGACCCCCAAGGGGCACAAAGGATAGGTGTTTCATTCATTTGATCAGATTTGTTGAGCACTTAGTATGTGTGATCACTGTACTAAGAGCTTGGGAGAGTATAGCACAACAAAGATGCATCCCCTACCCACAAATAGTAATAATAATAATGATGGTATTTGTTAAGTGCCTACTATGTGCAAAGCACTGTTCTAAGCTCTGGGGGGGATGCAAGGTGATCAGGTTGCCCCACGTGGGGCTCACAGTCTTAATTCCCATTTTACAGATGAGGTAACTGAGGCCCAGAGAAGTTGTGACTTGCCCAAAGTTACATAGCTGACAATTGGTGGAGCTGGGATTTGAACCCATGACCTCTGATCCCCAAGCCCGGGCTCTTGTCATTGAGCCACGCTGCTTCTCTGACAACCAGACAAATTTTTTTTTATGGTATTTGTTAAGCTCTTACTATGTGACAAACACTGTTCTAAGTGCTGGGGTACATTCAAGGGAAATAGGTCAGACACATCCCCTGACCTGCATGGACCTCACAGTCTAAGTAGGAGGGAGAACAGTAATAATAACGATAATAATTTTGGTATTTGTTAAGCACTTACTATGTGCCAGGTACTGTACTAAGCACTGGGGTGAATATACGTAAATTGGCTTGGGCATAACCCCTGTCCCACATGGGGCTCAAAGTCTTAATTTTTGTTTTACAAATGAAGTAACTGAGGCCCAGGGAAGTGAAGTATAATATATAATGATGATGGTACTTGTTAAGGTCTTACTATGTGCCAAGCACTGTTCTAAGCACTGGGGTAGATACAAGTTAATCAGGTTGGACAGAGTCCCCATCCTACATGGGGCTCACACTCCTAATCCCTGTTTTACAGATGCAGTAACTGAGGCCCAGAGAAGTTAAGTGACTTGTCCAAGGTCACAGAGCAGACATGCGGCAGAGCTGGGATTAGAACCCAGGCCCTTCTGATGGCCAGGCTGGGGCTCTCTCTACTAAGCCATGTGCCTTCTCAGAGCAAGAGACCTGAGGCTCAGAGATGTAAAGTGATTTGTCCAGGGTCACACAGCTGGGAGGTGGAGAAGCCAGGATTAGAACCCAGGTCCTCTGACTCGCAAGCCCGGGCTCTATCCATTAGGCACACTGCTTCAGGGGACGTCTCTATTTGGGGACACCGCGTTGTCCTTCTAGGTTTTCCGTTTGCCTCTGGAGAAGGTTGAAGCTAAAGGAGACATCCACATAGAACCTCTCCTCCAACTTGGGTGAGGAATGGGATAATCCGCCTTTAATCTCTTCTCCTCTCTGAACCTCTACTTCCAGCTGCGTGAGAGGGGAGCCCAGGGATGTTTATCCTAGAGGTGTGTGAAATACTTTCCAGAAACCAGGCCTGCCCCGGGCCATCAGCGATGGGAAATACTTCGTGGACGAGACCTAATTGTGTCTTTGTCAGGTTCTAAAATGGGGCCTCTTCGGTTTACTTATCAAGGACGAGACATTCGCTCTCTGCCAGGGTTGCCATAACATGACTTTATCACACTTGGTCATTATTTGTTATCTTGCCACAAATATGCCAGTTCCCCTTTCGTTTCTTCCTTGTTGTCTCCCCTGTCATTTCAGGTTTCTCCCCCTTCTAGACTCGAGCCCATTGTTGGGTAGGGACCATCTCTAGATGTTGCCGACTTGTACTTCCCAAGCTCTTAGTACAGTGCTCCGCACATAGTAAGCACTCAATAAATACAATTAAATGAACGAATGAATGAGGCCATTGGAAAACGGGGCTTGGAACAAAAGCGAAGCGGAGTTACAGGAAAAGCAAAGGCCATTTCACTCAAAATGACCTTCCTCGGGGAGGGATTTCTAAAGGGCGTTAGCGTTGCTAGGAAGAAGAGTGAGACAAGGGCTTCCTTAGAGGGATAGGTTTGGATTTGAGATCTGGATATACATCAGTATTGTATTTAAATTAATGCCTTTCTCACCCTCTAGACTGTGAGCTCGTAATGGGCAGGGAATTCGTCTACCAACTCTGTCGTATTGTACTCTCCCAAGTGGTTAATACAGTGCTCTGCACACAGTAAGAGCTCAGTAAATACAATTGATTGATTAACAGTAAATGTGTTTTTTATTAAGTGCTTACAATATGCCAGGCAAGCATTGGGGTGGATACAAGCATATCAGTTGGACACACAGTCTTAATCCTCATTTTACAGCTGAGGTAACTGAGGCACGGAGAAGTAAAGTGGCTTTCCCAAGCCCACACTCCTGCCTGGGTTTGCAGAAGTGGGAAGCTGATCAAATAATCTGGATGACCCAGGCTGAAAAAAAAAGCACTTTTGTCTGAAGTGTCGAGATAATTAAGGCATTCAACAATCATTCATTCATTCATTCAATCGTATTTATTCAGCGCTTACTATGTGCAGAGCACTGTACTAAGTGCTTGGGAAGTACCAGTTGACTGAGATATTCGTTAAGCTTAATATGTGGCAAGCACTGTGCTAAGTGCTGGAGAAAATGCAATCAGATCAGATACAGTCCCTGTCCCCCCCAGGGCTCATAGACTAAGGAAGAGGGAAAACAGGAATTTAATCTCTATTTTACTGATGAGGAAAACTGAGGCCCAGGAGAAGCAGCGTGGCTCAGTGGAAAGAGCACAGGCTTTGGAGTAAGAGGTCATGAGTTCAAATCCTGGCTCCACCTATTGTCAGCTGTATGACTTTGGGCAAGTCACTTCACTACTCTGTGCCTCAGTTACCTCATCTGTAAAATGGGGATGAAGACTGTGAGCCCCCCGTGGGACAACCTGATCACCTTGTTACCTCCCCGGTGCTTAGAACAGTGCTTTGCACATAGTAAATGCTTAATAAATGCCATCATTATTATTATTATTATTATTAAGTGAAGTGTCTGGCCAAGGTAACACAGCAGGGAATGGCAGAACTGGGATTAGAACCCAGATCTCCCTACTCCCAAGCCTAAGCTCTGCCTTGCCAGAATGACCTAGAGGACTCTGACAATAAGTGGGCTTCTTCCTTCTTTGACTGAGAGCCTCTCATGTGACAAGATCTGAGTCCAATCTGATTATTTTGCAGTCACTATGGTATTCGTTAGGTGCTTACCAAGTGCCAAGCACTGTACTAAGAGTTGGGGGTAGATACAAGCTAATCAGGTCCCACACGGGGCTCACAGTCTAAGCAGGAGGGAGAACAGGTATTTTGCAGATGAGGGAACTGAGGCACAGAGAAGTTAAGTGACTTGCCCAAAGTCACAGAGCTGAGAAGTGACGGAGCCATGATTAGAGCCAGGGTCCTCAGACTCCGAAGTCCGTGCTCTTTCCACTAGGCCTCACTGATTCTCACCAATGCTTAACACATAGTGAGATCTTAATTAGTTATAATAGCACCATGAGAAGCAGAGAGAAGCAGCGTGGCTCAGTGGAAAAGGGCCCGGGCTTTAGATTCAGAAGTCATGGGTTCAAATCCAGGCTCCAGCGATTATCAGCTGTGTGACTTTGGGCAAGTCACTTAACTTCTCTGTGCCTCAGTTCCTTCATCTGTAAAATGGGGGTTAAGATTGTGAGCCCTCCGTGGGACAACCTGATCACCTTGTAACCTCCCCAGCACTTAGAACAGTGCTTTGTACATAGTAAATGCTTAATAAATGCCATCATTATTATTATTATTATTATTATTAGCACCGTGTATTAGTGGAGATTGCTAAGAGCTTGGGAAGGACAGTGTGAAGAAGTAACCCATTCCCTGACCCCAAGGAGTTTCTTCTCTTATTCATTCATTCATTCAATAATATTTATTGAGCACTTACTGTGTGCAGAGCACTGTACTAAGCGCTTGGGAAGTACAAGTTGGCAACATACAGAGACGGTCCCTACCCAACGATGGGCTCACAGTCTAGAAGGGGGAGACAGACAATAAAACAAAACATGTGGACAGGTATCAAGTCGTCAGAACAAATAGAATTAAAGCTTAATGCACATCATTAACAAAATAAATAGAATAGTAATGGAAGATGATCATCTTAAAAATAGCTGCAACCAGCATGGTCAAAATCAATAACCGAGTATGCAATTATACATGTATTTGTTCAGGTGTAAGTTCATAAACACTTGCATTGTCTGAAGGGATGGTAGAGAAGCAGCGTGGCTCAGTGGAAAGAGCACAGCCTTGGGAGTCAGAGGTTGTGGGTTCTAATCCTGACTCTGCCACATGTCTGCTGTGTGACCTTGGGAAGTCAGTTCTCTGAGCCTCAGTTACCTCATCTGTAAAATGGGGATTAGGACTGTGAGCCCCATGTGGGACAATCTGATCGCCTTGTATCCCTCCATTGCTTAGAACAGTGCTTCGCACATAGTAAGCGCTTAACAAATGCCATCATTATTATTATTATTTTATTACTTAAGTGGTATTTATTACGGTATTTGTTAAGCACTTACTGTGTGCAAGTCACGGTACTAAGCGCTGGGGTGGATACAAGCAAATCAGATTGGACACAGTCCCTGTCCCACGTGGGGCTCACGGTCTCAATCCCCTTTTAATAGATGAGATAACTGAGGCACAGAGAAGTGATGCAACTTGCCCAACATCACACAGCAGACAAGTGGCGGAACCGGGATTGAAACCCATGACCTTCTGATTCCCAGGCCCGTGCTCTATCCACTATGTATAGCTGCTTCTGAGTACTCATTTATTGCGTGCTTACTGTGTGCAAAGTACTGCATTAAACACATGGAAAAGTTGGCGATATTGAGTTGATAGGTCTGATGTTTGTCCACAGGGGTTTCAGGATAATACCACTCAAGGAATTGGAAAGTCAATTAACAATTAGTACAGCACTTAGAACAGTGCTTGACATATAGTAAGTGCTTAACAAATGCCATCATTGTTATTATTATTACCATCATTACATGCTTCCTGTACCTCTAATTCTGGGAAACCTACCCTCCATATCTGTCTTTTCACATCTATAAACACTACTTGTTATACATTTCAGACTGTACCTGTTGGCCTAGGTGTATTAGACAACATCACTGGGGTTGTTGTGATGTAGAATAGACTGACTCAAGAGCATGTTTCCAGAAGTATGGTCTAGAAAAATGTTTTTACAAGTTATTCAATGCGGACTGTGGACCAACGGATCGCTTTGCCGACGACCTTAAAGGGGATTGCAGAGGAGAGACCGAAGGACACGGGAGTGTGCAGCCTCATCTTTAAAGCACACCAATACACAGCTCATTATATATAAGCTGAGTTATAAAAATCTGCCTTGAGAGCAGGAACCTCTGTGTCTCCTGACTCACTAGGGAAAGGCATTCTTCAGACTGATGTGGCGTGACAATGTGAAACTTGGTCGAAATTGCAAGGCCATTATTGCTAAAACAATAAAAAGTTGTAAACTGTTGACCTTTACCAGAGACGCTGCTTGATTTTTTTTTCTCATGTCAAACAGTGCAAGAGAAATGCCAGAAACCAAGGATTTGTAATCTCCTGTTCAAGAATAGCAAAGTGAAAGGCCCTGCTGGAGTTTGAGGAAAACAGAAGTTGAAATTACAAGGCATCATTGTTTTTTCTTCTTTAATAATGTGTTATTAAGAGTCCAAAGGAGGCCTGGATTGCTGGTTCCTCTCTTCCTTCTTCTGTTCTTCCTTCTCTTCCGGATCTTCCTCCTTCTTCTCCCCTTCTTCCTTCTCCTGCTTCTCTCTTCCTCCTCCCTTCCACCACCTCTTTTCCCTCCTCTCCCCCCTCCGCTCCTCTCCCCATCCCTTTTCTCTCCCTCCTCCCCTTCTTTCCCTTCCTCCTCCCTCTCCTTCCCTTCCTCTGTCCTTCCCAACACTAAAATGCAAGAAGTACTTGACAAACCATGAGTAAGAAAATGGTGGTCTTTGTTAAAGCACCATCCTGAGAATGGGGCTCATAATCTAAGGAGGAGGGAGAACAGATATGTAGATTGAGATTGTGAGCCCCATGTGGAACAGGAACGGTGTCCATCCTGATTACCTTGCATCTACCCCAGCACTTAGTACAGTGTCTGGCACATAATAAATGCTTAACAAATACCACAATTGTCACGGTCAATCATAATCATCAATTCCCTCATCTGTAAAATAGAGATTCAATAGCTGTTCTCCTTCCTCCTTAGACTGTGGAACCTGATGATCTTACATCTACCCCAGTGCTTAATGCAGTGCTTGGCACATAGTAAGCGCTTAGCAAATACTTTGTCTTGTCTTATGCCGTCAAGTCGTCTCTGACCCATAGCGACATCACGGACACATCTCTCCCAGAAGGCCTCACCTCCATTTGCAATTGTTCTGGTAGAGGATCCAGAGAGTTTTCTTGGTAAAAATCCAGAAGTGGTTTACCATTGCGTCCTTCCACGCAGCAAACTCGAGTCTCTCCCGTGCCCCTACTGCCCAGCATGGGTGAGTTTTGACTTGTAGCAGATTGCCTTCCACTCTCTAGCGACTGCCCAAGCTAGGAATGGAAAGGTTTGGCCTCTGTTCTCCCTCCCATAGCCGAGACTGGTAGAGGACTGGAAACTCTCCAGGTTCAACCCTGATAGGGACATCAAGACTTCAGGGAGTAACAAATACCACATGTATCCTAAATGTTGGTAATGCCTGGTGTTGTCTTCTCTTTTGCCCAAAGAGAGCCCACCTCCTTCCTGAAGGCATAATGGCATTTATTAAGTGCTTACTATGTGCAAAGCACTGTTCTAAGCGCTGAAGGCAGGTTCTCATGTAGGTCTGTCTTCAGCAACTGACTCTCAGAGTTCAGTTGCTCCATCAGTCGAGTTTATTGAGTGCTTACTGTGTGCAGAGCACTGTACTAAGTGCTTGGAAGAGTACACTACCATGATAAACAGACACATTCCCCACCCGTAATGATCCAGAGAGGAAGAGAGATAGAAATATGAAGCAATAAATGACAGATATTCACTTAAGTGCCATGGGGCTTGGAGTGCGGATGAATAAAAGGAGCAAGTCAGGGATAAGCAGAAGTTCAGTGTCCTAGCTGGAGGCTTTTTTATTACCCAAAAACTAGATCCACTACTTAGCGTACACTACAGCACCGGGCTATGATTGATAATGATTTGGGCATTGAGAAGAATCTGGCTCTTTAGAATGTAATCTATGTGGCTGGCTAGTCTACGTTTAGTCATTACAATTCTGATGATAGCACGTGAGGCCTACTGAAAGTTTCTATGCTTATTAGTATACTGATATAAGATGTTATTCTTGGTTTTATGAGGAAATTCCCCAGTTTGAATAACAACAACAACAAAAAGCTAATTGACGATTTACGATAGGGAAAGGAAATTTTGAGTCACCGGTAGGCTTTTGTTTCTTGCATTTGTTAAGTGCTTACTATGTGTCAGGCTTACTATGTGGATAGAGGTGAAGCAGCATGGAGTAGTGCACAGAGCACAGCCTGGAAGTCAGAAGGTCATGGGTTCTAATCCCAGCTCCTCCACAAGTCTGCTGTGTAACCTTGGGCAAGTCCTTTCACTTCTCTGTGCCTCATTTTCCTCATCTGTAAAATGGGGATTAAGACTGTGAGCCCCACTTGGGACAACCTGATCACCTTGTATTCCCCCTTCACTTAGAACAGTGCTTTGCACATAGTAAGTGTTTAATAAATGCTGTAATTATTATTATTATTACTCTCTGTGCCTCAGTTTCCTCATCTGTAAAATGAGGATTGAGACTGTGAGCCCCACGTGGAACAGGAACTGAGTCCAACCTGATTTGCTTGGATCCAGTACAGTGCCTGGCACAAAGTAAGCACTTAACAAATACCATTCATTCATTCATTCAATCATATTGATTGAGTGCTTGCTGTGTGCAGAGCACTGTACTAAGCGCTTGGGAAATACAAGTAGGCAACATAGAGAGATGGTCCCTACCCAACAACTGGCTCATAGTCTAGAAGGGGGAGACAGACAACAAAACAAAGCATGTAGACAGGTGCCAAAATAGTCAGAACAATTAGAATTAAAGCTATATGCACATCATTAACAAAATAAATAGTAAATATGTACAAGTAAAATAGAGTAATAAATCTGTACAAATATATATACAGGTGCTGTGGGGAGGGGAAGGAGGTAGGGCCGGGGGGATGGGGGAGGAGGAGAGGAAAATGGGGGCTCAGTCTGGGAAGGCCTCCTGGAGGAGGGGAGCTCTCAGTAGGGCTTTGAAGGGAGGAAGAGAGCTAGCTTGGTGGATGTGTGGAGGGAGGGCATTCCAGGCCAGGGGAAGGGCGTTATTATTATTATTATTAGTGTTACTATTATAGAAGGTAATCAGTTTGGACAAACTCTATGTCCAACTTAATCTCCATTTTCCAGATGGGGTGCTGAGGCACAGAGAAATGAAGTGACTTGCCCAGAGTCACACAGCAGACGAGGGGCAGAAGCAGGATTAGAACCCATGTCCTTCTGACTCCCAAGCCCGGGGCCTATCCATTAGGCCTTGCTGCTTTCCTCCAGCCTAACAAGAGTCCTGCCCTGTGGTGATATCAATCGTGACATTTATTGAGTACTGACTGTGTTCAGAGCACTGCACTAAACATTGGAGAGAGGACAACACAATTGAATCGGGAGACAAACGGGGAGACAGACATGTAAATAATTTATGGATCTATACTTAGGTGCTTTGAGGCTGGGGGTGGGATGACTATCAAGTGCTTGAAGGGTACAGAGCCCAGAGAAAAGGTGATGTGGAAGGGAGAGGGAGTAGGGAAAAAGAGGGCTCGGTAAGAAAAGCCTCTTGGAGGAGGAGTGGGCCTATGAAGGCGTTAGAAGGAGCCGGGAAAGGGAGTAATAAAAGTCACCAGTCTCCATCTAAGCAGTCTCTCTTCTCCCCAGCCCCAGATCCTAGATGAAATAGATTTAGCTGACAGATGCTTTTGAGACAAGTGCCAAGACAAATATCCTTGTGTGGGTGTTTGGTTTTGTGGCACATGTTGAAAGATCTGATTAAAGGTGAAAGATGGCCTTGAAAAGAATTCCTTTTTTTTTTCTGCTGAGTTTCCAAGTATTGAACAACAAAACAATCCACTGTAGGAAGCTTTGGTTGGGACTCAGCCTGACAGAGAGTTTGTAAAATCTTTGGGGGATAGAAAAATGTAAACGAACCAATACCACAACTGAAGTGGTCTAAAAATAAGTTTGTTTGATTTGGGGCATGCCAGTAACATCACTGGAATTATGGCTCAGAAAAGGTAGAAAAACCGTCTCCCTGGGCAGAATGAAAAAGAGTAAACAAATATGTTTACATAACCTTGAGGAGGAAATAATCTGGCTTCCTACATTGCCTGGAAATTCAAGGTCCTGAATGGCAGGAATTATAAAGTTTTAGGAGAGGGTTTCAGGGGTTTGGAATTTGGCTCTCGTCTTGACTTCCCATATAAGGATGGTATTTCTTCAGCGCTTACTATGTGTCAAGTACTGTCCTAAGCACTAGATAGATACGAGCTAATCAGGTTGAACACAGTCCCTGTCTCACATTGGGCTCATAGTCTTGATCCCCATTTTACAGATGAGGTAACTGAGTCACAGAGAAGTCAAGTGACTTACCCAAGGTCACTCAGCAGACAAAAATATAATAGTCTATCTTAAATGTACTCACTGCATCTTTTTAATTTCTTGGATGTGTTCTTATTTTTCCCAAGTTCATCCATACTAATTAATTTTATTGCATGATAGTGTCACAAGATCCCTGTGAGATGGAGAAGCGTTATTATCCCCATTTTACAGTGCAGAAATTGAGGTAATGCTGGATGAGCCTCAGAACTGAGACTTCAATTAATAACGGCAAATGGTATGGCCTAGTGGAAACAATGTAGGCGCAAGATTTGGGAGATCTGGGTTCAAATCCCATTTTTGCCACTCGTCTGCGGTGCGACCATGGGCAAATCTCTTAACTTCTCTGTGCCTCAGTTTCCTCATTTGGAAATGTGGATTAAATGCTGTCCTCCCTTCCCCTTAGACTATGAGTCCCATTTGGGATGGGGACTCTGCCCAACCCGATTTGCTTGTATTCATCCCAGCCCTTAGTACAGTACCTGACACATAATAATAACTGGTACTCATTCATTCAATCAAATTTATTGAGCAATTACTGTGTGCAGAGCACTGTACTAAGCACTTTAAGTGCTTACTATGTGCCAAGCACTGATCTAAGCACTGGGGAGATACAGGTGAGTCAGGTTGGACACAGTCCCTGTCCCACATGGGGCTCACACCGTTAATCCCCAATTTACAGATGAGGTAACTGAGTCACCGAGAAGTGAACTGATCTGCCCAAGGTCACACAACACACTAGTGCTGGAGCCGGGATTAGAACCCAGGTCCTTCTGACTCTTAGGCCCGTGCTTTATCCACTAAGCCATGCTGATCTCCTCATAGTAAGCACTAAATCAATTCTCTGTGCCTCAGTTACCTCATCTGTAAAATGGGGATTAAGATTGTGAGTCCCCGTGGGACAACCTGATCACCTTGAAACATCACGAGTGCTTAGAACAGTGCTTTGCACACAGTAAGTGCTTAATAAATGTCATCATCATTATTGTTATTACCACAATTATTGTTAATATTATTCTCTGCTGTTTGATCTTATTTATTCAGATCATATGTTTTGTTTTGTTGTCTGTCTCCCCCTTCTAGACTGTGAGCCCGTTGTTGGGTAGGGACCGTCTCAATAAATATGACTGAATGAAGGAATGAATGAACGTAGTAAGCACTTAATCAATACCACAATTATTGTTAATATTATTGCCTGCTATGTGATCTTGGGTAATTCACTTAACTTCTGGACTGTGAGCCAGTTGTTGGGTAGGGACCGTCTCTCTATGTTGCCGACTTGCACTTCCCAAGCGCTAAGTACAGTGCTCTGCACACAGTAAGAGCTCAATAAATACGAATGAATGAATGAATGAATGAATGAACTTCTCTGTGCCTCAGTTACTTCATCTGTAAAATGTAGATTAGGACTGTGAGCCCCTTGTAGGCTCTATCTCAGAATTTAGGGCAGTGCTTGACATGTAATGAAGGCTTAACAAATACTATAAAAAATAAGTAACCTTCTACTGCAGCAATGTGAGGGTGGCTGGTGTTTTGACCTGTCTCTTAAATTTACATTTTTAATAATGTCCCATCTGCTTTTGGGCCCTATAATAATAGTGACAGCATTTATTAAGTGCTTACTATGTGCAAAGGACTGTTCTAAGCACTGGAGAGGTTACAAGGTGATCAGCTTGTCCCCCAAGGGGCTCACAGTCTTAATCTCCATTTTTACAGATGAGGTAACTGAGGCACAGAGAAGTGAAGTGACTTGCCCAAGGTCACACAGCTGACAATTGGCAGAGCGGGGATTTGAACCCATGACCTCTGACTCTCAAGCCTGTGCTCTTTCCACTGAGCCACGCTGCTTCTATTGCGGTAGACCAGGCAAAGGAGGAACCAGAAGCAGCACGGCCTAGTGGAAAGAGCACAGGCCCGGGAGTCAGAAGACCTGAGTTCTAATCCTCACTCTGCCCCACACCTGCTGTGACACCCTGGGCATGTCACTTCACTTCTCTGTGCCTCAGTTATCCTATTCTCCCTCCTACTTAGATAGTGAGCCCCCATGTAGGACAGGGACTGTGTTGAACTTAATCAACCTGTATTTACCCCAGTGCTTAGAACAGTGTTTGACACATGGTAAGCACTTAAGAAATACCTTAAAACAAAGGGGCGGCGGGGGGGGGATGAAAGGGAAGTCGTTGAGCAACCCACACAAACACTACTTTTCATTCATTCAATCGTATTTATTGAGCGCTTACTGCGTGCAGAGCACTATACTAAGTGCTTGGGAAGTCCAAGTTGGTAACATATATACAGTGCTCTGCACACAGTAAGCGCTCAATAAATATGATTGAATATAGAGACGGACCCTACCCAACAACGGGCTCGCAGTCTAGAAGGGGGAGACATGTTCGCAAGGCTTTGCATCATGTTTATGGCTGGGAGCCTGACCGCCTGTTGATCAGGACTTGTGAGAAGCCTGCGTCTCAAAGGACCACAAGCTCCATCCTCCCAGCTTGGAATCGCGGTGAGAGTCATGAAGACGCTGAGCCCTCCTCCAATCTCCATCAATCACTCTGCACCAATCGATCAATCAATCGTATTTACTGAGTGCTTACTGTGTGCAGAGCACTGTACTAAGTGCTTGGGAAGTACAAGTTGGCAACATATAGAGACGGTCCCTACCCAGCAGTGGGCTCACAGTCTAGAAGGGGGAGACAGAGAACAAAACACAACATATTAATAAAATAAAATAAATAGAATAGATATGTACAAGTAAAATAAATAAATAGAGTAATAAATCCGTACAAACATATATACATATATACAGGTGCTGTGGGGAAGGGAAGGAGGTAAGGTGGGAGGGATGGAGAGGGGGAAGAAGGGGAGAGGGGGACAGGGATCTGTCATCCTGGACTGCCTGGATGAGGATTGCCTACCCCGGAATCCACTGGGGCCTAGGCGCCTCCCTGTCTTCCCCTGCTGTGTTAGACTCCCCCCTGCTCCCCTCAAAGGGCCCTCTGGACTCTCCCCCTTCTAGACTGTGAGCCCCTATTGGGTAGGGACCGTCTTTGTGTTACCAACTTGTACTTCCCAAGCGCTTAGTACAGTGCTCTGCGCACAGTAGGCGCTCAATAAATACGATCGAATGAATGAATGAATGAATGACAAGCCTCATGGCTTAATGGCTAGAGCAGGGCCCCAGGAGTCAGACCGACCTGCGTTCTAATCCCGGCTCTGCCACATAATAATAATAATAATGATGACATTTATTAAGTGCTTCCTGTGTGCAAAGCACTGTTCTAAGTGCTGGGGAGGATACAAGGTGATCAGGTTGTCCCACAGGGGGCTCACAGTCTTCATCCCCATTTTACAGATGAGGTAACTGAGGCACCAAGAAGTATAATAATAATAATAATAACCAATAACAATAATAATAATAATAATAATAATAATGATAATAATGAGTCCTTTTAGACTGTGAGCCCACTGTTGGGTAGGGACTGTCTCTATATGTTGCCAATTTGTACTTCCTAAGCGCTTAGTACAGTGCTCTGCACATAGTAAGCGCTCAATAAATACAATTGATGATGATAATAATAATAATAATGGCATTTATTAAGTGCTTGCTGTGTGCAAAGCACTGTTCTAAGCGCTGGGGAGGATACAACGTGATCAGGTTGTCCCACGTGGGGCTCACAGTCTTCATCCCCATTTTACAGATAAGGTAACTGAAGCACCGAGAAGTTAAATGATTTGCCCAAAGTCACACAGCTGACAATTGGCGGAGCTGGGATTTGAGCCCATTACCTCTGACTCCAAAGTCCGGGCTCTTTTTCACTGAGCCACGCTGCTTCTCTATGTCAGCTGTGTGACCTTGGGTAAGTCATTTCACTTCTCTGGGTTTCAGTTACCCTCATCGGCAAAATGAGCCCCATGTGGGACAGGGACTGTGTCCAGCCTGTTCAACTGGTATCAACCCTCATGCTTAGAAAGGTACCTGACACCTAGTAAGCATTTAACAAATACAATCATCATCATCCCATGCTGGTCTCTTTTTCTGTCCTCAAGCATTGACATCTTAAGTCTACAAGAACAGTGCTTGGTACATAGTAAGCGCATAACAAATACCATAATAACTATTGTTATTTATTATTATTACTATTATCATTATAATTAGGAATGCTGCCTTGGGGTCCTTATGGCTTTTTTTTTTCAAAAGGAGGATGACTCTTGGCCTAGTAGATAGAGCCCGGGCTTGGGAGTCATAAGGTCATGGGTTCTAATCCCTGCTCCACCACTTGTCTGCTGTGTGACCTTGGGCAAGTCACTTCATTTCTCCGGGCCTCAGTTCCCTCATCCATCCAATGGGGATTGAGGCTGTGAGCTCCACGTGGGACAGGGACTATGTCCAACCCGATTTGCTTGTGTCCACCCTATTGCTTAGTCAATGCCAGGCACATAGTAAGCGCTTAAAAAATGCCATGATTATTATTGTTATTGTTATTATTACGAAGAAGAAGAAGGCCCTCTCAACCTGGTTACTTGGATTTTTGCTCCCGCTCAGTGATCATGGCTTCGAGGTTCAGGAAACAGTGAGAAAGGAGTCCCGGCCAGCGATCTGTTGAGAGGTAGACCCCGGCAGCTCTCCAGCCGAACAGCTTGTGGGTGGGCGGCCCTCACCTCGACGCCGCGTGAGGTAACGTCGTCTCTTGAGGAGGCCTGTAAATCTTCCAGCCCCGAGGCTTTCCCGGGGTCCCCCAGCTCGGCGGGGGTGACCACACATTCTCTGGCTCCCATTCAGAGGCTCCCTGGCTGAGGCAGGGAGAGTGACGTCGCACTGAGACCGTCGAGAGAAATGATAGATGAGTTGACCCCCAGGGCCAAACTCTCCGAAATTGGCGGCTTGGAGGCCCCTCTCCTTTCTGGGGCTCACACGGAGACATTGCTTCCAGAAATGGGGGAAAGGGCCTGTGGGGGCTCCTTTCCCTGAGCGCAGAACTACAAAAAAAGGAGTAGGGCAAACATCTAAGAACATCCCAACATCTGGGCCAGGTGTTTATTCATTCATCAATCCTATATATGGAGCGCTTACTGGGTTCAGAGCACTATACTACAGAGAAGCAGCGTGGGTCAGTGGAAAGAGCCCGGGCTTTGGAGTCAGTGGTCATGGGTTCAAATCCCGACTCTGCCAATTGTCAGCTGTGTGACCTTGGGCAAGTCACTTAACTTCTCTGTGCCTCAGTTACTTCATCTGTAAAATGGGGGTTAAGACTGTGAGCCCCCCATGGGACAAACTGATCACCTTGAAACCTCCCCAGTGCTTAGAACAGTACTTTGCACATAGTAAGTGCTTAATAAATGCCGTCATAATCATCATCATCATATATTGAGCACTTACTGTGTGAAGAGCACTATACTACGCACTTGGGAGAGTACAGTACAACAGTAAACAGATTCATTCCCTGCCCACAGGGAGCTCACAGTCTAGAGGTGGGGAGACAGACATCAATACAAATAAATAAAAGGACAGATATGGACAAGAGTGGTGTGGGGCTGGGAGGGGGGAAGAACAAAGGGAGCGAGTCGGGGTGACGCAGAAGGGAGTGGGAGATGAGGAAAACTGGGGCTTAGTCTTGGAAGGCCTCTTGGAGGAGATGGGCCTTCAATAAAGCTTTGAAGTGGCGGATAGTACAGTGCTCTGCACACAGTAAGTGCCCAATAAATATGATTGAATGAATCTCTTGGAATTGAGGAGGGAAACCCTTAGCTATTCTCCATTCACACCCTGGCACGAGGGTGAGGGAATTGGCAACTGGAAACTTGCAAATGAGGATTTGGGTGCTGCTGGCCTGCTGGAAAGACAAGACTTGTAGGGAAGAAACATTGTCTAATAATAATACTAATAATGATGGCATTTGTTAAGCGCTTACTATGTGCAAAGCACTGTTCTAAGTGCTGTGGGGGGGATACAAGGTGATCAGGTTGTCCCATGTGAGGCTCACAGTCTTAATCCCCATTTTACAGACAAGGTAATTGAGGCTCAGAGACGCTAAGTGACTTGCCCAAGGTCACATAGCAGACAAGTGGTGGAGCTGGGATTCGAACCCATGACCTCTGACTCCAAAGCCCGTGCTCTTTCCAGTGAGCCACGCTGCTTACGGATCTGGGCGTCAGAAGGACCTAGGTTCTAATTCCGTCTCTGCCACATGTCTGCTGTGTGACCTTGGGCAAGTCACTTCACTTCTCTGGGCCTCATTTACCACATCTGAAAAGAAGGGATTAAAACTGTGAGCCCCATGGGGTACAGGGACTGTGTGCAACCTGATTAGCTTGCATCTACCAAAGTGCTTAGAACAGTGCTTGACCCCTAGTAAGTGTTTAAAAAAAATCGTAATCATCATTGTCATGTGCTGGTCTCTTTCTCCATCCTCAGGCACTGACATCCTAAGAGTCCTCCTTGATGATATAGGGTGAACAGTCAATCAGTAGACCAGAACCTTTCCCTCAAGGAGTTTACGGTCTAGTGCAGGGAATTTTCGTTCATTAATTCATTCAATTGCATTTATCGAGCACTTACTATGTGCACAGCACTGTACTAAGTGCTTGGGAAGTACAAGTTGGCAACTTATAGAGACGGTCCCTACCCAACAACGGGCTCACAGTCTAGAAGGGGGAGACAGACAACAAAACAAAACATATTAACAAAATGAAATAAATAGAATAGTAAATACGTACAAGTAAAATAAATAGAGTGATAAATCTGTACAAACATATATACAGGTGCTGTGGGGAGGGGAAGGAGGTAAGGCGGGGGGGTGGGGAGGGGGAGAGGAAGAAGGGGGCTCAGTTTGGGAAGGCCTCCTGGAGGAGGTGAGCTCTCAGTAGGGCTTTGAAGGGAGGAAGAGAGCTAGCTTGGCAGATGTGCGGACGGAGGGCATTTCGGGCCAGGGGGAGGACGTGGGCCAGGGGTCGATGGCAGGACAGGCGAGAACGAGGCCCAGTGAGGAGGTTAGCGGTGGAAGAGGAGCGAAGGGTGCGGACTGGGCTGGAGAAGGAGAGAAGGGAGGTGAGGTAAGAGGGGGCGAGGGGATGGACAGCCTTGAAGCCGAGAGTGCGGAGTTTTCACCTGATGTGTAGGTTGATTGGTAGCCACTGGAGATTTGTGAGGAGGGGAGTCACATGCCCAGAACGTTTCTGCACAAAGATGATCAATCCATCATCAATTAATGGTATTTATTGAGTTCTTGCTGTGTGTGCAGTGTATTATGGGATGCACTTGGGAGAGTACATGTATTTATTGAGTTCTTGCTGAGTGTGCAGTAAATTATGGGATGCACTTGTGAGAGTACAGTCGGTTGGTAGACATGATCCCTGCCCTCGAGGAGCTCACAGACTAGCCAAATGGCTAATAATAATTATTATAATGATAATGGCTTTGTTAAGGGCTTGCTATGTGCCAAGCACTGTTCTAAGCACTGGAGTAGATCCCAGGTAATCAGGTTGGACACAATCCCTGTCCCACATGAGGCCGACACTTTTAATCCCCATTTTCCAGATGAGGTAACTAAGGCACAGAGAAGTGAAGTGACTTGCCCAAGGTCACACAGCAGACAAGTGGCAGAGCCGGGATTAGAACCTGGGTCCTTCAGAATCCCAGGCCCGTGCTCTTTCCAGTAGGCTATGCTACTTCTATCTTCCTCCTTGTATAAGAGCCTCCCCTCCATCCATGATGCTAATCCCAGGAAAAGCAACTCACCTGCAGGCAAGAAAGATCTGAGGCAAAGAAGCTGAAAGTTTCCCCTTGAGCCAGAATTTTGATTCACCTCCTTATTTTATTTTTTTTTAGATATTTGTTAAGCACGCATTATGTACCACGTGAGCCCCACGTGGGACAACCTGAGAATCGTGTTTCTACCCCAGCGCTTAGAACAAGTCTACATGTTTTTTGTTGTTGTCTGTCTCCCCCTTCTAGACTGTGAGCCCGGTGTTGGGTAGGGACCGTCTCTATATGTTGCCGACTTGTACTTCCCAAGTGCTTAGTACAGTGCTCTGCACACAGTAAGCGCTCAATAAATGCGATTGAATGAATGAATGAATGAGTGAACAGGGTTTGGCACATAGTAAGCGCTTAACAAATATCATCATTATTACTATAGAGAAGCAGCGTGGCTCAGTGGAAAGAGCCCGGGCTTTGGAGTCATAGGTCAGGGGTTCAAATCCCGGCTCTGCCACTTGTCAGCTGTGTGACTTTGGGCAAGTCACTTCACTTCTCTGGGCCTCAGTTCCCTCATCTGTAAAATGGGGATGAAGACTGTGAGCCCCCCGTGGGACAACCTGATCACCTTGTAACCTCCCCAGCACTTAGAACAGTGTTTTGCACATAGTAAGCGCTTAATAAATGTTACTATTATTATTATTACTATTATGATTATTATGATTATTATTATTATTATTATTATTATTACCAGGCACTGTACTGAGTGCTGGAGTAGATATAAGATAAACAGGTTGGAAACAGTTCATGTTCCATGCAGGGCTCACAATCTTAATCTTCATTTTACAGATGAAGTTACTCAGGTACAGAGAAGTGAAGTGACTTTTCCAAGGTCACACAGCAGATAATGGCAGAGCCGGGAGTGGAGCTCAAGACATTCTGACCCCCAAGCCCGGGCTCCATACATTAGGCCATGCTGCTTCTTGAACCAACACCAATTACCTATCTCACCAACTGGCTGTTTAGCAGGTATCATTCATTAAGGCATATTTATTGAGTGTTTACTGTGTGCATTTCACTGTACTAAGAGCTTGGGAGAGAATGATACAAATGCTAAGCAGTCACCTTCCCTGCCCACAACGGGCTTACAGTCTAAAGTATCCTTTGGGTTCGCCCAAATTACTATCCTCTTTTTTCACACCTTCATATCTTCTTGATACTTTTGTCTTGGGTCCTTTGCTAATCAGTCTGGGATTGGAAATCACAGGTCCCATCATGCCCTGCCTCGTTACTCTTAATGACGAGGTCTTTGAATGGAAAGTCCTCCCTTCCTCTAGACTGTGAGTTCATTGGGGGCAGGAAACATGTCTAACAACTCTGTTGTTTTGTACTCTCTCAAATGCTTAGGACAGTGCTCTGTACACAGTAAGTGTTCAGTAAATACCACTGATTGAGAAGCGTAGGCTAGATTCCCGTCTGCTGATTGTTCATTGATCGTACTCTGAATCTTCCGTTTTTCTCTTGCGGAAAGTTTCATTGTGTGCTTCCCCCTCTCCTGAATACTGAGAGAGAGAGGAAGAAAAATACAGACAAAAAAGTCCTGCTGCCTCCCATCTCTCTGCCCTGCCCATTTCCTCCAAATCAAACCACAGATGGAGACCAGTAATTATGCTCTTGCAAGCATTCCCGTTGTCTATGCCGCACAATCTATCCTCTGGCCTGGAACGCTTTCCCTTTTCAAATCTGATAGAAAATGAATTACTCCCCCCCCCGCCCCCACCGCCTTCAAAACCTTATTGAAGGCCCATCTCCTCCAGGTGGCCTTCCCTGACTAAACCCCCATTTCCTCTTCTCCCACTCCATTCTGCGTCGCCCTGACTCTCTCTCTTTCCTCATCCTTCTCCCAGCCCCACGACACTTATGTACATATCTGTAATTTATTTATTTAAACTAATGTCTGTTTCTCTCTCTAGAATGTAAGCTCGTTGTGGGCAAGGAATATGTCTGTTACATTGTTCTGTTGCACTCTCTCAAGTGCTTAGTATTGTGCTCTGCACAGACCAAGAGCTCAATAAATATGATTGATTGATCGACAATTTCTGCCAACAGTAATGCTTGTGAAGCTAATCCAGATGTCTGCACCAGACAATTGACACTTAAATTTATGTCCCTTTGAACATGTGCAAGGTCTACACTGCACAATCCCCATTGATAGTCAGATTTTTGAAACCATTTTCGATGACTACACTGTAAAATTCCTGCAAATATTTATGCCTCTGTGAACTTGTCTGTTTTCTACACACCCCACAACCCCCAATGATAATCACACTGATTGTCTACACTGAACAATCCACAGAGAGAATCGTGCTCTGAAACCATTCCAGATGTCTACACCGCATAGTCCCTGGCTATATTTATGCCCCTGCAAACATGCCCGTGGTCTACACTGCACAATTCCCGCCAATAGTCATGCTTCTGAAACCATTTTGCTGTCTACCCTGGGCAATCCCTGCAAGTAGGTATGCCTCTGAGAATTTCATTCATTCATTCATTCATTCAATCGTATTTATGGAGCGCTTACTGCATGCAGAGCATTGTACTAAGCTCTTGGGAAGTGCAAGTCGGCAACATATAGAGACGGGCCCTACGCAACAACGGGCTTACAGTCTAGAAGGGGGAGACAGACAACAAAATGAAACAAGCCGACAGGTGTCAATACCATCAGAATAAATAGAATTATAGCTATATACACATCATTAATAAAATAGAGTAATAAGTATGTACAAATATACACAAGTGCCAAGGGAAGGGGAAGGAGGTAGGGCGGGGGGGTGATGGGGAGGGGAGAAGGAGGAGAGGTAAAAGGGGGGGCTCAGTCTGGGAAGGTCTCCTGGAGGAGGTGAGCTCTCAGTAGGGCTTTGAGGGGAGGAAGAGACCTAGTTTGGCGGATGTGTGGAGGGAGGGCATTCCAGACCAGAGGTAGGATGTGGGCGAAACAGGCAGGACAGGCAAGAACGAGGCCCATTGAGGAGGTTAGTGGTGGCAGAGGAGCGGAGGGTGCGGGCTGGGCTGGAGAAGGAGAAGGTAGGTGAGGTAGGAGGGGGTGAGGTGATGGACAGCCTTGAAGTCGATAGTGAGGAGTTTTTGCTTCATGCGAAGCAACTTGCCGGTTACCCACACACCCTACCACTCCCACAGATAATTATTCCTCTGGAACCATTTATGGAGTCTACTCTGGACAATTCTCACTGATAGTTGCCGGGGAACTGAACTAATTTTGTCCGCAAAAAAATACAGCACTAAAATAAGTATTACCAGGGGTTAAAAAAACTCCAAGGAAATACACTTGTCCTCGCAGACATAGCTATAAAGGAAGCTAATCATTGCCGGCCAAAGTCGTCAGAAAGCAAAGACGATAGGCAGAACATATTTATTTTCTGTTGGGTTTCACAGTTCATTTCAAAGATTTATGTCTGGGTTTTAATGCAAATTATTTCACTCGATGATCTAAAGCAACAGTTCTCTCACTATGTTAAATATATTGTTTCTGAACTGGTTCCAGAGAAACTTCATCTGCTATCCAGATCCTTCTGGGCACCTGAATCCTACATTGCCCATGGAGGAAAAACAGCCGAATGCTGACAGTTTGGGTTGCCCCTGGGGAAATGGAAAATTGGGGTGAACCTCCTGGGCTCCTTGCTTTTGGGGGACTGCCCTGCCCTAATGCGGTGGTTGGCCTGAACCTAATAGAGTGTGAGCTTGTGGGGTGAATGTGTCAGTCTTCTGTGATGAGTAGAAAAACCATAGGCAAATGAGGGAAAGAACCAGAAGCCAAAGTTTAATTGTTTTCATAATGTACTTGTTAAGCAGTGTGGCTTAGTGAATAGAGCCCGGGCCTAGGAGTTGGAAGTTCCTGGGTTCTGATCCTGGCTCTGCCACATCTGCTGTGTGGCCTTGGGCTAGACACTTTGCTTCTCTGGGCCTCAGTTACCTCATCTGTAAAGTAGGACTAAGACTGTAAGCCCCATGTGGGACAGGGACTGTGTCCAACCTGATTACCTTAGATCTACCCTAATGCTTAGAAGAGTGCTTGGCACATAGTAAGTACTTAACAAGCACCATAATAATAACAATAATAGCTATTACTATTATTAAGCACTTACTATGTGCCAAGCACTAGACTAAGGGCTGGGGTAGATACTCTCCCTTGCATTTGGATTTGCTCCCTTTATTCACCCTTCCATTTGGATTATGGTTTCCATTCTAGTAGGTGTTCAACAAATATCACAATATGGAATGACATGATTCCAACCAGTGTAAGCGAGCAATCCCTGACTTGCCTAGAGAGGAAAGGCCAGGCTCTTCCCTCAGGGCTGGGGTTGGGAGGGCTCAATCTCACTTCCTCCTTGAGATCAGCAGTTAACTACAAGTGTCAAAAAGGAATGATTCCCTGAAAACAGGAAATTCTACCCAGAAAGACTTAATAATAATAATGATGATGGTATTTGTTAAGCACTTAGTATGTGCAAAGCACAGTTCTAAGCACTGGGGGGATACAAGGCAATCAGGTTGCCCCATGTGGGGCTTACAATCTTAATCCCCATTTTACAGATGAGGTAAATGAGGCCCAGAGAAGTTAAGTGACTTGCCCAAAGTCACAGCTGACAGTTGGTGGAGTCAGGATTTGAACCCATGACCTCTGACTCCGAAGCCCATGCTCTTTCCACTGAGCCAGGCTGCTTCTCTTGTTATGGAACAGAGCCTAGAAGGATTTTCTTAACTCCTTTTAACCATGGTATTTATTGAGTACTCACTGAGCACAATACACTGTACTAACTGCCTGGGGGCAAGGATCAGGTCTACCAAATCTACTGTCTTGTACTTTCCCAAGCACTTAGTACAGTGTTCTGCCTAAAGCGCTCAATAAATACCATCAGCAATCCGCTGCTGATTTCTCTCTGACTGTGGCAGGAATCTCCTCCGGCTCCAGTGCTGCCTGACACATACATGTTTTCAGAGGGCCCAATGATGAATCATGATGGAAAAAATTCTAGATTTAGAGAAAGCACCGGCTCCAGGGTTGAATCAAGGTATCTGGCCATCTTCATGGAATTTTCTTGCCACGTGGGTGTCAATTACAACAGTGGTATTTGTTAAACACCTACTATAAAGGAAACCATAATCCAAATGGTATTAGTTAATAATAATAATAATAATAATAGCATTTATTAAGCGCTTACTATGTGCAAAGCACTGTTCTAAGTGCTGGAGAGGTTAAAAGGTGATCAGGTTGTCCCACGTTGGTTCACAGTCTTCATCCGCATTTTACAGATGAGGTAACTGAGGCCCAGAGAAGTGAAGTGACTTGCCCAAAGTCACACAGCTGACAATTGGAGGAGCTGGGATTTGAACCCATGACCTCTGACTCCAAAGCCTGAGCTTTGGAGGGGGAGGGGGAGTTAAGCATTTGCTATGTGCCAAACACTGTGTTAAACCCTTGGGCAGACATGGGGCAATCAGATCGGACACAGCCCCTGTCCCACATGAGGCTCATGACTCCATTTTACAGATAAGAAACTGAAGTACAAATAAGTAATAATAATAATGGTAATTGTTAAGTGCTTACTTTGTGCTAGGCAGTGTACTACTATTACTAATAATAATGGCATTTATTAAGCACTTACTATGTGCAAAGCACTGTTCTAAGCACTGGGGAGGTTACAACGTGATCGGGGGGTTCACACGGGGGGTTCACAGTCTTTATCCCCATTTTACAGATGAGGGAATGGAGGCCCAGAGAAGTTAAGTGACTTGCCCAAAGTCACACAGCTGACAATTGGCAGAGTTGGGATTTGAACCTCTGACTCCAAAGCCCATGCTCTTTCCACTGAGCCACGCTGCCTCTCTGCAGGGGTGGATACAAGCAAATCGGGTTGAGCGTGGTTCCTATTCCTTTTGGGGTTCATAGTCTCAATTCCCATTTTACAGATGAGGGAACTGAGGCACAGAAAAGTGAAGTGCCTTGAAGTAAGGTGAAGAGAAGTAATAAAAATGATGGTTGAATTTAAGTGTCTTCTAGGTGCCAAACATCACACCTGTGTCTCCATCCAACCTAGGAAGAAAGGGGGGAAAACCTCTCCCTCTCCCCCTCCTCCCCCTCCCCCCACCTTACCTCCTTCCCCTCCCCACAGCACCTGTATATATGTATATATATATATTTCTACATATTTATTACTCTATGTATTTATTTATTTTACTTGTACATATTTATTCTATTTTATTTTGTTCATGTTTTGTTTTGTTGTCTGTCTCCCCCTTCTAGACTGTGAGCCCGCTGTTGGGTAGGGACTGTCTCTAGATGTTGCCAACCTGTACTTCCAAGCGCTTAGTACAGTGCTCTGCACACAGTAAGCGCTCAATAAATACGATTGAATGAATGAATAGAATTAACAAAAGATAAATTTCCCATTTAAGACCTTCTGAAATCACATCTCCTCCAGGAGGCCCCACTGAAAACCCTGCATTTTTTTGCCACCTAATCCTTCTAGACTGTAAGCTCCTCCTTTAGACTTTAAGCTCTTTTTTACAGTATTTGGCATGCATTTACTCTGTGTCGAACACTGTTCTAAGGGCTGGCATAGATGCAAGTTTAAATAGGTTGGACACAGTCCATGTCCCGCATGGGGCTCACAATCTAAGGAGGAGGGAGAACAGCACTTAGAACAGTGCTTGGCACATAGTAAGTGATTAAATAATACTGTAATTATTATTATTATTATCAACAGGAGAACTGAGGCACAGAGAAATTAAGTGATTTGCCCAATGTCATACAGCAAGCAACTGGCAGAGCCAGGAATAGACCCCAGGTCCTCTGATTCTCAAATCCGTACTTTTTCCATGCTGTTCCTTGTGAGCAGGAATCATGCCTACCAACTCTGTTATATTGTACTCTCCTAAGCATTTAGTACAATGCTCAGCACATAGTAAAAGCTCATTAAACACAATTGATTGATTGACTGGGGGCACACAACCTAGAGTAGCACATAAACCACAACTCCTTACCCTCTTATTTAAAAAAAAATAATGGCATTTGTTAAGCACTTACTATGTGCCAAGCACTGTCCTAAGCCTGGGGTAGATACAAAGATTATCAGGTTGTCCCACGTGGGGCTAACATTCTTAATCCCCATTTTACAGATGTGGTAATTGAGGCACAGAGAAGTGAAATGACTTGCCCAAAGTCACACAGCTGACAAGCGACAAAGTCGGGATTAGAATCTGTGACCTCTGACTCCCAAGCCCGGGATCTTTTCACTGAGCCACGGTACTTCTCAACGCTGCTTATTTAAGCACTAACTCTCACACAAACCTTCTTTTCCTTCTTCAATCTATCTGTAATTTCTTTAGTGTTTGCATTCCATCCTTGACTGTAAGCTCCTTGAAGGCAAAGATCATGTCTGCCAATTATATTGTTCTCTAACAATCACTAAGCACGTACATTGTCCACAGCAAGTGATCAGTACAGTCTACTGATTGATCGACTCAATTGATCGTCTTGGAGGAAGCAGGGTTTTAGCTGTTAAATATCTTCCTCCCCAGCCCGATCTAGAAGAAAATGATGCTTTACTAAACCATTGCAGATGGGACCGAGTTTGGAGGCGTCTTATACACACACGCAGATGGAAATATGCACTGGAAATGAGAAAATGCGATTCAGCTAGGAAAAATGCAAGGGAGCGTATCGGGGGAAAAGAATCAGAAACAGATATTAAGTGGAAGAAAGAAACTGGGAACATAATTGGAACAAAAAGAGCATTGGGAAGAAAAGAGGAAATATCAGTTTATCAAAATCTAATGACAAACAGAAAACAAAATCAAACCAAGTGTGATCTCTGTGGCTAGAGGGGATTGCAAATCTTATTCCTTGTGACGAGTACCTCTAACAGAGGCAGAATAGTCTAGTGGGCAAAGCACACAACTAGGATTCAGGACACCCGAGTTTGAATCCTAGCTCCATCACTTTGCCTGCAGTTTGTGATGTTGTGCTAATCACACAACTTCCCTGGGCCTTGTTTTCCTCATCTGCAAGACAGGAACCCAATAGCTCCTCTCTATTCCCCTCAGACTGTGAGGCAGAGACTGTATCCCATTTGATTGTATTTACTTCAGAATTTAGCTGGGCCATGGAAAACACTTTACAAGTAACCCAGCAATTAACAGCTGCCTGCTTAGAGCATCTTTCTCAAAACAATGAAGGAAAAATTGGAAGTTCATAGAGGAGCAACAGGGATTGTGAAGAGCCTAAGGGACTAAATCACATGACAAAAGGAAAAAAATAGAACGTTGAATCTTGGCGGAAAGAGGACAAGGATGAGGTCATAATAGTTTAAAAATAACTGAAAGAATGAGGAAAGTGAGAGTTGATTTAGCATCATAAAAGCAAGTAGAGAACCAAATCAGTGAAATTTGGACACAAAACCAGGAGGCCAAAAACGGAGAAAAAGAATGACGTCATGGTAATGTTTTACAAGTAACCACAGTCGGAAGGATCATGGTTTGAGTCATTAAACTATACTACCGAGTTGAATTCCACACAAAAATAGAAATACAGTAAAGTTCTCTGAGATGCTGTCTCTGATTTAATTGTATTTATATATTTGTTTTACTGATATTTGTTAAGCACTTACTATGTTCCAGGTACTGTACTAAGGGCTGGAGTAGAATCAAGCTAATCAGGTTGGACACTATTCATGTCCCTCATGGGGCTCACAGTTTTAATTCCCATTTTACAGATGAGGTCACTGAGGCAAAGAGAAGTGAAGTGACATGCCCAAGGTAACACAGCAGATAAGTGAAAGAGCAGGGATTAGAACTCAAATCCTCTGGCTCCCAGGCCTGGGCTCTTTCCACTAGGCCATGCTGCTCCTCAAGTCACGGAAATTCAGAAAGTGATTCCCTGGCTAAGATTTCACCAAAGATCAGTCCCTTCTACACCAAAAACAGCCCACGGAAATTTCCATTTGGCCAGCTTGGAGGACCTCTGGTTCTAAACCTGCTGTTCTGGAAGGTCACAAGAACCCACCCTGAAACACTATGATTGGAACTGGAAGATAAGGCGTCTGGAGAACATTCTGTTGTCTTTGGCCTTGAATGGTTCAAGGCTGCTTGGCAGGGTTTGTTCAGTGCTTCTGCTGGAGATAAGGGTAACTTGGTCGTTTAATAAGACTTCTGAGCCAACGACCATCCCTCCAAGGAGAGCTTGTTTTTAAAGAAGTGGACCGTGAGTGGCTTAGGGACGTTAGAGATCAAGACGGATGGCCAAAGAAGATGTCATTTAGGAGGCATAAAGTGGGAATGGTCAGAAAAGAGGCTGACTCTCCCCATAATTTACAAGTCACCAACTCCCTAAACATCATTTTTCCTTCTGCCTGTGCAGATAACACAATTTGGGTCAATTTGCCTCGATTAAATTATCAGGAGAGTCTGCCCTTGGCTTCAACACTCTCTGTCTTTCAGTTTAAGGTTAATTAATCAATCATCAGTATTTAGTGAGAGTCTACTGGGTGCAGAACACTGTACTAAGCATTAGGGAGAGTGTGTTACATTCAGTCCATCAATATCCACTGAGCGCTTATTGTATGAAGGCTTTATTAAGCGCTTGGGAGACTACAGCGCCACAGAGTCGGTAGACACTTTCCCTGCCTTTAATGGGTTCACAATCTACAGGGGAAATAAATAAATAGACTTAATCCCTGCCCTCAAGGTTCTTATAACAAGTCGGGGAGACAGACGTGAAAATATGTTAGAGATTATCATTCTAATGATTCTATTTGTTAAGCACTTCCTGTGTGCTAGACACTGTACTAAGTGCTGGGTGGATACAAGCAAATTGAGTTGTTCACAGTCCCTGTCCCACGTGGGGCTCACAGTCCCAATCTCCATTTTACAGGTGTTTTAACTGGGGCACAGAAGTGAAGGGAAATGACTTGTCCAAGACACAGCAGACTGGTGGAGGAGCCGGAATTAGAACCCATTACCTTCTGATTCCCAGGCCCGGGTTCTATCCATCATGCCATGCTGCTCCTTGTTAAGCATTTACAGTATATTAAGCATGGAGACAGATATAAGTTAATCAAGTTGGACACAGTTCCTATCCCACATGGGGTTTAGAGTCCATACGAATAAGAAAAAGAAGATTTGAGGGAGTGCTTTTTCAGCTAGAATTATTATGCTGGTGATAACTTATTTTTACCATATCTTTGTTCTTTCTGATGTGGAATAATAATGATGGCATTTGTTAAGCGCTTACTATGTGCAAAGCATTGTTCTAAGCACTTTTCTAATGCATCTCATCCTGTCAAAATCTTGGAAGTAAATAACTCACCTATATATTTTTTTAAAAGTATTTGTAAAGTCCTTACTTTGGACTCAGTCCCTTTTCCTTACAGGGTTTACAGTCTTAATCCTCATTTTACAGATAAGGTAATTCAGGCACAGAGTAGCAAAATGACTAGCCCAAAGTCACACAGCAGACAAGTGGTAGAACCAGTATTAAAAGCCAGGTCTTCTGACTCCCGTGCCCCTGCTCTTTCCACTAAGCCCCGCCGTTTCACCTTTCCAAGGTAATAATAATAATAATGATAATGATAATAATAATAATGGTATTTATTAAGCGCTTACTATGTGCAAAGCACTGTTCTAAGCGCTGGGCACTGTTCTAAGCACTGGGTACAATTTACCATCTCCTTTGGAGTACAACAGAACCGTGCAGCTCTGATGCATTATTTTGAGTGGCACCAAGGGTTTGAGATTTTTTGCAGAAAACTTCAGACAAAGCTCAAAGCAATAGTATCCATAATCCCCTTCCTTCTCACCATCTCGAGCATTGGTTCGGAAGCCAACTCTGTGGGGTACATAGAATTGGTAGGTATTTACGTCAGAACCCATCCATCAGTGGCATTTATTGAGCACTTACACAGAGCTCTGTACTAAGGGCTTGGGAGCATGTAATACAGTAGGGTGGTAGACATGATCCCTGCTCACAAGGAATTTACTGCCTAGAGGAGAATATAAAGACATCATTGCTACCATCAAGGAGCTGAAGATCAAATTGAAGAAGTCAGGGGAATATTACAAACTGAATATCAAATTCAATTTAAATGTGTAACTTTCAGTAGCACAAAAAACATGAGACATTATGGCAGATGTATACAATGATGATGATAATAATAATAATAATAATGGTACTTGATAAGTGCTTACTCTGTGTCAAGCATTATTCTAAGAGTGGAGAGAATGTAGTAGAACAAGTAGACATGATTCTGTCCCTCAAGGACGTTATTGTCCAGCACAGAAAGCAGCATGGGGAAGCACCATGGCCTAGTAAAGAGAGCACTGGCCTGAGAGTCAGAAGGAGCTGGGTTCTAATCCTGCCTCCACTACTTACTCCTGGCTCTCCTGATATATGCTGATGAGCAGAAATCATCCCTCATTCATTTGTAATTTATGTTTTGTTAAGGGGTCTCTAATGGTGGAGAGCCAATCGCTGCCTACTCGTGTAGGTTGAATTGGCTTTAGTATTACCTCAAGATGCAGGCTCCCAGGCCTATACCAATTAAAATATTAGTAGCTCAGGGGAGTGCCCTTCATATTCTTCAGAGAAGTTTGATTGGGAAGTGGTGGTGGATGTACAGGCTGAACAGGATTCTGGGTTGGGTCCCTGAGCTTCCTGGGCTTAAATAAATGCCTCAGCGGTTTTCAATCGATGTCAGAAGGGTTCAAGAGATGTTGCCCTAACACCAGACAATGGAAGAGCAAAGGTCCGGAGGCAGTTGAAAGGAACTCATCCAAAGCCATGGATTTGAGCATCTCGTTCATTCTTCTTAGGGAACATCAGTGGTCGGTATGCTATTCTTCCCCTTTTTGTTTCCCACTCAAATCCTCTCAGATTATATTCCATGGCGTTTGAGAAACTCAAGAAAGAGCTCTGCTTTGAGGTATTGTTTTCGGGTTCCGTGAGGGGCTGTGGATATTCAGAGGGGTTAATTCAAGCACAATGGGGTCAGTGGACTGGTCCAAGGTCACCCAAAGGGTTAATGACTTATGTGGGATTAAAGCAGGGGACACCCATCTTCCTTTTCCTTGAACCCTTGGACCTCTTGGCTGTGGAGATAAATGGCCTCAAATTAATAGGGCCAATCGTAAACCTCTGGTAATGAATTAATCCCTTCTTCTTCCACTGACTTCAGGGTCTGAGGTGTAAAATAATCAGCCTCTCAGGGCTGGAAAGCCAGTCACTGAGGGAAGGACAGAGGATACCAAAGACACATGGCCTTGGAAAGATAGAAAAGGGACAGATTCTATTCAGAATGGGCATAAAATAGTCCATTGCTGTTTATCTTCCATTAATTATGCCCCTTCCTAGAACATCTAGGGTTTGGGCCTAAAGATTGAAACTGGGGTCATTCTTAATTGAGGCAATTATCTGAGCACTTCAGGCTCCCAGGCACAGATGACTAAAGTGACTTGCCCAAGGTCACATGGCAGGCCTGTGGCAGAGCTGGGATTAGAACCCCATCCCAGGCTCTTTATAATCTGCATTGCTTTCCTTCTCGCTGTGGTAATAGATATTGGTTGGTTTTTGGAAAACTTTCATTAACCACTACGAATAACTCATTTCAAGTCCCCCGTCTAAGAAGATCACTCCGTTTCCCGAAAATCAACTCCCTAACTGTACCCGCTTGTGAAATATGATGGGCAACTGAGGTCATCAGATCCAAATTAATCAGACGAAAATGTTTTTACCTCGAGTCTCCAAATTTAAGGCCATTTGTTCGATTGCCTTCCCCCTCTACTTTCCCTTCCTAAGAAATTCAGGAATATTCCAGTCAGCTTTGTCTAGACCAGGAAAGTTCCATATGGTGTGAAAGTCCTGTCCACCTACTAACGGTTCAGATCTATTTCCAAATCTCTTTAAAATCGATGTTTCGTTCCTTCAATCCATCGCATTTATGAGCATTTACTGTATGCAGAGCACTGCACCAAGCGCTTGGGAGATTATAACGCAACAGAGTTGGTTGAAAACATTCCCTGCCCATGAGGAGCTTACAGTGGTGAGCAAAATTGTCTTCTTTGGTCATGATTCATATCCTTTGTTTCGCATCAGGGGATTTCCTTCAGTAGTCATGAAGAGCATGAATCAGGGTTCATAGGCCCTCATCCCTTCCCGCAGTGAGGGAAGAATGGGAAACTGACCAACAAGATTCAATTGAAAGGAAGACTACCATTTCATAGGCATCTGAAGGGTTGGCCTAGTTTTCCTAGCTGAAATCAGAAGGGAATTTGATGGAATAAATGAATCAATAGTATAACTCTTTGATTTATTTCCAGAAGGTAGTTTTCATAATTGAAGTGCTGGCCAGGATGAGTTAAGTCTCATTTCACAACCAACGTGTCCTTGCTGTGGCAACAAATTGCAGTCTCCTCCTGGGTTATTGGCCAAGAGGGTGGGTTAATAATAATAATAACAAAAGTAATAGCCGTATTTGTTAAGCGCTCTTGGTGTGCCAGGCACTCTACTAAGTGCTGGAGAGGATAATAACAATGATAATAATAATTATTATTATTATATTTGTTAAGCGCTTACTATGTGCCAGGCACTGTACTAAGCACTGGAGTGGATACAAGCAAATTGGGTTGTACACAGTGCCTGTCCCACATCAGGCTCACCGTCTCAATCCCCATTTTAGAGAGGAGGTAAATGAGGCCCAGAGAATAATAATAATAATAATAATAATAATAATAATAATAATAACAATGGCATTTATTAAGCACTTACTATGTGCAAAGCACTGTTCTAAGCACTGGAGAGGTTACAAGGTGATCAGGTTATCCCACGGGGGGGCTCACAGTCTTAATCCCCATTTTACAGATGAGGTAACTGAGGCACAGAGAAGTGAAGTGACTTGCCCAAAGTCACACAGCTGACAATTGGTGGAGCTGGGATTTGAACCCTTGCCCTCTGACTCCAAAGCCCGTGCTCTTTCCACTAGGCCGTGAAGTGACTTGCCCAAGGTCACACAGCAGACAAGCGGCAGAGCCAGGATTAGAACTCTTGATCTCAGTTTGCAGGTTTCTAATTGGACGTTGCCCTTCCCTGTCATCCACAGCCTGGCTGAGGCCTAGAGCATCTTATGTCTACCAAAGCCATCACCTGATTCTCCTCATCTCCCTCCCTTAGGGTTACCTGCAGTGGAAATAGATGGAGAGAGGTCGCATTAAGAGAAGCAGCGTGGCTCAGTGGAAAGAGCAAGGGCTTTGGAGTCAGAGGTCATGGGTTCAAATCCCAGCTCCACCAATTGTCAGCTGTGCGACTTTGGGCAAATCACTTAGCTTTTCTGTGCCTCAGTTACCTCATCTGTAAAATGGGGATGAAGACTGTGAGCCCCCCGCGGGACAACCTGATCTCCTTGCAACCTCTCCAGTGCTTAGAACAGTGCTTTGCACATAGTAAACTCTTAATAAATGCCTTCGTTATTATTATTATTATTATTATTATTATTAATAATAATAATAATGTCCTTCTCCCCTTCTAGACCATAAGATCTTTATGGGCAGGGAACGTTTCTGCTAATTCTGTTGGATCGTACTCTCCCAATCATTTAGTACAGTGCTCTGCGCATAGTAAGCGCTCAAAAAATAGGACTGATTGATTAATTAAGCCTCTCTTCACACTGTGGTTATACTGTAAGGTTCAAGGTGTGTTTCTGAGTTGTTTTCCTGGAGAATCAACCAGCGGTATTTATTGATCGCTTATCGTGTGCGGAGTACTATACTAGGCGCTTGGGAAATTGCAGTTCAATGGTGACTCAAATCTCCAAAGACAAACTCTAACCCTCCACCCTGAGGTGGCATCGCTGCTCGTGTTTGACGGGTCATTTCTTTAGAATGACAGAGGGTAATCTGAAAGCAGAAACCTTCAATCAGTCAATCTGCTGTATTTATTGAGCACTTTACTGCATGCAGAGCATATACTAAATGCTTGGTAGAGTACAATATAACAATATAATGTGTGACTTTGGGCTAGTCATGTAACTTCTCTGTGCCTCAGTTCCCTCATCTGTAAAATGAGGATTAAGATTGTGAGCCCCACGTGGGGCAACCTGATCACCTTGTATCCCCTCAGTGCTTAGAACAGCTCTTTGCACCTAGTAAGTACTTAACAAATACCAAAATTATTATTATAACAGAGTTGGTAGACACGTTACCTGCCCACAGGAGTTTAACAACAGCAGGATGGCAATCAGAACCATGGAGGGAGGATGCTTCGCCTGAAGGAGAGAACATGGGGCTGGGAGTCGGGAGACCTGGGTTCATTCATTCATTCAATTGTATTTATTGAGCACTTACTGTGTGCAGAGCACTGTACTAAGCGCTTGGGAAGTACAAGTTGGCAGCATATAGAGACGGTCCCTACCCAACAGTGGGCGAGTCTATAGTTCTGCTGTGTGACCTTGGGTAAGTCTTTACATTGCCCAACCTGATTATCTTGCATTTATCTCAGCACATAGTGCAGTGCTTGGCAAAAATAAGTGCTTACCAAGTACCATAAAAATAAAAAAAGTTAATCAGGCCGGAAACAGTCGCTGTCCTACAGAGCGCTCGCTGTCTAAGGAGGAGGGAAAACAGGGAAGAAATGGGAAGAGACAAGAGGGTGAGAGAGCAGGATAGAGACTGAAACTGAGAATGCCACACATGAAGAAGATAGACTCAGAGGCTGGAATCCTTGACTCATGCATCTTAAAGTCCTGAGGATACTTCCTGTGCAAGTGCCTCTTTATTATCCTAAGGCTGGGGGGGCGGGAACAGTAAGCTCTAAGGCCACGGCAAAATGTTCTTTGCAGACCATCAAGAGAGCCCAAGAGACGGGAATCAAAATGCTTGCTTTTCCCCCCTGGGGAAGTCTTGGTTAAATGAACCGCGACGCCCTTATTAGATTCCCCGACAAATCTTCAGCCTCCTAATTGCTTCCCTTCTGATCATTAGAGGCCAAAAAAAGTCCAGGCAATTCTGCTGAAGCAATTATCCGGGTATCACTTTCCCTCTCTGGCCGGGGTTCATTTCCGGCTCCCGTACCAGCCCAGGGGGCTGCCCTTTCCCCCTCCCCGGCTCCCCAGGGCCTCTTCTCTCCCATCCGTAGAGGTCACAGTCCGGTGGAGAAGGGCCCTGGAGGAGGAATGTGGGGGTCTCCTGCCCAGCGGGGGGTAAGCAGGGTTAAAACTCACTACACTCAGTCCTGCTGTGTGGTCACCAGGAGAAACAGGATATTAACCCCGGGAAGAGACAGCTCCTGGCTTCTTTCTCTAAAAATGTCCATATAACACACAGGCATTTACAGCAGGGACTGAAGTCATCTATACTGAGACCCATCACCCCGAGAGACTGTAAAATCGCCACCGATGATGGAAGCATATCCACGCTGTAGTAATAATGGTGGCATTTGTTAAGCGCTTACTGTGCACTGGGGTAGATACCAGATAACTGGGAGAGGTGGGGTTCCTATCCCACATAGGGCTCTCAGTCTTAATCCCCATTTTGCAGATGAGGGAACTGAGGCACAGAGAAGTGACGTGACTTTCCCAAGGTGACATAGCAGGCAAGTGTCAGAGCCGGGATTAGAACACAGGTCTTTCTGAATCCCAGACCCGTGCTGTAGCCACTGGGACACACTGCTTCGTGTTGTCTTCCGGCAGCCTGGAGCCCCTCCCTTAAAGCCTTAAAGCTGGTCTGCTATGTGACCTTGGGAAAGTCACTTAACTTCTCTGAGACTCAGTTACCTCATCTCTACAATGGGGATTGAGACTGTGAGTCCCATGTGGGACAGGGACTGTGTCCAACCTGATTAGCCTCTCTCTATCCCAGCACTTAGAACACTGCTTAATGCACTGGAAGTACTTAACAAGCACCATCCTCATTATTATTATTTCCAGCCATTTATTACTGGTGAATAGGCTGGGAGCTCCATCAGAACTCTCTCTGAAGCACTTTGGAAACTCAAAGGGATGCGGTGGGGTGATAGTTGACTGGGACAAAGCAGGTTGAGAAGCAACGTGGCTCGGTGGAAAGAGCCTGGGCTTGGGAGTCAGAGGTTCTGGGTTCTAATCCTGACTCCGCCACTTGTCAGCTTTGTGACTTCGGGCAAGTCACTTCACTTCTCTGGGCCTCAGTTCCCTCATCTGTCAAATGGGGATGAAGACTGTGAGCCCCACGTGGGACAACCTGGTCACCTTGTATCCCCCCGCCCCCACCCCCAACACTTAGAACGGTGCTTGGCACATAGTAAGTGCTTAACAAATGCCATCATTATTATTAATTATTATGTGGAGCTTCGATGACTAGAAGATGGAAGCTCCGCAGTTATTGTTTTGCACTGAAAACATCCCCTGCAATAGGGTAATTATGGCATCTATGAAGCACTTACTGTGCCCAAGAAAACTCTCTGGATCCACAACCAGAACGTTTGCAGATGGAAGTGGGGGGTTCTGGGAGAGATGTGTCCATGGAGTCGGTATGGATCGGAGATGGCTCGACAATATAATCAATCAATCAATCAATCAATTGCATTTATTGAGCACTTACTGTGTGCAGAGCACTGAACTAAGTGCTTGGGAAGTCCAAGTTGGCAACATATAGAGATGGTCCCTACCCAACAGTGGGCTCACAGTCTAGAAGGGAGAGACAGAGACCAAAACAAAACATATTAACAAAATAAAATAAATAGAATAGATATGTACAAGTAAAATAAATAAATAGAGTAATAAATCCATACAAACATATATACATATATACAGGTGCTGTGGGGAAGGGAAGGAGGTAAGGGGGGGGGGGATGGAGAGGGGGAGGAGGGGGAGAGGGAAGAGGGGACTCGGTCTGGGAAGGCCTCCTGGAGGAGGTGACCTCTCAGTAAGGCCTTGAAGGGAGGAAGAGAGCTAGCTTGGTGGATGTGGGGAGGGACAAGACAAGGACAAGTTCCCCAAGCCTGAGGAAAATGTAGTGTTGAAACCATACCTCTTGGTAGCGTTAGGTATTTGACCATCTCAAACCTAAGGAAGGCAAAGGTCAAGAGACTTGAAGTCTGGAGAGACCTGATATCTGGCCCCAGCCCTGCCACTGGCTTACTCTGTGGCTTGCATAAGTCACTGGACCTCTCCAGGCCTCAGTTTCCTCACCTGAAAAAGGGATAAGATCCATACATTCCTGCCCTTTTAGACTGACCCACCCACCCACTGTTAGCTTTAATTCTATTTGTTCTGACTTGACACCTGTCCACATGTTTTGTTTTGTTGACTGTCTCCCCTTTCTAATAATAATAATAAAAAAAATAATGATGGCATTTATTAAGCACTTACTATGTGCGTTCTAGACTGTGAGCCCATAGCTGGGTGGGGACTGTCTCTGTATGTTGCCGACTTGTACTTCCCAAGAGCTTAGTACAGTTCTCTGCACACAGTACACACTCAATAAATACAAATGAATGAATAAATGAATGACAGAGACTGTATCTGATCTGATTATCTTGTATCTACCCAAGCAACGTGACCTGGTGGAAAGAGCACATGCTTGGGAATCAGAGGATCTGGGTTCTAATCCCGGTTCCACCACTTGCCTGTTCTGTGACCTTGGGCAAGCCACTCTCTGTGCTTCAGTTCCCTCATCTGTAAAATGGAGATTATGACTGTGAGCCCACATGGGACAACCTGATTACCTTGTATCTACCCCAGTGCTTAGAACAGTGTTTGGTGCATAGTAAGCGCTTAGCAAATACCATCATTACCATTACCCACACTTAGCACAGTGCTTTGGTACATTACAAACACTTAATACTATTGTTATTGCTATTATTCTTATGGTATTCGGTAAGCTTTTACTAAGGGTCAAACACTGTTCTAAGCACTGGAATAGAGATGAGAAGCAGTGTGGCTCAGTGGAAAGAGCACGGGCTTTGGAGTCACAGGTCATGGGTTCAAATCCCAGCTCCACCAACTGTCAGCTGTTTGACTTTGGGCAAGTCACTTAACTTCTCTGTGTCTCAGTTACCTCATCTGTAAAATGGGGATTAAGACTGTGAGCCCCCTGTGGGACAAACTGATTACCTTGTAACCTACCCAGCGCTTAGAACAGTGTTTTGCACATAGTAAGCACTTAATAAATGCCATTATAATTATTATTATGATGATGATTATTATGAGCTAATTAGGTTGAACACAGTCCCTGTCCCACATAAGGCTCAGAACAAGCAGCCCTTGAACTTGGAACCTCTGAGTTCTAATCCATCAAGCCAACATCGTCAGGATCTCAGTGGGAATTGTGCTGCATTGCTGACCACGAAGCAACGCAATGAACATAGAGATTTGGCCTAGGCCACACCGAAGCCAAACAAGCATCCAAGGGAAACATATCAGGAAAAGCCATCACTCAGTTTTCTTCAGGTTCTGCACATTATAGCTGCAGTCACCTTGTTAGTAGCTGTAATATTGCCTTTTGGATAAAGATGCAGCTAGAAATCCACAGGGATCAGGCAATCAACCGGTTCTAATGATGATTTATTACTTTCTACATCAACATAGCAGACACATTTGACTAAGGACAAAGCCCTAACCCCCATCTCTTCCTCCTGGGAGCTTGTCGAGGTTTTAAAGTGCAGAGGAAAGTTTTCTATCCGACAAACGCCGGAAATAGAGTGGACTTTATTTGAGACCCCTCTGAGGAAAGGATAACTCATTACAGCTTCCTCGGTAAATTATTCTGTCACGAAAAACTTATGTCATTTGCCTCACCTTGTTCATTAAAAATCTCTCATGCAAAGGTCAACTTGGGTTTTGCATTTCCCGGTTCTCTCTAGAGTAAAACTATAGAATCTTGGCCTCTCCTTATGGAATCCTCACTTGTTTAAAGGCCTTAATTATGCTCCCTCTTCCACCAGCTAGCTAAGACCGGCAGGATTTAACACTTGTACTTTCTGTCCTCGTGTAGCTGGCCAGAACGTAACAAACTTCCATTACACTGGTGCATTTTGGTTAAAAGTTCTGGGCAATCCCATCCTGATTGTCCTAGAAGTCTCTCTGATTGACAGCTGCTCCTGGAGATTCCTGGATGTTCACATTGCCTCCTCATCTTCACCATCAGCTTGTCTGCATTTTGCAGACAATCATGAAGCCTTCCAACATTGAAACGGTGTTGAAGGGAATGGTGCTAGAAGTCATCCATTCATTCGTTCAAAAGTATTTATTGAGCACTTTCCCTGTGAAGAGCACTGTCCTAAGTGCTTGGGAGAGTACAAGCAGCGTGGCTCAGTTTAAAGAGCACGGGCTTTGGAGTCATAGGTTATGGGTTTGAATTCTGACTCTGCCAATTGTCAGCTGTGTGACTTTGGGCAAGTCACTTAACTTCTCTTTGCCTCAGTTCCCTCACCTTTAAAATGGGGATTAAGACAGTGAGCCCCCTCTGGAACAACCTGATCACCTTGTAACCTCCCCAGCACTTTGAACAGTGCTTTTCACTTAGTAAGTGCTTAATAAATGCTATTATTATTATTACAATAGAACAATAAACGGACACATTACCTGCCCACAACAAGCTTACAGTCTAATAATAATAATGATGGCATTTGTTAAGCGCTTACTATGTGTTCTAAGCACTGTTCTAAGTGCTGGGGAGGATACAAGGTGATCAGGTTGTCCCATTTGGGGCTCACAGTCTTAATCCCCACTTTACAGATGAGGTCACTGAGGTACAGAGAAGTTAAGTGACTTTGCCCAAAGTCATACAGCTGACAGTTGGCAGAGCTGGGATTTGAACCCATGACCTCTGATTCCCAAGCCTGTGCTCTTTCCACTGAACCACGCTGCTTCTCTAGAGGGGAATAGTCTAGAGGGGAATATTGCCAACATGGTCCTGAGGTACCCAAATACATCTCAAATATGCTGTTTTACTCTCTCACTACTGTTCATTAGTACAAAACACCAACATGGGAAAGAAGGGGGTGCCGAACTCAAAAGACAAAACCAAGGCTTCCAGATCAAACCAGCATGGTCCTGAGATACCTGAATACTTCTCACATATGCTGGAACAGGGTGATAGGTGGAAAAATGAACAAAACACTCCAAAATCATCAGTCCTATTAGTGGTTTTGGCCTCCCCTAATGCTACCAACTCTGTTACACTCTACTCTCCCAAGTACAGTGCACACAGCAAGCACTCAATAAATATGACCATGTGCCAAGCACTGTACTAAGTACTGGGGTAGATATAATAATGATAGTATTTGTTAAGTGCTTACTATGTACCAAGCACTGTTCTAAGCACTGGGGTAGATACAAAGTTATCAGGTTGTCCCATGCGGGGCTCACAATTCTTAATCCCCATTTTGCAGGTGAGGTAACTGAGGCACAGAGAAGTGAAGTGACTTGCCCAAGGTCACACAGCAGACAAATGGTAGAGTCGGGATTAGAACCCAAGTCCTCTGACTGTCAAGCCCGGGCTCTTGCCACTAGGCCACGCAGCTTCATATGATACAATATGATATGATACCGTAGATATGATACAGTAAGATTAGACACAGTACCTGCTATGTCCAGAGGTCTGTATTAAGTGTTTGGGAGCAGCCTGGCTTAGTGAATAGAACACAGGCCTGGGAGACAGAAGGTCATGCGTTCTAATCCCACCTCCGCCACATGTCTGCTGTATGGCCTTGGGCAAGTCACTTCAGTTCTCTGGGTCTCAGTTACCTCATCTGTAAAATGGATATTAAGAATGTGAGCCCTATGTGGGACAGGGACTATGTCTAACCTGACTACTTGTATCTATCCCAGGGCTTTGATTAGAGCTTGGCACATAATAAGCACTTAACAGGTACCATAATCATTGTTATTAATTATTACAATAGAAATAGACAAGATCCCTTCCCTCATGGAGTTTACAGTGTGTTGCTGGGCAAAACTGAAATGCTTGGATACAAAGTTGTCCCTGCTACTAATGAACAGTAGCGAGAGAATAAGACAGCATATTTCAGATGTATTTGGGTAACTCAGGACCATGTTGGTTTGGTCTGGAAGCCTTGGTTTTGTCTTTTGAGTTCAGCACCCCCTTCTTTCCCACGTTCATGTTTCGCTCAACATTTCGGATGCAATGTCACTGGGGAAATGGGGAGAATTCCTGCAATGCTGTGTGTCCTTCTGGAGAGAACATGTGCTGAAGTGGCTGACAGGATAATACATCACCCTGCTGTGTGACCTTGGGCAAGTCCCTTAACTTCTTTTTACCTTAGTTTCCTCATCTGTAAAATGGGGATTCAATACTTGTTCTCCCCCCCTTTTTGTGATACTCATTAAGTGCTTAGTATAGGCCAACAATAATAATAATAATAATAATGGCATTTATTAAGTGCTTACTATGTGCAAAGCACTGTTCTAAGGGCTGGGGAGGTTACAAGGTGATCAGGTTGTCCCTTGGGGGGCTCACAGTTTTAATCGCCATTTTACAGATAGGGTAACTGAGCACTGGGGGGATGGATGGACACTCATCAGGTGGGACCCAAGCCCTGTCCCAAGTAGCCCTCACAATCTTGATCTCCATTTCACAGTGGAGATAACTGAAGCCCAGAGAAGTTGAGTGACTTGTCCAAGGTCACACGGAAGACAAGTGGCAGAGCCATGATTAGAATCCAAGTCGTTCTGACTCCCAGCACCTGGCTCTATCTACTAGGCCATGCTGCTTCTTAGTCTTTTCATTAAGAGTCTTGTCTTAGGCCATTGAGTCGTTTCTGCCGCATAGCGACACCATGGACATATCTCTCCCAGAATGCTCCACTCTCCATTTCCAATTGCTCTGGTAGTGTATCCACGCAGTTTTATTGGTAAAAATCCAGACGTGGTTGACAATTGCCACCTTCCATGCAGTAAACTGGAGTCTCCACCCTCGACTCTCTTCCACGCCGCTGCTGCCCAGCATGGGTGAGTTTTGACCTGTAGCAGATGGCCTTCCACTCGCTAGCCACTGCCCAAGCTAGAAATAGAGTGGGTAGGCCTCTGCTTGATTCCCTCCCATAGCCGAGACTGGTAGAGGACTGGAAACTCTCCAGGTGTGACCCTGAGAGGGGTCATTAAGAGTAGCTTAGTAAGAATCCATGAATTAGGAGGAGCCCTTCCTCTTCCACTTTCTAAAAAAAGGAGCAAATCGGACAGAGCCGCCGAGAGAAGTATTCGTTTCCAACTCTTCGGCTCGAAGCCCACAAGCCGAGAGCGGGGCTCCCAGGGGTAAGGCCGGCGAAACTCGGAGACGGAACTTTTGACGACAGCTCTGGCCAGAGGTGAGAATTTGTAAATCTCTCTGGGACAAAGCTACCCCAGTGGGCTCTCGTGAGAATGTTTGGGGGAGGTAAGTTATTGCTGCTGTCATAGGCCCAAGCAAGCCACACAAAGAGAAGCCACACATCAGTGAGATATAGTATAGTCTTTCAAGGAGAAGAAGAATGGGGAACCAGAAAGAGGCTGAGAAAGCAACTAATGAAATTGGGCAGGCAGCAAACTGGAAGATCAAAAGACTGATTATTGCTTTCCACTGTTCGTTCAGCAAAGGGAAGAGAAAAAGTGAGGCTTCTCACTGTATTTTTGTAGCTGAGGGCCTTCAATTCCCTTGCCTTGTGCTGCGAAAGAGAAACCGCTGGATTTTTGGCTTCCTCTGCCGCACTTGCCCTTCAACAAACCCTCACTAAGTTGATAATAAACTTGATTAGACATGGCATTCCCCTGCCACCCAGAGCTGACTGATCTGATGACAAGCAGTGTGGCTAAATGGAAAGAGCACAGGCTTGGGAGTCAGAGGTCATGGGTTCAAATCCCGGCTCCACTGCTCGTCAGCTGTGTGACTTTGGGCTGTGTGACTTCTCTGGCCTCGGTTACCTCATCTGTAAAATGGGGATTAAGATTGTGAGCCCCACATGGGACAACCTGATCACCTTGTATCCTCCCCAGCACTTAGAACAGTGCTTTGCACATAGTAAGCGCTTAATGAATACCAAAGTTATTATTATTGAAACCGTGTTTTGTCATCTGTAAAATGGGCACACAAAACACTTGTTCTCCTTCCCTCCTTGGACTGTGAGCCATGTGTAAGACAGAGACTCATTTTGATCTGATTTATCTTACAGTTATTTTCGAGTGGAGTTTTTTAATCATCCATCAATCAGTGGTATTTATGAAGCTCTTACTATGTGTAGAGCATTCATTCATTCAATCATATTTATTGAACGCTTACTGTGTGCAGAGCACTGTAATAAGTGGTTGGGAAGTACAAGTTGGCAACATATAGAGACGGTCCCTACCCAACAGTGGGCTCACAGTCTAGAAGGGGGAGACAGACAACAAAACAAAACATATTAACAAAATAAAATAAATAGAATAAATGTGTACAAATAAAATAAATAAATAGAGTAATAAATACATACATACATATATAAGGGAGCTGTGGGGAGGGGAAGGAATTGAATTAGTAGACAAGTTTCCTGCTCACAAAGAGCTCTGAGGATTGAGTGGCTTAGTGGTTAGAGACCAGGACTGGGAGTCAGGAGACCTAGGTTCTAATCTCAGCTCCACCACGTAATAATAATAATAATGATTATGGTATTTGCTAAGCACTTACTATGTGCCAAGCACTGTTGTAAGTGCTGGAGTAGATAAAAGGTAATCAGGTTGTTCCAGGTGGGGCTCACGGTCTTAATCCCCATTTCACAGATGAGGAAACTGTGGTACAGAAAAGTGAAGTGACTTGCCCTTGCTCACCCAGCAGGCATGTGGTGGAGCTGAGATTGGAACCCACTTCCTTTAACTCCCAAGCCCATGCCATTTCCACTAGCTCACCATATCTGCCTATCTTGGAGAAGCAGTGTGGTTCAGTGGAAAGAGCACGGGCTTTAGAGTCAGAGGTCATGGGTTCAAATCCCGACTCTGCCACTTGTCAGCTGTGTGACTTTGGGCAAGTCACTTAACTTCTCTGGGCCTCAATTCCCTCATCTGTAAAATGAGGATTAAGACTGTTAGCCCCCTGTGGGACAACCTGATCACCTTGTAATCTCCCCAGCGCTTAGAACAGTGCTTTGCACATAATAAGCGCTTAATAAATACCATTATTATTATTATTATCTTCTCTTTTTTGGTTTGTTTTATGTTATTTGTTACTCTATTTATTTATTTTATTTTTATTTTTATCATATTTTACTTGTACATATCTATTCTATTTATTTTATTTTGTTAATATGTTTTGGTTTGTTCTCTGTCTCCCCCTTCTAGACTGTGAGCCCACTGTTGGGTAGGGACCGTCTCTATATGTTGCCAACTTGCACTTCCCAAGTGCTTAGTACAGTGCTCTGCACACAGTAAGTGCTCAATAAATACGATTGATTGATTGATTGATTTGTTTAGTGCTTACTGTATGCCAGGCCCTGTACTAAGCACTGAGGTAGATACAAGATAATCAGACAGAACACAGTCTCTGACCTACATGGATTCACAGTCTAAGTAGGAGGGAGATGAGGTAGTGAATCCCCATTTTACAGATGAGGAACATGAGGTACAGAAAAATGAAATGACTTGCCCACGGTCTCACAGGAGGCATGTGGTGGAGCTGAGAATGGACTCCCAGGTTTTCTGATTCCCAGACCAGTGCTCTTTCCACTAGCTCATCATCCCTGCCGATCTTCTTGTGAGCGTTTTTGGTACAAGGGACCACAGCTACATAGAGAAGCAGCGTGGCTCAGCGGAACGAACCCGGGCTTTGGAGTCATTGGTCATGGACTCAAATCCCAACTCCGCCAATTGTCAGCTGTGTGACTTTGGGCAAATCACTTAACTTCCCTGTGCCTCAGTTACCTCATCTGTAAAATCGGGATTAAGACTGTGAGCCCCCCGTGGGACAACCTGATCACCTTGTAACCTCCCCAGCACTTAGAACAGTGCTTTGCACATAGTAAGTGCTTAACAAATGTCATCATTATCATTATTATTATTATCTCCTCCAAGTATTTCTTTCCATGCACTTAGTACAGTACCTTACACAGAAATAAGCACTTAATAAATATTATTACTATTACCACTATTTAGTGCCACAGGAACGATTCCTTTAGCAGTATACTTCATTTGGGGGTTATACTTCATTTTTCTGTACCTCAAGTTTCTCATCTGTAAAATGGGGCTTCACTACCTGATCTCCCTCCTACTTAGACTGTAAATCCATGTGGGTCAGGGACTGTGTTCAGTCTGATTATCTTGTATCTACCCCAGTGCTTAGGGATAGATTAGGGATGGCTGAGGGAAAGATAGTTGTAAACACAGACACAGCCATGCAAACCGAGTATACCCTTTACCATCATAAAAGGAACTTGGCAGTCTGTGTGTTAGAATATCCTATGCCACAGGCTTTTCGGAAGACTTGTATGTTAATGACATTTGCCTGCTTCTTGGGTTAATAGGAAGCTGTCACTCTAAATTTAAACGGATTAGTGTACTTTCTCAGATGGAGCTATACTGAGGATCTCTAAGTTTGGGTCTTTGGGGAGAAAAGTGATGTAGAAAACAGCAAGCAATTTCAGCAAGACTTTCCTTCCCCAACTAAGTCCTCCTTTCCTCTTCTCCCCTGTCCCTTCTGCTCCCTTTATTCATCCCCATACCAGCCCCACAGCACTTACGTACATATTTATCATTTATTCATTTTTATTAATGTCTCTCTCCCCCTCTAGACTGTAAGCTTCTTATGGGCAGGGAATGTGCCTGTTTAATGTTGTACTGTACTTTCCCAAGCACTTAGTACAATGCTCTGCACATAGCAAGTGCTCAATTAATAATGACGGACTAAGCGAGACGGGTAGATCCCAAGATATTGTTTTCCTACTCTTCGCCGAAGGTTCCCAAGTGCTCCAACCTGAACACCATGTTGAGTTTATGAACAGCACAGATGCAGAATTTTCAGTAGAACCCAAAATTTTCTAATCGCCCATTTCACACTATTGCCTGCCCTTGATCCGCTTTGCTGACTGAAATTTGAACTTCACAACTGAACATGTTAAATGCCTCGACGGTTATTCTGTGAATAGAAAATTATTCTGGCTGGTTACTTGACCTCTAGCTTGCTATCTAATCTGTCTATTTTGGGGCTGGGCTAGTTGTCGTGGTCTGGGTCACTGAGTTTAGGGCTTAATGAAGCTGGGTTAGTTGATAGCTTCATTGCTAGCCGTTTCCTAGAAAAGAAAGTTTCTAGTATAGAAATGTTTTGGTTTGTTTTTCCCTTTAGGACCCATCAATTAATCAACCAATTGCATTTACTGAGCATTTACCATGTGCAGGCACTGAACTAAGTGCTTAGGAGAATGCAATACAACAATATACCAGACACATTCCCTGCCCACAGCGAATCTACAGATGAAAGCAAGTCCGTAGAGGGTCTTCAAATTCTGACTCATTTGGGGGCTTCATTTTTTATAACGTGGAACCCACCCTCTAAGCTGAGAGGATTCAAATCATAACAATCCTTACTACTGGTGACAATTTCCCTCTGACCTTTGGTACCTACCCGCTCAGTCTGAAATGTAGATTTCAAAATGCACCTTTATTTTCAGGCTCACGGCTCCGTGAGTGTCATTCTTTGTAGAAAGCAGAGAGGCAAAGCGGCTCAAAAGTGCTACTGTTGCTCTGAAAGGGTGAGGGATCAGTTCCTTAAGACAATGCGGAGATAACATCTCAAAGTTTGTTTGGAGGAGAACTGAACTGAGGTCACCTTTCAAGACAACAAACCGCAGCCCGCTGCATTCTCTGACCCTGAAAGGTTAGAGTTGAGGAATTTCCTGAAGAGAGTCTGTTTGGTCTAACATTTTTTCGCCAAAATGTCCAGGGAATAGTCAGCGGAGTAGTCGCGTTCTCTTCGAAGTTGTAAAATGCTGTTCTTTGCCAATCCACGTTATCCTGCAGTGGAGGAGGGAGGGAGACTGACAGATGGAGTTTGTACAACCATCGTTTGTAATTCTAAACCCACGTGCAGGGATTTTATTTTCTTTCCTTGATTAGAACCCCCTGTTCAATTAAGAAGAAAGAGGTCGGTGGAATGATGGGAGAGCAGGCCTGGTATCCTAGAAGTTGTGGGAGGAACTGTATTTTTTGAGGGATTCTAGGTAGAATTCACTGCATTGAGCCCATCCTCAGCTTCACAGCATTTATGTATGCATTCCCAATTTATTTGAATGTCTCTCACCCCGCTTAGGCTGTAATAAAAACAATTATTATTATTATGGCAAACATCAGATGAGAAGCAGCATGGCTTAGTGGAAAGAGCGTGGGCTTGGAAGTCAGGGGTCGAGGGTTCTAATTCCACCTCTGCCACTTGTCAGCTGTGTGACATTGGGCAAGTCACTTAACTTCTCTGGGCTTCAGTTACCTCATCTGTAAAATGGGGATGAAGATTGTGAGCCCCACGTGGGACAACTTAATTACCTTGTATCTACCCCAGTGCTTAGAACAGTGCTTGGCACATAGTAAACGCTTAACAAATAGCAACATTATTATTATTATTAACCTCTTCACTCTGCCGCCCGGATTATCTTTGTACAGAAACGCTCTGGACATGTCACCCCCCTCCTCAAAAATCTCCAGTGGTTGCCTATCAACCTTTGTATCAAGCAAAAACTCCTCACTCTTGGCTTCAAGACTCTCCATCCCCTCACCCTGTCCTACCTCACCTTCCTTCTCCCTCCTCCCTCCTCCCCACTGACACTACTCCCTCCCTCTGCTCTGTGCCCCTGCCCCACAGCAGTTGTGTATATATGTGCATATTTATTATTCTGTTTAGTTTATTAATGATGTAGAGAAGCAGTGTGGCTCAGTGGAAAAGAGTCCGGGATTTGGAGTCAGAGGTCATGGGCTCAAATCCCAGCTCCACCAATTGTCAGCTGTGTGACTTTGGGCAAGTCACTTCACTTCTCTGTGCCTCAGTTCCCTCATCCGTAAAATGGGGATGAAGACTGTGAGCCCCACGTGGGACAACCTGATCACCTTGTAAGCTCCCCAGCGCTTAGAACAGTGCTTTGCACATAGTAAGCACTTAATAAATGTCATCATTATCATTATTATTACTATCTAAAATTCAATTTATATTGATGCTATTGGTGCCTGTCTACTTGTTTTGTTCTGTTGTCTGTCTCCCCCCTTCTAGACTGTGAGCCCATTGTTAGGTAGAGATTGTCTCTATTGCCGAATTGTACTTTCCAAGCACTTAGTACAGTGCTCTGCACACAGTAAGTGCTCAGTAAATACGATGGAATGAATGAATGAAAAACCTCATCTTCCTCAATTAACCTCATAGGCTCTGGCAATCTGTATACCTGCTAAAGTCAATCCCACAGACACTGAGTTCATTTCCTGCCTCCCAGCCATGAAATAGACCTATGCAATTTTTTTGGTGAATCAGAGTTCAAATCCATGTTGTGATGAAAATTATTATTTAATATCTGAAAATCCAAACCTTCTGCAACTGGAGACAACCCGAATAACAAACTTATATGTCTTGGCTTGCCATGGGGTATTCCACAAGTTTGGGTTTTTCCTATTAAAATATAAAAAAAGTTTCTGTAGTGCAAGAAGAGATTAGAGTACCTCTACTTGTTTATTCTAAACTACAAGCATCCACACTGCTGTAGGCATTTGGGAATAATAATGATAGTAATAATAACAATAATAATAATAATAATAATAATAATAATAATGTTATTTGTTGAGGGCTTACTATGTGCCAGCCACTGTACTAAGTGCTGGGGCACATACAAGGTGTTTGGGTTGGACACAGCCCTTGTTCCTCATTGAGTTCCTCAGTTCCCTCATCTGTAAAATGGGGATTAAAACTGTGAGCCCCCCGTGGGACAACCTGATCACCTTGTAACCTCCCCAGCACTTAGAACAGTGCTTTGCACATAGTAAGCGCTTAACAAATACCAACATCATTATTATTATTATTATTATTATTATTATTATTATTATTGGGCTTACAGTCCATTTTACAGGTGAGGTAACAGGCCCAGAGAAGTGAAGTGAGTCGTTCAAGGTCACACACCAGACAATGGCAGAGCAGAGATTAGAACGCAGCTCCTTCTGATGCCCAGGCCCGCACTCTATCCACTAGGCCATTCTGATGACATTGATGGTTGTCTTAATGGCTTACTGGATACCAAATACTGTGTTAAGATAATCAGATCGGAAGTATCCCTGCTTCACACAAGCAATCAATCAATCAATGATACTTATTGAGCACTTATTAGCATGTGAAGTACTGTACTAAATGCCTGGGAGAGTACAATATGCCATGGTGTACATATGTATATATGTACGTATTTATTACTCTATTTTATTTGTACCTGTTTATTCTATTTATTTTATTTTGTTAGTATGTTTTGTTTTGTTGTCTGTCTCCCCCTTCTAGACTGTGAGCCCGCTGTTGGGTAGGGACCACCTCTATAGGTTGCCAACTTGCACTTCCCAAGCGCTTAGTACAGTGCTCTGCACACAGTAAGTGCTCAATGAATTCGATTGAATGAATGAATGAATACACCAGAGTTGGAAGACATGTTCCCTGCCCATAAGGAGCTTAAAGTTTAGAGGGCCCACAGTCTAAGAGTGAAAGAGGAGCAGTGAGCCTAATGGTTACAGCCTGGGCCTGGGAATCAGAGGATCTGGGCTCTAATCCCGGCTCCGCCACTTGTCTGCTCTGTGACTTTGGACAAGTCACTTCATTTCTCTGGACCTCAGTTACCTCATATGTAAAATGAGGATTTAGACTCTGAGCCCCATGTGGGATGGGCACTGTGTCTAACCTGATTACCTTATATCTTCCCAGTGTTTAGAACAGTGCCTGGCACATAGTAAAGGCTTAACAAATATCATCAAAAAAGAACAGCTACCATATTGCTATTTTATAACACAGATGGGTAAGTGACTTACCCAAGGTCACACAGCAGACAAATTGCAGAGCCAAGAATAGAATCCAGGTGTCTGGACGCTGAATCCTCTGCTATTTCCGCTAGACCTCATAAAAATGCATCCATCCCTTGAGCACTTACTACTTGCCCCTCTTCCTCCCGCTCCTCTTTCTCCTGCTCCTCTTTCTCTTCCTCCTCTCCTCGCCCTTGTCCTCCTCTTCCTTCTCCTCCTCTTCTTCTTCCTCTTTGTCCTCCTCCTCCCACTTTCTCCTTTTCTTCCTCTTCCTCCTGATAATTATCCTTCTCTTTTTCCTCTTCCTCCTCCTCCTTCTCTTTGTCTTCTTCCTCTATACTGTAAGTTTGTAGTGGGCAGGGAAAGTGTCTACCAATTGCTATAAAATACTTTCCCAAGTGCGTAGTACGGTGTTCTGCAAACAAACACTCAATAAATGAATGATTTATTTAAAAATATGCTTGGTTGATTCCTCCTCCTCCTACTAATTACCTTCCTCTTCCTTCTTTTCCTCTTCTTCCTCATTCTCTTCTTTCCTCGGCTTCTTCTTCCTTCTTCTTCTTTCTCTTCCTCCTCCTTCTCTTCTTCCCCCTCCTGCTATTTTATTTGTACACGTTTATTCTATTTATTTTATTTTGTTAATATGTTTTGTATTGTTCTCTGTCTCCCCCTTCTAGATTGTGAGCTCACTGTTGGGTAGGGACCGTCTCCATATGTTGCCAACTTGTACTTCCCAAGCGCTTAGTACAGTGCTCTGCACACAGTAAGCACTCAATAAATATGAATGAATGCATAAATAAATACGACTGAATGGATGGATGAATGAATGAATGAATGAATGAATGAATGAACTATCCTCATCTTATTCCTCCTCCTCCTTCCTTGTCCTCCCCTTCCTTCTCTTCCTCCTTTTCTTTTTCTCCCTCTTCTTCCTCCTCCTCTTTCCCTCCTCCTCCTCATCCTCCTCTCTCTCCCTTCTCTTCCTCCTCCTCCGCTCCCTCCCCCTCCTCCTTTTTCTCCTCCTTCTTCTCTTCCTCCTCTCCCTCCTTTCCTTCTTTCCCCTCCTTTCAAGGACAACAGTCACTTGGTTCCAATCCAGCTGGCCCTGTGGAAACACTGTGAAAAGAAAGCAATTTGCCTATACAATGCCAGGCAAGAACTGCCTAAATCTAAATGGCTTAAAACACCAGTGGAACAAACTTTCCTGAAAAATCAGAGTGAAGAAGAAGCAAATTTCAGTATTCATTTTCCTTCTGGGGCAACCAAAGTTGCCAACCAATTTTGAAATGAAATAAAATAGCAAGCACTCACCTTGCTTTCAGGAGGTCACAATCCATGAGCCACTAATACAGAGTGATGTTTATTCCATAAACTTCGCAGTTTATTGTGGCTTAACTCTCCACTACTCATGTATTCTGGGCCATGTTTGTGGTAGAATGTTTAGGTATAATCCAAACCCATTCTTTTGGACCAGAAAAGGATTTTATTTCAACTGCCATTATGGCTGCCCAATCGGAGAAGACCATTCAACATTTTCTATCAATAATCTAGCTCATTGTGTAAACTATAAATCACAGACTGAATGAGGCACTTCTCCTCAGCTTACACACTTCACTCTTCTAATGTCAAACCATTCACTGTACCTCGATCTCAGCTATCTCGCCACAGACCTCTGACCCACAACCTGCCTTTGGCCTGAAAAGTTCTCCCGCTCCATATAACCCCCTTTTCTCTTCTCCCACTCCTTTCCGCATCACCCTGACATGCTCCCTATATTCATCCCCACTCCTAACCCCAGAGCACATTGTCCATATCTGTCATTTCTTTATTTATGTCTATTAATGTCTGTCTCCCCCTCTAGACTGAGCTCATTGTGGGCAGGGAATGTGCCTGTTTATTGTATTGTACTCTCCCAAGTGCTTAGTACGGTGCTCAGTAAGTACGACTGACTGACTGACTGTCTGGCTTCCTCCCTTGAGCCTCAGAGTTACAATTTATTGACTTGGAGGGGGGTCTCAGGGGACTGCTGGATTTCACCGAGTCGACAAAATCAGCATGACTCAAACTTTAAAGTGAAATGAATCCAGGGAAAAGACTCACATTCCCTGGGAGATAATCAACTTCACTCTATAAAGAACCCCAACCCACCAAGCCCGAAATAGGCCCTTTCAAATGCACTTTAATTGCTAGAAAATTCCATTTTTCCTTATGGCCACTGAAATCCTTCAAGCACAGGCCGTTTTGTTTAATGGGAGGTGATTTTACAAGTATTTGTGGAATGCCTGGCTGAAAGACCACAGAAAACATAATGAAGTGAAGCATTCCACTTTCAGTCACACCCATTTCTATCCTTTAGTTGTCCCTCAAACCTGCTCTGTCCCTCCGAGAGCCATATCAAACTCCACTCCATCAACAGAAGCAGTGTTGCCTAGTGGATAGAGCACCGGCCTGGGAGTCAGAAGGACCTGGGTTCTAATCCTGCTCCTCCACATTTCTGGTGCATGTCCTGGGGCAAGTCACTTAACTTCTCTGTGCCTCAGTTACCTCATCTGTAAAATGAGAATTAAGACTGTGAACCCCTAGTGGGTAGCTCTTTGTGGGGAGGGGATGCACCCAACCTGATTACTCTATATCTGCCCCAGCACTTAGAACAGGGCCTGACACATAGTAAGCACTTAACAAATGCCATTAAAACAACAAGAACGAAAAGTTCCCTGGGCACTGAAGCTACGCTTGCTGAAAGTCAGCTGCACTGAGTGAGAAGGATGAACATCTCCAGGCTACCATATCAGCTGTGGGAAAATAAAGTGGTATTGGGAAACTGAAATTGAGGAGGACAGAGAAAACATTTGAACAGAAGATCAACATCTCAGACAGAGTTGCTTCCCAGCTCAAAACTGACAGTTGATTAGCTCGTGGTGGGCAGGGAATGTGTCTGCTTATTTTTTTATTCTGCTCTCCTAAGCACTTAGTACAGTGCTCTGCATACAGTTGTCGCTCAATAAATTCGATTGTACAAGTGAATGAATACTGAGGCTAGAATCCCTGCAACTAGGAAAGGAGCAGCTCTGTCTTCTTGGTTTGTTTTGTTGTCTGTCTTCCCCTTCTAGACTGTGAGCCTGTTGTTGGGTAGGGACCGTCTCTATATGTTGCCAACTTGTACTTCCCAAGTGCTTAGTACAGTGCTCTACACACAGTAAATGTTCACAGATACGACTGAATGAATGTAAGAAAAATCAATCAATTAATGTTATTTAAGCAACAGCGTGGCTCAGTGGAAAGAGCACGGGCTTTGGAGTCAGAGGTCAGTCCCAGCTCTGCCAATTGTCAGCTGTGGGACTTCGGGCAATCACTTAACTTCTCTGGGCCTCAATTACCTCATCTGTAAAATGGGGTTTAAGACTGTGAGCCCCCTGGGACAACCTGATCACCTTGTAACCTCCCCAGTGCTTAGAACAATGCTTTGCACGTAGTAAATGCTTAATAAAGTCATCATTATTATTATTAATGAGCACTTTATTGTGTGGGAGGCAAGTCAGGCAAGGAGAAGAATAAGCCCTGGATAAATATTATAGATAGATAGATAGGTAGATAGATAGATGGTTGGTTGGATGGATGGATAGATGATAGATAGATAGATAAATAGATAGAGATAGATAGATGATGGATGGATAGATATATAGATTGATAGATAGATAGATAAATAGATATAGATGATGGTTGGATAGATATATAGATAGATAGATACATAGATAGATATATGGTTGGATGGATGAATAGATGGTTGGATGGATGGATGGATAGATGATAGATAGATAGATAGATAGATGATGGATGGATAGATAGATGGATAGATGGATAGTTAGATGATAGATAGATAGATAGATAGATAGATAGATAGATAGATAGACATATAGATAGATGTAAGCTCATTGTTGGCAGGAAATATGACAACAACTCTTTTTTATTGTACTCACCAGGAGCTTAATATAGTGATCTGCACACAGTAAGCACTCAATAAATGCGATTGATGGATTGATAGATTGATTAACAGAGAAGTTAAGTGACTTGCTCACAGCAGGGAAGTGGTGGAGCTAGGTTTAGAACCCAGGTCACCTACCCACACACTGTCTACTTGACCAGGCTGCTTCTCTAAATGATGCAGTGATCTCAGGGAGAAGCAGCATGGCCTAGCAGAAATCGCATGCCCCTGAGCGTTCAAGGACCTGGATTCTAATCCCGGCTCTGCCCATTGTCCGCTGCGTGGCCTTGGACAAATCACTAAAATTCTCAGTGGAAAGAGCACGGGCTTTGGAGTCAGAGGGACTGTGTCCAACCAATGTAACTTGTAGCAACCTCAGTGCTTAGAACAGTGTTTGACCCAAAGTAAGTGCTTAAGAGAAACAAAACAGAAAAGAAAGAAGAGGTATGCTGGGTGTAACACAGGGCCCAGATTTCATTTCCATTTTCAACTAATAATAATAATAATAATAATAATAATGGCATTTATTAAGCGCTTACTATGTGCAAAGAACTGTTCTAAGCACTGGGGTGGTTACAAGGTGATCAGGTTGTCCCACGGGGGGCTCACAGTCTTAATCCCCATTTTACAGATGGGGTCACTGAAGCACAGAGAAGTTAAGTGACTCACCCAAAGTCCCACAGCTGACAATTGGTGGAGCTGGGATTTGAACCCATGACCTCTGACTCCAAAACCTGGGCTCCTTCCACTGAGCCTTGCTACTTCTCTGAAAATCAGCATGGCCTAGTGGATAGAGCCCAGACTGGGAGTTAGAAGGACCTGGGTTCTAATCCCAGCTCCACCACTCATCAGCTGTGTGACAGTGGGCAAGTCACTTCACTTCTCTGGGCCTCAGTTTCCTCATTTGTAAAATGGGGATTAAGATTGTGACCCCCTCCTGAGACAGCGACTATGTAGAGGGACTGTATGTCCGTTTAGTGTTACGTCGAACTCTCCTAAGTGCTTAGTACAGTGCTCTGCACCACAGTAAGTGCTCAATCAATATGACTGAATGAATGATTGAATGTGTCCAACCTTGATTACCTTATTTGTTAAGTGCTTACTATGTGCCGAGCACTGTTCTAAGTGCTGGGGGGATACAATGTAACCAGGTGGTCCCACGTGGGGCTCACAGTCTTCATCCCCATTTTGCAGATGAGGGAACTGAGGCACAGAGAAGTGAAATGACTTGCCCAAAGTCACACAGCTGACAATTGGCAGAGCGAGGATTCGAACCACTGACCCCTGACTCCAAAGCCCATGCTCTTTCCACTGAGCCATGCTGCTTCTCTAATATCTATCCCGGGGCTTAGGAAAGTGCCTGGCACATAGAAACCTCATGACAAATACCATTAATATCATTATTATTATTAAATTTATGCAAATGCATGCAAGTATGCACACACGCACACACTCTCTCTCTCTCTCTCTCTCTCTCATTGGAATCAATCCAAGCTGCCGAAGGCTCCCAGACTGCCTGGTTGGGAAAATTGTAGACCCTTAAGAAATCAGGGCCTCGCATGAATGAATTTCCCATCTCCTCCAGATACTTCCCAGAGCCTCAGGCTCCTTCATCCTGGTCAGAGGGATCAAGGGAAAGAGTGGAGCTGAGGAAACCTTTGATTACTTCCTTCCTGCTCATCCTTTGATCTTGGCTCTCTTTCACCTTCTGAAGCAGATTTCTGATCATGAGTAAAAAAGTTCTCCCATACCCTGGCTTCCACAATTCCCTCCTGTTTCCCAAACCTCATGTCCCTCTTCTTCCACATCCCTCCCCAGCTTCTGTTTCCTTGTGTTCATCATTTAGTGGAAGCAGCCTGGGCTTGGGAGTCAGTGGACATGGGTTCTAATCCCAGCTCTGCCACTTGTCTGCTGTGTGACCTTAGGGAAGCCACTAAACTTCTCTGTGCCTCAGTTACCTCATCTGTAAAATGGGGATTAAGACTGTGAGCCCCATGTGGGACAACCTAATTTCCTTGTATCTACACCAGCATTTAGAACCGCTCACTCTCCACTGGTTCCTTCCTATCTGCCTTCAAACACACCCACGTCTCCCCCACCCTAAAAAAAACCCTCTCTTGACTTCACCTCCCCTTCTAGTTATGACCCTACCTTCCTCTTACCATTCCTTTCCAAACTCCTTGAACGAGTCATCTACACCCACTGCCTTGAATTCCTCAACGCCAACTCTCTCCTCAACCCCCTCCAATCTGGCTTCCATCCCCTACATTCCACTGAAACTGCCCTCTCAAAGGTCACCAATGACCTCCTGCTTGCCAAATTCAATGGCTCCTACTTTATCATAATCCTCCTTGACCTCTCAGCTGCCTTTGAAACTGCGGACCACCCCCTTCTCCTCAACACACTATCCCACCTTGGCTTCACAGACTCTGTCCTCTCCTGGTTCTCTTATCTCTCTGGCCATTCATTCTCAGTCTCTTTTGTGGGCTCCTCCTCCCCTTCCCATCCCCTTACTGTAGGGGTTCCTCAAGGGTCAGTTCTTGGTCTCCTTCTGTTCTCTATCTACACTCACTCCCTTGGTGAACTCATTCACTCCCATGGCTTCAACTATCATCTCTACACTGATGACACCCAAATCTACATCTCTGCCCCTGCTCTCTCTCCCTCCCTTCAGGCTTGTGTCTCCTCCTGCCTTCAAGACATCGCCATCTGGATGTCTGCCCACCATCTAAAACTCAGTATGTCCAAGACTGAACTCCTTATCTTCCCTCTGAAACCCTGCCCTCTCCCTAACTTTCCCATCACTGTTGATGGCACTACCATCCTACCCATCTCACAAGCCTGCAACCTAGGTGTCATCCTCGATTCCGCTCTCTCGTTCACCCCTCACATCCAATCCATCACCAAAAACCGCCGCCCTCACCTCCGCAACATCGCCAAGATCCGCCCTTTCCTCTCCATCCAAACCGCTACCTTGCTGGTTCAATCTCTCATCCTATCCCGACTGGATTACTGCATCAGCCTCCTCTCTGACCTCCCATCCTCCTGTCTCTCCCCACTTCAGTCTATACTTCACACTGCTGCCCGGATCAGCTTTGTGCAGAAACACTCTGGGCATGTTACTCCCCAGTGGCTACCAATCAACCTATGCATCAGGCAAAAACTCCTCACTCTCGGCTTCAAGGCTGTTCAACACCTCACCCCCTCCTACCTCACCTCCCTTCTTTCCTTCTCCAGCTCAGCCCACACCCTCCACTCCTCTGCTGCCACTAACCTCCTCACTGTGCCTCGTTCTCACCTGTCCCGATGTCGACCCCCAGCCCACCTCCTCCCCCTGGCTTGGAATGCCCTCCCTCTGCACATCCGCCAAGTTAGCTCTCTTCCTCCCTTCAAAGCCCTATTGAGAGCTCACCTCCTCCATGAGGCCTTCCCACACTGAGCCCCCTCTTTCCTCTCTAACTCCTCCCCCTCCCCATCCCCCCCACCTCCTTCCCCTCCCCATAGCACCTGTATATATGTTTGTACAGATATATTACTCTATTTTACTTGTACGTATTTACTATTCTATTTATTTTATTTTGTTAGTATGTTTGGTTTTGTTCTCTGTCTCCCCCTTCTAGACCGTGAGCCCACTGTTGGGTAGGGACTGTCTCTATATATTGCCAACTTGTACTTCCCAAGTGCTTAGTACAGTGCTGTGCACACAGTAAGCGCTCAATAAATACGATTGAATGAATGAATGAATGTGGACTTAGTCTTTGGTAGACTTCCAAGGGCGCTCTTGGTCTTGACCTTAAACTGCAAATTTGAGGGCAGGGCTTGGGGAGGGAGAAATGATGATGCTTCAGTTTTTTAAAAAAATTCAAAACAGCTAAAATGTGTTACTATCAGTGTTTCTCTATCTCTATATTTTTCCACTACAACTTTCTCTGTACAAAATAAATGAAGTCAGAGCATTGGTCACTAGTTTACTACACAAAGGGAAGTTTTCCCAGTTACCTCCTTCCCTCCCCACAGCACCTGCATATATGTTTGTACAGATTTATTACTGTATTTACTTGTACATATTTACTATTCTATTTATTTTGTTAATGATGTGCATTTAGCTTTAATTCTATTTGTTCTGATGTCTTGACACCTGTCCACATGTTTTGCTTTGTTGTCTGTCTCCCCCTTCTAGACTGTGAGCCCATTGTTGTGGGGACCGTCTCTATATGTTGCCAACTTGTACTTCCCGAGCAGTTAGTACAGTGCTCTGAACACAGTAAGTGCTTAGTCAATACAATTGAATGAATTAACGAATTCAAGGGGAAGTGGATGATTGGCTATTCTGGGTACTTTTACTACATATATGTAATTATGAGAGTCCTCAGGGAAGCTGCATGGCATAGAGGAAATAGCCCGGGCCTGGGGTCAGAAGACCTCGGTTCTAATTCTAGCTCCTCCATTCATTCATTCAATTGTATGCTAACTATGTGCAGAGCACTGTACTAAGCGCTTTGGAAGTACAAGTTGACAACATATAGAGACGGTCCCTACCCAACAACGGCTCACAGTCTAGAAGCGGGAGACAGACAACAAAACAAAACTTGCAGACAGGTGTCAAGTCATCCACGTGTCTGCTGTCTGGCCTTGGGCCAGAATTTTATCCTCTCTGTGCCTCAGTTTCCTCATCTGTAAAATGGAGATAAAATACCCTTTCTCCCTTCCCCTTATATTGCAAGCCCCCTGTGGGACAGGGACTGTGTTCAATCCCATTATCTAGCATGAACTGCAGTAAGCACTTCTAAATACCATTTTAAATGCCAAGTCTGATGAAGAAGTATTAAGGTTAATATTAATGCATGTCTCCCATGTAATGATCATAAGAACAATAATTACAGAATTTGTTGGGTGCTTACTATGTGTCGAGCAGTGTTCTAAGCGCTGGGGTAGACATAAAGTGATCGGGTTGACCCACGTGGGGCTCACAGTCTTAATCCCCATTTTACAGATGTGGTAACTGAGGCCCAGAGAAGTGAAATGACTTGCCCAAGGTCACAGAGCAGACAGGTGGAGGAGCCAAAATTAAAACCCATGTCTTCTGACTCCCAAGCCCATGGTCTTTCCACCAAGCCATGCTGCTTCTAAGTTCCTTGTGGGCAGGAAACCTGTCTACCAACTCTATTTTCTTGGACTCTCCCAAGAGCTTAGTTCAGAGGTGTGCTCACAGTAAATGCTTAATAAATATTATAGTATTTACCATGTGCCAGACACTGTATTAAGCACTAGAGTAGATACAAGATAATTGGGTTGGACATAGCCCCTGTCCCCCATAGGTCTCATAGTCTTCATCCCCATTTTTCAGCTCAGGTAACTGAGGCCTAGAGAAGTGAAGTAACTTGTCTAGGTTCACACAACAGAGAAGTGACAGAGCCAGAATTAGAACCCAGGTCCTTCTGACTCCCAAGCCCATCACTATCCACTAGGCCACGCTGCTTCTCCACCACTGATTGCTCATATTTAATATATAATAATAATGGTATTTATTAAGCACTTACTATGTGCAAAGCACTGTTCTAAGTGCTGGGGAGGTTACAAGGTAATCAGGTTGTCCCACGGGGGGCTCACAGTCTTCATCCCCATTTTACAGATGAGGGAAATGAAGTACAGAGAAGTGAAGTGACTTGCTCGAAGTCACACAGCTGACAATTGGCAGAGCTGGGATTTGAACCCATGACCTCTGACTCCAAAGCCTGTGCTCTTTTCCACTGAGCCATGCTGCTTCTCACTGCATATATAATGTATATATGACTGAAGCTTTTAATATATGCACTTTTAGAAATATGCCCAATCTAGTATCCTTCTATCTACCCAATATCTTCCCACAGTGAAGACTTTTTTTAGTACCATCATTATCTTTCCATTTGAGAAGTGTTGTGTATGTGAAGCTTCCCGAATGCCCCTTTCTACATTTAAGTTGAAGACAAGAAACAGTGCCCAGATTTGAGAAGCAGCATGGTGTAGTGACTAGAGCAAACACCTGGGAGTCAGAAGGACATAAATTCTAATCCCAGCTCTGCCACTTGCCTGCTGTGTGACCTTAGACCAGTCACTTTACTTCTCTGGGCCTCAGTTACCTCATCTATAAAACTGGGAGCCCCATGTGGGACAGGGACTTTGTCCAATCTGATTTGCTTGTATCTACCCCAGCACTTAGTACAGTGCCTGGCACATAGTATGCGCTTAACAAATACCATAATTATTATTATTATTTATGATTTGTCTGACTGTAGAAGGGGTAATAATAATATTAATATTAATAATAATAATAGCATTTGCTAAGTGTTTACTATGTGCCAAGCACTGTTCTAAGTGCTGGGGTAGATACAAGGTCAGCAGGTTGTCCCACATGGGGCTCACAGTCTTAACCCCCATTTTATAGATGAGGGAACTGAGGCCCAGAGAAGTGAAGTGACTTGCCCAAAGTCACACAGCTGACAAGTGGCAAAGCTGAAATTAGAACCCACGACCTCTGATTCCCAAGCCCGGGCTCTTTCCACTGAGCCACGCTGCTTCTCGAGCTGCATATTGGAAGGGATGGTGTCCAACCTGGTTATCTTATTATTATTAATAATAATAATAATTGTTGTATTTAACAAGTGCTTATAGTATGTCAGGCATAGTATTAAGCATTGGGGTGGATACAAGCAGATCAAGTTGGATATAGTTGTATCTACCCCAATGCTTATGAGGGTGCTTAGCACTTCAAGAGTGTTAACCTGGGAATCAGAAGACTCCTTGCTAATCCCTGCTCTGTCAGCCATCAGTGTGTGACCTTGGAAAAGTCACTTAAGTTCTCTATACCTCAGTGACCTCATCTGTAAAATGGGGATTAAGACTGTGAGCTCCATGTGGGACAGGGACTGTGCCCAACCTTATTATCTTGTATCTAACCCAGCACTTAGTATAGTGCTTGGCACGTAGTAAACACTAAACAAATACCATTTTTTTAAAATGCACTAACATATACCACAATTATTTGCGACTAGACAGAAAAGTCATGTATTTCCCATCCGCGGTTACCACAGAGTGATACTTATACGGTGATTACCAGTTCTGTGGTTCTGTTGCCTATGAAATTTCTCCTTGAGAGACATCTAGGCATGGCAGGAATCCACCCACCCATGGGCCTCTTCACAACTGGAGAAGGGGAGGGGGCTGCTCTTTCACAGGGAAGTCCTGGATTGATAATTGCCATATCAGTTAAACACTTAATATTTGCCAGGCACCGGGGTCAATACAAGATAATCAGGTTGAACACAGTCCCTGTCCTTCACGGGGCTCTCAGGCTAAGGGGGGAGAGAATTAGTCTTGAATCCTCATTTTAGACAGAGGAAAAGGAGGTACAGAGAAGTTAAACAATTTGCCCAAAGCCACTTAGTCGGAAAGTGGTGGAGCAGGATTCGAACCCAGCTCATAGACTTTCTCTGAAGGAGAGAGAACACGGCTATCACAACTCTCTGCTGGTAGGTCCTGGTGGAGCCTCAGTAAATACCATAGTCAGACTGAAAGTCATGTCAACCTGACATCAATCAACTGTATTTACTGAGGCCTAGTGTATGCAAAGTGCAGTACTCATTACATGTTTGGGAGAGCTCAGTAGTGGCTTTTAAAGTAGTTTACAATCTTCCTTGATTAGGTTTTCTTCACCTTTGTCAGGGCATCTTTGGTTAGTTGCAACCTAAGTAGCAGAATTCAGTCACTGAATTGGGTTAGCTGTTACTACTGAAAAGCTAAACTGCATGTAAAAATTCCTGGGTGCAGAATGGTATATATTTTCCTAAACAGCATAAATCAGAGGAAATGATTAGCCAATGTCTCCTCAAGAAGTATTTAATGAAAGCCCCCCCTGAACGCTTAAATGAGTAGAGTTTTTCCATTGTGTTTTAATCTGGACTTCTCCTCTGCCCAGATGGGATCAGCCGTAAGCCTGTTTGAGTGAAGATAGAGTTTCTTCATGTCCTCCCTCCATTTCCCAGGAGTGAAACTTTCACAGGGAGCGAGAATCAGATTTGTTATTCCTGAAACCTACTGGGCCTTTTCACAGATTCACGAAATTCTTCTGGGTTTAAAAAAAAATAAAAAAACCCAAAAAACATTACTTCAGTAATTTCAGTGTATCATCTATTGGGCCTTTTCACGGATTCATGTAATTCTCCAGGCTTGAAAACTAAAGGAAAAAAAAAATGATGACTACTCCAGTAATTTCAGTGGACGATGAGATGTTCTAGTATTATCTGGGCAGCTCTAAATATTGATTCTGAGATTAAGTAACTATTATCAATTTATCTCTAACATTCCTAGCACCCAATTTGGACTGCCTGGTTAGTGATCTCAACAGGCCTTAACCCTAATTTTATGCAAGAGTCAGCTTCTTCTAAATCTACTTCGAAAGTTTGGCACTGTGGTTTGTACAATCTTATCCTTCTTAGGGAATGGGCTTTTTAGGTTTATTGGTTTAACTGAATATAAAACGCCAATGCTGCTCAGCAAATAAGTCATTTCCTTTGACTGTACATCATATCTAGTGGAGGAATTCTTCAAACACTAATTCAGGAATGAATAACCCAGAGGAGATATATGTCTATGCTAAATAATTTCAATCAGACATATTCAAACTCCTCTAATCCATCTTGAAGTTCTCTTTTAAACATCTAGTCAGGCTTCAGCTTCTGTAGTGGAGTGGAAATTGGGACTGAGGAGCTTTATAATAATAATGATGGCATTTGTTAAGCGCTTACTATGTGCAAAGCACTGTTCTTTAGTGCTCTATACAAAATGCTTTATTCAAAGCACTTTATACACTCGGTGCCTAAATTCAAACACACAGACGAAAGAAAAATAAAATATATTGTGGCCTTATAGTGTGAAGTCCTTATCGTGGTTATATATTGCTGCTTATTTTCATGTTGATGTTGGAGGGGCCCAGGATATCCCTGAATCATTCTGAAAGGATTGAAGAGATGGGAGAGGGAGGATTCGGGTTGGCAGCAGGCCTGAGGTAAGTGTGGATGACTGATGAATGGGCCGTCCTTGTGACCTGTGGCATTCAAGGGCTTACTCTGGATGGAGAAGACAGGATGGCAAGCCAGTGACCCCCTACTCCCCCCGCCTTGGACCATGTTGACCTAAGAAAAAAGCACCAGAAAACAGAAAAACAGATGTCAGTGAAGCTGACCGTCCTCTTCCCTTTCACCCATCGTGTTCATTCTTTATCGTGGAAAAAGGAAAATTGAAGATAACTGGAATATCGCCTCAGCAAAGCATTGCCCAATAGCCTAACCTAGTGGAAAGAACAGAAGCTTGGGAGTCAGAGGACCTGGGTTCTAGTCCTCTAGACAGGAAGCTTTCTGTGGACAGAGAACAGGTCTACCAACTCTGCTGTATTATACTTTCCCATGTGCTTAGTACAGTGCTCTGAACACAGTAAGTTCTCAATAAATACCATTAATAATGATGGTATTTGTTAAGTGCTTACTATGTGCCAAGCACTGTTCTAAACACTGGGGTAGATACAAGGTAATCAGGTTGTCCCATGTGGGGCTCACAGCCTTAATCCCCCTTTTCCAGGTGAGCTAACTGAGGCACAGAGAAGCTAAGTGATTTGCCCAAAGTTACACAGCTGATAAGTAATGGAATCAGGAGTGGTGGAGTCACAACTTCTGACTCCCAAGCCCAGGCTCTTTCCATTAAGCCACGCTGTTTATCTACTAAACACCTAGACTGTAGACTATAAGCTCGTGGTGGGAAGGGAATGTCTCTGTTATATTGTTGTATTAAACTTTTCCAAGTGCTTAATACAATGCCCTGCACACAGCGAACATTCAATAAGTACAATTGACTGATCGACTGACCTAGGAGAGCACAGCCCAGTAGAGGTGGTAGATGCAATCCCTATCTCCAATGATGTTATAATTCCATTAAATAGTTCTTTTTTATTTTCACACTACTCTCCCATTCATTCATTCATTCGTATTTATTGAGCACTTACTGTGTGCAGAGCACTGTACTAAGCCCTTGGGAAGTACAAGTTGGCAACATATAGAGACGGTCCCTACCCAACAGTGGGCTCACAGTCCCAATGATTTAGCACATTGCTCTGCACATAGCGAGCACCCAGTAAATACTATGGACTTACTGTAATAACGTGGACAACCTATTCCATTCAAGTCACTGTTTACTCTTTCTAAATATGGAAAGCCCAGGAGATCTTGGCCCTAATCTCGGCTCTGGCACTTACTTGCTGTGTGATCTTGGACGAATCACTTCATTTCTCTGGGCCTCAGTTTCCTCATCTGTAAAATAATAATAATAATAATGGCATTTGTGAAGTGCTTACTAAGTGGGAAGCACTGTTCTAAGCACTGAGGGGGGAGGATTCAAGGTGATTACGTTGTCCCATTTGGGGCTCACAGTCTTAATCCCCATTTTACAAATGAGGTAACTGAGGCTCAGAGAAGTTAAGTGATTTGCCAAAGATCACACAGCAGACATGTGGCGGAGCCGGGATTAGAATGCGTGACTTCTGACTCCCATGCCGTGCTCTTCCCACTGAGCCATGCTGATTCTCTAAAATGCTTCTCTAATGCTTCCAGTGAGCCATGCTGCTTCTCTAAAATGGCAATTCAATAACCATTCTCCCTCTCACTTAGGCCGCGAGCCCCATGTGGGACTGTCTCTGATGTGACTGGATTCTATCTAACCCAGGGTTTAGCACCATGCTTCTTAGTAATAATAAACAAACTAGGCAGGTACAATTTGAGATGATGGAGAATTTAGGAAGGGGCAGAAGTCATAGGAGGATGAAGATGATGAATTCTAGGATTAGAAAAATTACTTTGGAGAAAACAGGCCATCTTTCAGGACATTATTGCATTGTTGTAATCCATCCCCTCCCCAGAGTGATTTGGGCCTCCAAAAGTTCTATGTAAATTCCAGGATTTTCAAGGATATCTAAGATTATTGAAGAAAGCATAATAAAATGATCCAGGAATTCCAGCTCCTAAAATCCCACCTGCAAGTACTGTTCTGCAGAAGCTAGGCAAGGAGAACCGATTGCTGTTAGTACAAGGGACATTTGCTTAACAAATCTAAGATTCCTATTCACTGAATCTTTTTGTCGACGGGTGCCTTATGGAACTGGAAAATAGGGCCAGTTTTTAATGCCACGAATTGCAAATTCACTGCATTACGCATAAAAAAAACAAGCTTGAAATTCAATAAAACATCTGGCTGACACCCACAACTCAGAGACAGTCAGAGGGCAGATTCCAGGCTGAGACTGCGGATTCAGTTTCAGGCCCAAGTGGATTGTTATCATTGAGTTATAATTGCAGACATCTGAAATCCAAAAATCATAAAGAAAACCTATGACTCTTAACTGTCTTGGCAGAGGGATATTCTCCTTTGTAAGGCAAATAGGTCCATGGGTCTCATACACAGCATCAGCACTATCCTGGAGTGTTTTTTTTATGGTATTTATTAAGTGCTTACTGTACAGCAGGCATTGTTCTAAGCATTGGTGCAGATACAAGGTTATCAGGGTGGACACAGTCCCTGTCCCTCATGGGACTCACAGTCTCGTTAGAAAGGAGTAGGACTTAATCCCCATTTTACAGATGATGAGACTGAGGGGTAGAGAAGTGAAGTGACTTGCCCAAAGTCAGCCGGCAGACAAGTGGCAGGGCCGGGATTAGAACTGAGGTTCTCTAACTCCGAGGCTCTTGATTTTTCCACTAGGCTACACTGCTTCTCTTAGCAAGAGAAATCAAACAGCAGGGAGGAAAAGATTGCTTTCTCTTGTTCAAATGATTTGAATCACTAGAAAATACAGGTCTACCTAAAGTCTCCCACTTCTTATTTGTTCTAAAATTCCAGATTCACCCCAGCATGACCAGTAGTAATTCCAACCTCAGATGCCAGTTCCACAAGAAGGATGGCCCCTAGAGCATTCTGAAATAGACTCCCAGCCTCATCCAAACCAAGTCTCTGACAGGATCTAAGAGTCAAAAATCTGGCTGAGAAGGCCCAGAATGGAGGCTCTCTTGCTCCGTGTTTCCCCACTCCTCAAGAACCTCCCTCCCTCCTTATATCCGACAGACAATTACTCTCGCCCCATTCAAAGCCTTATTGAAGACACACCCCCTCCAAGAGGCCTTCCCTGACTAAATTCTCCTTTTTTCTTTTCCCACTCCCTTCTGCATTGCCCTGTCTTTTCCCTTTATTCATTCCCACTCCCAGGCCCACAGAATTAATTACATGTCCATAATTGATTTATTTATGTTAATATCTGTCTCCCGCTCTAGACTATAAGCCCGTTGTGGATAGGGAATTTGTCTGTTTATTATTATATTGTACTCTCAGAAGTGCTTAGTACAGTGCTCTGCAAACAGTAAGCGCTCAGTAAATACGATTGAATGAATGAATGGATGAATGAATGAAGCCCATGTCCCCACTTCCAAATGAAAAGTCTCTCCCTCTGGTTCCAGTAGAAAATAATCAACTTGTGACCAGCTCAAGTTTCCCCCAAACTATGTTTTGAGTTAATTCCTGTGATGTGGATAGAAAGTATGAGTCCTTTCGCTTAGTAAATGACATAATCGACTCTGAGCAAAGCAACGATGACTTCACACCCTATTCATAACACCGAGTAACTGCCCTGGCATGGAATTACGAAAGGAAACCTGTTTTGGCTTCTCAACAGTTGTTAGGGAAGAAAGACTTTCCGTTAATGAAAGTTTCATGAAATAACAATGTTCTTTCGTGCGACTTTCAGCAGACCTGGGGGTCTCCTAGCTGGGAGGCCCAAAATCTCTGAGCAACTAAACCTGCCTAAGATGGGCAATGCTACCTGTCTGGTCGAATCACACTAAGTGAGCTCAGTTTGAGACAATATTCCATTACCCACAAACTCATCCAAGACAGGTTCCCCCTTCTCTGAGGAAAAAGCCCTATTATCCCTTCATTTAAACCGTGATTGGTTGGATTCAAGAGGGATGATAGGAAAAAGGATACAGCTTGAAAAGGGCCTTCAGGGTGATATTCCCTTCACCCTGGAGTGGAGGGAAAACAGATTCATTTTTCAGGGACGTTGGACTTTCCCAATCATAGAAAACCGTCTTGTTTTGGCTTCAGGAGGCTTTTATGACATTTGGAAAATAGGACGCACACGGAAAGAAAAGCTGTTTCTCTGGGGTGTTTCTTAGACTGTCAGTTTGTGTCTTGCCAAAATCACTCCATCCAGGTGGGAAAAGTGAGGAGAGATTTTGGGGCTCCCGGTTATGAGACTCCCAGGTCTGTTGAAAGTCGCTCAAAAGAACATTATTATTTCATGAAATTTACTTGCATCTCAGCTCTATTCCTGAACTTGGTCCATTCAGTTAAAGGAAGACAAACAGAGGGAAATGGTTTTAAGAAGGCCCGGAGAATCCATTTTAAAATGCAATCACTGCCAGCCGGTAGATTTTATCTTTTGTGGTTATAAATGTCTTCAGAGATGTTCAAACTAGAATTAAATATTTACCCCTTACAAATGTACTTAATGTTGGGTGGATCCTTAGATTTTGTTGTTGGCTTTTGTGTGGAAACTCCTCTTAAATTTCCCCAAAGTTTCCAGGGTGCTTTAATCCATCATCATCATTTAATGACCTCTCATCATATTTTTGGAAAACCCATCTCTGAAATCAATCTATCAGTAGTACATACTGAGCGCCTACCATAGCAAAACACCGTACTCAGGCACAGATAATAGAATCCCTGCGTCCAAGAACGGTGTGGCTCAGTGGAAACAGCATGGACTTTGGAGCCAGAGGTCAGGGGTTCAAATCCCGGCTCCGCCAGTTGTCAGCTGTGTGACTTTGGGCAAGTCACTTAACTTCTCTGTGCCTCAGTTCCCTCATCTGCAAAATGGGGATTAAGATTGTGAGCCCCATGTGGGACAACCTGATCACCTTGTACCTCCCGGTGCTTAGAACAGTGCTTTGCACATAGTAAGCACTCAACAAATACCATCATTATTATGATTATTAACAAGAGCTTGATACATCCAGATTTGTCAGAAAGTAGGAAAAGCAGAGAAGCAGCCATGGCCAACGGATAGAATACATGCCTGGGAGTCATAAGGACCTGGGTTCTAAACCCAGCTCTGCCACTTATCTGCTATGTTACCTGGGCAAGTCACCTAAATTCTCTGTGCCTCTGTTACCTCATCTGTCAAATGCGGATTAAGATTTTGAAACCCACATGGGACATGGACTGTGTCCAAACTGATTAGCTCATATCTAGCCCAGCATTTCTATCTACCCATCACACATAGTAAGCACTTAAAAAATACCCTTATAGAATCCATAAACAATGGGGAGCAGATTATCTTTGCAGAAGTGAGGTTATTTTAGATTCCCAAGGGGCTGGGGGTGAGGAGAAAGATTTAATAATAACAACAGTGGTATCTGCTGAACACTTACTAAGTGCCAAGCACTGTACTAAGCTCTGAGATAAATGTAAGATAATAAGGTCTCACATGTGGCTCACAGTCTCAGGGGGAGGGAGAAGATAAGTGTAAGATAATAAGGTCCCACGTGCAGCTCACAGTCTCAGGGGGAGGGAAAACTTCATTTTGCCGATGAGGGAAATGAGGCACAGAAAAGTGAAATGTTTTGGCCGAGATCACACAACAGAAAAGTGGCAGAGCCAGGATTAGAACCCAGGTCCTTTGACTCTCAAGCACGTGCTCTTTCCACTGTATGAAGCTGGAGGCTTTTTGGCTCCATTCCTCACTTGGCAGCATTAGGATGGTCTCTTACCTCAGCTTTGTGATCCACTAGATGATTAAAGTAATATCCAAGGAAATAGAACAAAGGTACCATTTAGCCTGCACTACCATCACATCAAGGGAGAAGTGGCTGATGAGAGTACTATAAATTATTGACCTACTTGTCACACATCTCCCTCTGAACCTTTGCTCAGGGAAATGGGCAAATGCACCTATGTACATGTCTGTAATTTATTTCTTTATATTAATATCTGTTTCCTCATCTAGACCGTACGTTCATTATGGGCAGAGAATGTGTCTGTTATATTGTACTCTCCCAAGAGCTTAATACAGTGCTTTGCACACAGTAAGCACTCAAGAAACATGATTGATTGATTGATTGATTTGCGGATATCCTGCTTTGATTCAAGTTCAGTGTTCCCTGTTCTGGGTTCATTTCTTTGAACCAGAAAGTCTCCATGAATGTGAGTTGGGTAAAAGCTGGCCATTCCATAGAGAGATTCCGCTTTGAGGATCCGGGTTTTGGAAGGATGAAAGTGGATTGAAAAGAAATTTAAAGTGCATTCCTTCGCTTGCACGGTAAACTATATTACCCCAAAATAGCTTAAATCACTGAAGTCATATTTCAGATAGAGCCCAGCCAAAAATTGAGTCAAATGTTTTGTTTGCCAAGGTTCAGATAGTAAAAGTCCTTCACTCTGCAAGAAGAAGAAGAAAAACGTGAAGGCACTTGGTCTCCAGAGAGAACCACATTTAAATAATAACTGCTAAAGCCTCAGAGTTGTGAAACAGAGTTCACTGAGCAAGCTTAGAAACCAGCACTCCTGATCATCGCCATGGATAATTCAGTTCGAAATTTCTTATCATTCCCTCCATTTTCTACTTTTGGGGAAATTCTGGATGTAATCAGGTCTTGCTAGAACTCCCCTCTAAATTCATTGTGGGCAAGGAACATTTCTTCCACCTCTGTTTTATTGTATTCTCCCAAGTTCCTAATACAGCGCTCTGCCTACACAAAGCACTCAATAAATGTGATTGATTGATTGGTTCATTGAAATGTTCTATCATGAATGAGGCTGAGGGAAGGAACTGAAATGAAACCGGGGTGAGAAAGGGGATGAGGAAGTGAGTGAGGAATCTTGTCTTGAGGAGGGTGATGCAAGCCAGTGTGGAATTTTGCGGAGAGGGATGGTAAAAGCATGTTTGGGACATGTTCTATTGGATTGTTGGACTCGTCAGTGGCTAAGAGCGGCCCCTTCAATCCCACAAAATCCTCTCTGTCCCACATTGCTTCTTGGAGAGTGAGTATCTTTCGTTCATTCATTTCATTGCATTTATTGAGCGCTTACTGTGTGTAGAGCATTGTACAAAGCTCTTGGGACAATAAACAGGCATATTCCCTGCCCAAGATGAGCTTACAATCTACAGGGGGAGACAGACATTAATATAAATAAATAAATTATAGATATCTGCATAACTGCTGTGGAGTTGGGAGGGGGGAACAAAGGGAGCACTTCAGGGTGATGCAGAAGGGAGTCGGAGAAGAGGAAAGGAAAGCTTAGTATCTTAGTATCTAAGTATCTAAATCTTCTGGACTGTGAGCCCACTCTTCTAGACTGTGAGCCCACTGTTAGGTAGGGACCGTCTCTATATGTTGGCAACTTGTACTTCCCAAGTGTTTAGTACAGTACTCTGCACACAGTAAGCACTCAATAAATATGATTGAGTGAATGAATGAATAAGTATACTAAGACAAGGTGAAATGTCTTCTTTCACCTCTAGGCTGTAAACTCCTTGGAAAAATGGCATGTGTAATAATAATAATAATTGTTATTATTATTATTGTTACTAAGAACTTACTCTGTGTCAAGCATTGTTCTAAGCACTGGGATAGATACAAGTTAATCAGGTTGGACACGGTCTCTGTCCCATAAGGGGCTCACAGTCTAAGTAGGAGGGAGTTGGATTTAATCCCCATTTTAAGGACGAGGTAACTGGGGCATAGAGATGTAGCCCAATGTAAAAATAATAATCATTGTTATGGTATATGTTAAGCACTTACTATGTGCCAGAAACTGTACTAAGCGCTGGGGTGGATATGAGAAAATCAAGTTGGACACAGTTCATGTCCCACAAAGGGCTCACAGGCTTCAACTCCATTTTACAGATGAGGTAACTGAGGCACAGAGAAGTGAAGTGACTTGCCCAAGGCCTAACAGCAGTCATGGGCAGAGCCAGGATTAGAACCCATGGCCTTCTGGCTCCCAGGCCCAAGCTCTATCCACTATATCACTCTAGGTCATGTTTACTAACTCTGTTCTTTTGGATTCACCCAAGCTCTTAGTGCATTAGAGAACAGTACAGCTCTCTAGACTGTAAGCTCATTGTGGGCAGGGAATGTGTCTGTTATATTGCTGTGTTGTACTCTCTGAAGTGCTTAGTACAGTGCTCTGCACAAAGTAAGTGCTCAGTAAATATGATTGATTGATACAATGCTCCACACACAGTAAGGACTCAATAAAAACGTTTGATTGATTTCAAGAAACCACTAAGGCAATTTAGGATATTTAAAAGGATATTTTTTATGTCTCTCTCTGCCTTGACCCTCTAGACTGGAAGCTCGTTTTCAATTTAATGGTTTTCTGTCTATTCCCAAATGCTTAAAGAATGTCTGTACACAAAATAGCAGCTCAGCCGATATTAATAGTGCTTTTTAAAGTGTCCTAATCACTCTTCCACAATATAAGGTGTTATGTGTTTCTATGAGCATTTCATTTGGGTTTTCTTAAAAAGAAAAGTTCTTTCTCAAAGAAGTTGACACAAGAAACTCCTGTTACAGTGAAAGAGCCAAACGACTGAGAAAAGAAAAATAAAGGTCACAGAAATCTGCTGGGGAAAACAGTGAGAAAAGCAGAGAACCTGATCTGACACCTAGTAACCAAAGGAATAAAGAAAAACCTAATGAAGAGAGACTAAAGGGAAAAGATTAGCAGAAATCAGATCTTCCTGTGAAAAATGCCTCCCCCGTAACAAGTTGGAAATGGTCTTCTTAAAAAGAGCGGGCTTGTCACTTCTGCTTCTCAGCCTGTCTCCGATGTCTCAGGCCTGTTGTGAACATTATCCAGTGTCTGATGCAAGGAAGTATGAAGGAGCCCAACATCCCAGGACTGTCCCTTCTGCTTGACTTACCAGAGATGAGCTCATAATATTGTTATTATTATTATTATAATAATAATTATTATTATTATTATTATTATTGTATTTAAGTGCTTACTATGTGACAAGCACTATTCTAAGTGCTGGGGTAGATAAAGAGTAATCAGGTTATCCCACGTGGGGCTCACAGTCTTAATCCCCATTTTACAGATGAGGCACTTAAGGCACAGAGAAGTTAAGTGGCCTGCCCAAGTCACACAGCAGACAAGTGGTGGAGCTAGGATTAGAACCCACGTCCTCTGACTCCCAAACCCAGGCTCTTTCCACTAAGCCATGCTGTTTCATTCCACTGTTGTCCTGGAGTGTGGACTTGCCAGACTTCAAATCTCCCCATCAGCAGCAGCGGACTCTGCGATTCGAATGGGTTTTCCGGCAATAAGCAGCTTTTTGAATACTCATAAAAAGTGGGAGTTTGCTGGTCCACTCCAAAAGTCATATTTGGCCTCCTGAAATAAACCCTGGACAACATTTGAACTCCGGAAAATTTTGCATGCTTCGGAACTTTGGACATCATCAAGAAGAACGTATTTGATTTCTCCAAAATAAAACCGAAAAGGCAGGGGCTTCAATCAAATGGTTCTTAGGGTTACATCATTCAAATCCAAGCAAAATTGAGTTTATTCCCCCCTCCATATGTTTCACTCCCATGTTGAGAGCCGGGGCTTAGTCCATTCTATTGGCCACACCCCTTATTGGGTCACTCTTCCAATGGTCACTGATTTGTGATGAGTGCTTAAACAGAAAGCAAAATACAAGGAATCTGGGAGGAATTAGCAAGATGGCTTCTTGACAGTTGCAAGATAAATAAGTGAAAAACAAAGCCACTAAAATGAAATTGTCTCAAAAAAATTCTCATCATCCAGGATTGCTGTAAAAAACAATTACCCAAGCAAAAATAATGCTTTCTGCCACGTTCTCCTTAACTCGTGGAAAGAATGAAAGATGGCTGGCATGCACTTAGTACAGTGCTTTGCTCACAATAAGCACTCAATAAATACGATTGAATGAATTGGCAGGTTCATTTCTGCACCAATGATTGCCCCATGTCCAGTGGAGTCTTTGATGTGCATAACATCTGACAATTTCAGTCTATTTCTGGCCCCAAAACTTTCAGATTTCTGCACACTTGGCTATACATGAAGCAGCAGAGCTTAGGGGAAAGGGCACCGGCTTGGAAGTCAGAGGACGTGAGTTCTAATCCTGGCTCTGCCACTTGTCTGCTCCGTGACCTTGGGCAAGCCATTTCATTCCTCTGGGCCTCAGTTACCTGTAAAATGGGGATTAAGACTTTGAGCCCCACGTGGGACAACCTGATTACCTTGTAACTATCCCAGTGTTTAGAACAGCGCTTGGCATACAGTAAGCACTTAGCAAATACCAAAAGTATATTCATGGACTAATGGAAAGAACACGGGCCTACGAGTAAGAGGACCTGGGTTTTAAACCCGGTACCACAGCCTGACTTCTGGGTAACGTAGGACAATTCACTTAATTTCTCTGTGTCTCAGTTTCTTTGTCTGTAATGAAATCTGGATGAAATACCTGCTCTTCCTTCCCATCAGACTGTGAGCCCCATGTGAGTGAGAGGCTGGTTCCAACCTGATTATCTTATATTTAATTATCTCAGGGCTTAGTATAGTTCTTGGCACATAGTCAGTGCTTATCAAATGCCAAATTATTTTCATTATTATTTCTCAGCAGATACGTTTTGGAGACAAAATGTTGGGCCCCACAGGGCCCCTGGAGGTCAGTCAGCCAGTCAGTCAACCATATTTATTGAGAACTTACTGTGTGCAGAGCACTATACTATGCACGTGGGAGAGTAGAATATGACAATATAACGGACACATTCCTTGTCCTTGACCTCTGCCCCCTCTTTCCATTTTCTAAGGCTGACCTTCTCAGTGTACCTCGATCTCAGCTATCTTGCCGCAGACCCCTCGCCCACGTCCTGCAATTGACCTGGAATGCCCTCCCTCCTCAAATCCGACAGAGAATGACTCTTCCCCCATTTCATTGCCTAATTGAAGGCACATCTCCAAACGGCCTGCCCTGACCAAGCCCTTCTTTCTTCTTTTCATACTCCCTTCTTCATTACCCTGACTTGCTTTCTTTATTCATACCCTCTCCCAGCCCCATAGAACTTATGTACAAATCTGTCATTTATTTATTTGTTTTTATGCTGTCTCCCCCTCTAGAATGCAAGTATGTTGTGTGAAGGAATGTGTTTATTGTTATATTATACTCTCCCAAATGCTTAGCCCAGTGCTCTGCATGAAGTAAGTGCTCAATAAATATGACTGAATGAATGAACGAATGAACTTTCCCCCTTTCTTCAGCATTTTGTGACTGCCTTGTGTTAATCGGGACATCTGGTCACCTGACTCTGGCCCAGCTTTCCCAGAAATGACACATTCAGTTAAACTGGCTACATTTTTGGAAGCAGCTGGTATTTTGCAAGTTTCCTTTTGTAAGGAGTAGTTTCCTACTTCAACAGAAGGATTTTAAAGCAGGAGTTTCACCGAGGCCCTTCAGGCACCTCAGTTCACCTAAAGGAAGGAGCAAACTGGAGCAGAACTTCGGGGGAGATCTATTAATCTTCACTACTCTCGTTAACCATCAGCTGAAGGAAAAAGACTTTGATCCTGGCTTCAACACAGTGTGCTGGTAAGAAATAAATAAATAAATAATGATGGCATTTGTTAAGCGCTTACTATGTGGCAAGCACTGTTCTAAACGCTGGGGAGGATACAAGGTAATCAGGTGGTCCCACATGGGGCTCACAGTCTTAATCCTCATTTTACAGATGAGGTAACTGAGGCCCAGAGAAGTTAAGTGACTTGCCCAAAGTCACATAGCAAATAAGTGGCGGAGCCAGAATTAGAACCCATAACCTCTGACTCCCAAGCCCTGGCTCCTTCCACTGAGCCACACTGCTTCTCTAAGCAAGAATGTGGTTTTAGGAGTTTTCATGCTTATCCTATCTCATCTTTTCTTCTGCATCAGCCTCCTCATGACCTCCTGGCCTCCTGTCTCTCCCCCCTGAAATCTGTACTTCACTGTGCTCCCCAGAACATTTTTCTATAAAAACGTTCAGGCCATGTTTCCCTATCCCTCACAATCATCCAGTGGTTGTCCATCCACCTCCTCATCCAACAGAAACTCCTCATCATCAGCTTTAAAGTCCTCAATCCCCTTGCCCCCTCCTACCTCACCTCGCTACTCTCTACTACAACTCAGGCCACCCACTTTCCTCCTCTAATGCCAATGTACCCCAGTCTCATCTATCTCACTGACAATCCCTTTCCCCTTGCCCTGCCTCCAGCCTGGAAATCCCACCTCATTTGTATCCACCAGATGATCACTCTCCCCACCCTCAGACCCTTATTAAAATCATATCTCCTCATCCATCCATTCATTCATTCAATCGTATTTATTGAGCGCTTACTGTGTGCAGAGCACTGTACCAAGAGCTTGGGAAGTGCAAGTCGGCAACATATAGAGACGGTCCCTACCCAACAATGGGCTCACAGTCTAGAAGGGGGAAACAGACAACGAAACAAAACACATTGTTTTGTCTTCCAAGAGTCCTTCCCCGACTAAGCCGTCATTTCTTCTTCTGCTTCACCTTTGCACTTGGATTTGTACCTTTTATTCACCCCACCTTCATACCCACGGCAACTATGTATATATCCATAGTTGATTTTAATGTCTATCTCTCCCTATAGACTGTAAGCTCCATTTGGGCAGGGAACATGTCTACCAACTTTATTGTACTGTACTTTCCCAAGCAGTTAGTACAGTGCTCTGCACACAGAAAGTGCTCAAAAATGCAGTTGATTGATTGCTTGATGAGTTAGAGGACCTGGGTTCTCAACCCGGCTTCTGGCCCTTGTCCGTTGTGTGGCTTTGGACAAGACACTGAACCTCTCTTCACCTCGCTTTCCTCATCTGCAAAATGGGAGTCATAATACACCTCTCATGAGCTTCAGAACACCACAGGCATTTTCAACCCTGACTTGAAATACCCTTTTTCTGATTTGATGGCCTGTTTGTTTTTAGGTCAATGTCTTCAGGATTATAACACAATAATGTATATGCTACAGATTTATTGCAGTATATGTATACTAGTATGAATTAACACACACACACAGACACTCATATATGGACCCATGTTTAACACACTCCTAAAAACACACAAGTTGTCACTGGCAGAACTTATGCCCAATCCACAGGTAAAATATGGCTCCAATGATCCACCCTCATTCATATTCAAATCATTAAAAGCAAACCCCTGTGTTTGAATAAATTTAGCCTTTTACCTTTCCTGTATTTTCATACTTTCAAGCTTAGGCAGAGAGGAGTCCCTGGAAAGTAGATAAGAGACAGATTCATCAAAAATCCAGCCCCTGTCCCTGAGAAATTCCTTAGTGAGATGTAGGCAGGGAAGATGATAGTGATTGTCTAAATGAGGAGGTTCGAAGGCTTTGGAGACATATCGTTTAATATATCTGTCAGCTTCCTATTGTCTTCTTTCGGAAACCTCCCTTTAGCCTCTCTCTCTCTCTCTGACATTTCTCATGGAGAACTTGAGAGGGTCACTGTCTCCCTTCCTGAAATTAATGGCTTCAGTCCATTGCAAGTCCCTGTGGAATGGGCCAGTTTTGATCCTTCTAGAATAGAGTACAATGATTTTTGAAATTCAGGAATGGCGAGACTCCCAACCTTAATAGATGATGGATAAACATACACTTTCCCAGCAAATCCTAGTTCCTGAAATAGTTTCTTGCTAAGTGCATGAATAATGGCCTTTTAACCAGTCATACAGATATATGTATATATAGCCGTCCTTCAGGGTAAAAGATGATTCTTCTATGGTTGGATATTATCAGCGTGTGCACATAGGGCTGATTAAACAAACTGGGGACTCAGGGCCCAAGAATTACATAAGCAACTCTCGTTCCTTTGAGAAATTTGGGAAATGAGGCAGTCTATACCAGCTGAACCCATTCTCCATAGGCCTTCTAGAACAGCCCCCAGTTTCTATGCCATCCTAAACAAGCCTAAACAGAAGCAAAATAGATCTTGAGGTAGTTATGTTTTTTGTTGCCTCTCTAAAGGGCCTTTTTCTGGAGAGTACCCTATTGAACTCTTCCAGTTGTTTAGTACAGGGCTCTGTGCCCAGTAGCAGTGGCAGTGGAAGAGGAGGAAGAGGAAGAAAAAGAGGAGGAAGAGGAGGGAGAAGTGAAGGAAAACAGGAAGAGGACGGGGTGGAGGAGGAAGAGATGGAAGAGGAAGAAAAAGAGGAGGAGGAGGGGGAGGAGATGAAGGAAAATAGGAGGAGGAGGAAGAAAAGCAGGAGAAAAAAGGAACAAGAGCAGGAGTGGGAGGAAGAGGAGCAGGAGAAGGAGGAAAAAGAACAGGAGGAAGAAGTGTAGGAGGATGAAGAGGAAGAAGGGAAAGAAGAGGAGAAGGAAAAGAAGGGAAAGGAAGGAGGAAATATGTTTAAGGCTAAAATGGAAATCTCCACTCTGCTCAACCTCGAGAGGTGAAAGCACAGATCCAGTTGTAAAGCATATCCAGTTAAATCTATTCAAATCCCAAATATTCTAGAATGACAGTTAAATGAAAACATGCTGGGCATGTCAAATAAATCAAAACTCAATTTTCCTTTGTACTGCAATATGAACATTTACATGGTATTGTTTTTAGACCATGTTACAATGTCTAATTCCTCAGGCAGAGATCTGGGCACTTTAAAAAATCCATGACATTCTTATTGTAACTCATAATATAACACAAGACAACAAACATAACTTTAAAGTATCCTTTCCCACATTTCATCCTGGTTTTCCATGGCAGGAAAAGCTATGTGCCTTTGCTTTTGAAGAGCTCTAACTAATCTCTACTTTCCGCTGGACAGGCGAGGAATTACTTAAATTCCAGCAGCAAACTGCTAAAATCCCATTTTATATAACTGCATAAATCTGTTCCTGAACAGAGAACATTTCCAGGTAATTTGTACAAGCACGTTAAAGAATTCTTTGTCATTTGATTTACGAAGAACTGGTACTTCCCTACTCTATCCTCTACCTTAGGTCTCCTTGAAAAGCCGATTGTTTATCCTAGATTTCCAGCGCTTAGAACGGTGCTTTGCACATAGTAACTGCTTAATAAATGCCATCATTATTATTTCAAACAAACCAAGTGGTGACTAGAACTATTGCTTTGTATCCATTGACCGTTACTAAACAAAAATGGAAGGGTTGGTTTTGTGACACTGGTGACACCCTTATGATGAGAGATAACAAAACTTTCCTTCAACTTACAGTCTACTCTTTTTTTACAGTATTTGTTAAGCATTTACTATGTGCCAAGCACTGAAGTAAGCACTGGGGTAGACACAGGTCTATCAGGTTGGACTCCATTCCTGTCCCACATGGGGTTCACAGACTTTATTGCCCATTTTACAGATGAGGGAACTGAGCCCCAGAGAAGTGAAGTGACCTGCCCAAGGTCACACAGCAGACATGTAGCAGACCCAGGGCCTTCTAATTCCCAGGCCCGTGTTCTATCAACTAGGCCACACTGCTTCTCTGTTCTTGTTCTGAATCTTATTCACCTATAAAATCTTGCAAAATCAGAGCTCGTAAATGAACTCATTCACATGAGGAGGTTCACTCGGCTTCATAAGCAGAGATTACATCTGTGTTTAGATGTGGATTTTAGTTGTTGGAACAAAAAATTAGTTGGGTGTTTGTTAGAATGGGCACCAGAGCAAAAACACTGCTAGCTTATTTCAACTCTCTGGCCCAGTCTGCTACAAAGGAAAACGTGTGGTACTGTAGAAGGCTTTTGGGTCATAATGTGAGCTCCAACCACAGGATTTAAGCCCATCGGTGATTGTCTCAGAGAAAAAATAATTTCCAATGTTGACGTCCCAGACAAATAATCTAGGCAGAGATTTGTCACAAACTTTTGACAAAGTTAAGCAGGCTGTAGAGAGAATATGACTACCAACTCTGTTAACTTTACTCTCCCAAGTACTTAGTACAGTGCTTTGCACATAGTAAGCACTTAATTGGTACCACTGATTGATTAATGTTCTGAATTGCTTATCTTGTATTACCCTGTACCTACTCCATCCCTTAACACAATGCTTGACATACATTAAGTGCACAACAATTATTATCACTGTTAGTATTATTCTGTCTCAAAACTCAAGAAACCTCAAACCCCTCACTACAAGGTAGGTGCACAGAGAAGAATAAAATTCATAAAATACTAATAATAGTAATAATAGTTGTGGAATTTGTCAAAGGCTTACTAAGTGCTAAGCACTGTGATAATAATAATAATAATGGTATTTGTTAAGAGTTTACTATGTGCCAAGCATTGTTCTAAGCATTGGAGTAGATACAAGGTAATGAGGTTGTTCCACATGGGGCTCACAGTCTTAATCCCCATTTTACAGATGAGGTAACTGAGGCACAGAGAAGTTAAGTGACTCACCCAAAGTCACAAAATGGAGCCGGGATTAGAACCCATGACCTTTAACTCCCAAGCCTGGGCTCCTGCCACTATGCCATGCTGCTTCTCAAGCACCTAGGTAAATTCCATAAAATCAGATTAAAATGTAGTCCCTACCCTACATGAGGTTCACGTTATAAGGGTGAAGCAGAAGAGATATTTATTTCCCAATTTCCAAAGTGAGAAATTTTCTTCACTTCAGTCACAAAAAGTCAACTCCTTAGAGAAAGGAAAATCCCTGTAAAGGTCAGCATTACTTTCGATTGCCTACTGAAAGCAGTAGAGATGAGAATAACAAGAAATTTGAGAAACAGAAGGCATTTTCTGGACATACCTTCACTTGATTAAATCCTATCCTTCCTCCCTTTTTTTTCACCATAACAAGAGTAATCCTCGTTCTGTAGAAATACTTTTCTTTGTTGGCAGCAATCTGTTTAAGCTGCTGCTTCACTTGGATTTTCCACATTTTTTGCTTGCATTCGGATGTTTCATACTCCCTGCCTTCTACCTCTTTAACAGAATATTTTCAGAATATTTTGGTGAGGGCCTTTAATCCCAAAGCCATAGTTGGGTATTGTATGCCTAATAGTAGCAATAATAATAGTAATAATAATAGTTGTGGCATTTACTAAGCGCTTACTACGAGTCAAAAGCTGTTAGGTCATGTGTTCAAATCTCGGCTCCTCCAATTGTCAGCTGTGTGACTTTGGACAAGTCACTTAGCTTCTCTGTGCCTCAGTTACCTCATCTGCAAAATGGGGATTGAGACTGTGAACCCCACATGGGACAACCTGATTACCTTGTAACCTCCCCAGCACTTAGAACAGTGCTTTGCACATAGTAAGGGCTTAATAAATGTCATTATTATTATTATTATTATTATTATTATTATTATTATCCCTATCATTATCATTATTATTATTATTATTATTCTAAGCCCTGGGGAAGGGATAGAGGTTAATCAAGTTGGAAAACATTATCTGTCCCGCATGAGGCTTAAAGAGGAGGGAGGACAGATATTAGTAGTCGCATGGTAATCCTAGTAGTGGTAGTAATAGTATATTCTATCAGTATTTTATTTATCCATATTAATGTCTGTTTCCCCATCTGGACTGTAAACTTTCTGTGGGCAGGGAATGTGTCTCCCAACTCTCTTATATTGTACTCTCCCAAGTGCTTAGTATAGTGTGCTGCACACAGTAAGCAGTCAGTAAATATAATCGATTGAGAGGTGTAATAGTAGTAGTAGCAGCAGCAATGCAGTAGTAGTAGTGATAGTAACAATAGAAATAGCAGTATACTATAATATGATGATATAATAATAAGTATCACATCATAATTATTATTAGTAATGGTAGTAGTAGCCGCATGTGGGACAGAGACAGTGTCTGATATGAATAACTTGTATTCACCCCAGCATTCAAAACAGTGCTTAGTATTCGGCTCAGTGGAAAGACCTCTGGCTGTGGAGTCAGAGGTCATGGGTTCAAATCCTGACTCCGCCAATTGTCAGCTGACTTTGGGCAAGTCACTTCACTTCTCTGGGCCTCAGTTGCCTCATCTACAAAATGGGTATTAAGACTGTGAGCCCCCTGGGGGACAACCTGATCACCTTGTAACCTCCCCAGTGCTTAGAACAGTGCTTTGGATAAGTGCTTAATAAATGCCATAATTATTATTATTACTGTACTGTTTAAGAGAAGCAGTGTGGCTCAGTGGAAAGAGCACGGGCTTTGGAGTCAGAGGTCATGGGTTCAAACCCCAGCTCTGCCAACTCTCAGCTGGGTGACTTTGGGCAAGTCACTTAATTTCTCTGTGCCTCAGTTACCTCATTTTAAAAATGGGAATGAAGACTGTGAGCTCCCCATGAGACAAACCTGATCACCTTGTATCTACCCCCAGCGCTTAGAACAGTGCTTTGCACATAGTAAGTGCTTAATAAATACCATCATTATTATTATTATTACATAGTAAGTGTTGTAGAAACAATTACCACAATCACCGTTATTAGTAGTAGCAGTATCATTAGTAGTAATAATAATTGTAGTATTTTTAAGTACTTACTATGTGCCAGACACTGTACTAAGTGCCCAGGTGGATACAAGCCAATCAGGTTGAACACAGTCCCTGTGCCACAAAGGGCTCACGGTCCTAACCTCCATTTTACAGATGAGATAACTGAGGCACAGAGAAGAGAAATGACTTCCCCAAGGTCACACAGCAGACATGTGGCAGAGTCGGGATTAGGACCTATGACGTTCTTACTCCCAGGCCTGTGTTCTAGCCACTGGGCCATGCAATAGTGGTATCATTAGTTGTAGAAGTAGTAATAGCAGTATTATCATTAGTAGTAGTAATAGTTGTTGTAGTAGTAGTAATAGTAGTAAAAGTAGATTGATTGATTATGGTTGACTTATCGGTTTTGCGGCATTTACCCTGCCATCTGTGTCTCTGAAGACACATCCTCTGGTCTCTCACTTCACATTATGAGTCCCTCGTGGGACTTTGTCTAAAGTATCATCTTTGTACTTTTCATCTTTGTACTTAGAGAAGCAGCGTGGTTCAGTGGAAAGAGCCTGGGCTTTGGAGTCAGAGGTCATGGGTTCAAACCCCAGCTCCGCCAATTGTCAGCTGTGTGACTTTGGGCAAGTCACTTAATCAATCAATCAATCAATCAATCATATTTATTGAGCACTTACTGTGTGCAGAGCACTGTACTAAGCGCTTGGGAAGTACAAGTTGGCAACATATAGAGACAGTCCCTACCCAACAGTGGGCTCACAGTCTAAGAGGGGGAGACTGAGAACAAAACCAAACATACTAACAAAATAAAGTAAATAGAATAGATACGTACAAGTAAAATAAATAAATAAATAAATAAATAGAGTAATAAATATGTACAAAATGGAGATTAAGACTGTGAGCCCCACATGGGACAACCTGATCACCTTGTAACCTCCCCGGCGCTTAGAACAGTGCTTTGCTCATAGTAGTGCTTAATAAATTCCATCATTATTATTTTCCCCAGCATTTAATATAATGCTCTGCAAGCAGGTCAGTGCTCAACACATATTCCAATCAATCAATCAAACAAACGTATTGAGTGCTTACTGTGTGCAGAGCACTGTACTAAGCGCTTGGGAAGTACAAGTTGGCAACATATAGAGACGGTCCCTACTCAACAATGGAATTTTGGGGACTAATGATGGTGAGAAGAAAAAGGAAACCACAGATTTGAGTAAAATAGAGGAACAAATCCAGCCATAAAGAAAAGCAAAAGTGGATTTTTGAAAGAACAGGACTTTCTGATGATCCCTGATGCAGGAGGGAGGGATTTTATGGTGTCTAAGCAGACAGATTTGAGAGCTTAAGTACAGATGTCAGATGTCTGAAATTTACTGGGTCTTTTCTTTGTCAGGAGTCTTACCAATTGGGGATGTCATAAAGCTGGCTGGTTTGAGAGGTTTACTGTCTTTTGTAGGGAGGAACAAGTTGTTTTGCTCAATTACAGTTCTAGGAAATATTGGAGCTGGTGTAACTTGGAAATTGAAAAAGGAATTTAATTAAATGTTTGAAGTGATCTGAATATGGTGTTCCAAAGGTAGGCCCCTCTTGAATAGAAGGAAAGTGAGGTAATATGGCCTAGTGGGAGAGCAAGAAGTTGATAGTCAGAAGATCCGGGCCCTATTTGCAGCTAGCCCCTAGGCTGCTGTGTGACCCTGGGTAAGTCACTTAACCTCTCTGTGCCTCCAGAGTCCTCATCCAAAAACGGGGATGAGATCTCTACTTTCCACACTGCTACAATTGTGCTATCCATATGAAATGAATTGTCAGATCTGATTATCTTTTCTCTCCCTTAGCACTCAGTACAGTGATTTGTTACATAGTAAGTACTTAATAATAATAATGATAATGATGATGATATTTTTAAGTGCTTCCTATGTGCCAAGCACTGTTCTAAGCTCTGGGGTAGACACAAGGTAATCAGGTCATCCCACGTGGGGCTCACACTCTTAATCTCCATTTTAGAGATGCAGTAACTGAGGCACAGAGAAGTTAAGTGGTGTGCCCAAGGTCATACAGAAGACAGGATTAGAACCCATTTCCTCTGACTCCCAAGCCCATGCTTTTTCCACTAAACAGAAAAGGGGGCTTCATAGTATTTAATAGTTAATAGTATTTCTGAATTTTTACTATACTAAGCCTTCCCCAGAATACCTCAATCAATCAATCAATCAATCAACCAATCAATGGTACTTATTGAGGATTTGCTTCATGCAGAGCTTTCTACTAAGTACTCTAGACTGTAAGCTCCTTGTGGGCAGAGAACACATGTCTACCAACTCAGTTGTACTACACACACCCAAGCGCTTAGTATAGTGCTCACCAGACTGAAAGCGCTGAATAAATATAATTAATGATGACATTTGGGAGAATATAGTAGAATTTGTAAGACAGATACTGAAATAAATTAGAGACTGAAGAACCACAAAGCACAAGGATCGGTCTGTAAATGCTGTGGGGAAAGTATCAAAGTGCTTAAGAGTGTCAGATTGCTTAAGGGATACAGACCCAAGTGCACAGGGGATGCAGAGGAGAAGGGGAATAGGATGGGAAAATGAGAGGTGGGTCAGGGAAGGCTTCTTGGAAGAGTCGTGAGTTTAGTAGAGCTTTGAAGGTGGGGAGAGTGGTAGTCTGTCATCTCTGAAGGGGGAAGGTGTTTCAGGGTAGAGGGAGGATATGTCTAAGGGGATCGGAAGTGAGAGATCAAGGTACAGAGACGTTAAGCTCAAAGTTAAAGAGAAATGAGTCTAACGCAGAAGGATAGATGCTAGTGAAAGCTGTCTCCTTTTCCATGAAATAACTATGCTGAGTTATAGAATTGCTTTTGCACTGATTTTATTTAATAAGCGACCTCCCCCACCCAAACCGGAAAAGTGACACTCCAGGCTATTAAAAGACGCAGCAGTATTTTCGATCCTTTCCTCGGAAATCTTTCTCCTCCCAGATTATGTCCTTTAAGTTGTAAGATCACGCCTGGAGCCTTCCTTAAAAGGTTTAAGTTGACTTTCCAAGAAGGCTCATTTCCACCCAAATGAAACCCAAGACAAGTGTTCCCCAACCTATTTGTAATGCCTGGTGGGATCCTTAAAGCATCTGGTGTTTATGAAGTGGTCTAGTGTAAGTAATTTGCCCTGGTAAGAGATCCATTGCTCCTGGGCTAAAGGTCTTGGTAGTCCCTGACCTTCAAACAAGAAATGTTCAGCTTCTTTGAGTTTGGACACTTTAGGACCTTTCAAATAACTGAAAAACCAAAGGTAACTTTGACTAACTCTTTATGGCTTTGTGCGACAACATCTTCAAGCTTTGTCTGCAATTGTTTCCAGATTCCTTGAAACCGTTTCATTCAGCGGCTCAATGCGGGGGAATCACAAACTCCATTTGGGGCTTTAAGTTTGGGCAGTTGCTGAAGAAAATGATCTAGAACTGACTAATTTTGGCAGCTGCTCCCAGGAATTTGGGGCCTGTGGGGATTGGGCCCTCCCCGGTGAGGGGAGGGGGCAGAGTACATACTTCAAATTCATTCTGATATCCTGTACACAAGTTGTGTTGGTGATTTGAAAAGCATTTCCCGCAGCAATCAATGGTATTTATTAAGCACTTACTCTGTGCAGACCACTGTAATCAGCGTTACCTGCGGCATTTGTTAAGCACTTGTCTTCTCTTTTGCTATTGAGTCGTCTCCGACCCATAGTGACGCCACGGACACATCATCATCAATCATATTTATTGAGCACCTACTATGTGCAGAGCACTGTACTAAGCGCTTGGGAAGTACAAACTGGCAACATATAGAGACAGTCCCTACCCAACAGTGGGCTCACAGTCTAAAAGGGGGAGACAGAGAACGAAACCAAACATACTAACAAAATAAAATAAATAGAATAGATATGTACAAATAAAATAAATAAATAGAGTAATAAATATGTTCAAACATATATACATATATACAGGACACATCTCTCCCAGAAAGCCCCAACTCCATCTGCAATCATTCTGGTAGTGGATCCAAAGAGTTTAAGCACTTACTATGTGTCAAACACAGTATTAAGCACCGGGGGTAGAGACAAGATCATCCGGTCCCTCAGGGGGCTCATAGTCTAAGTATGAGGGAACACAGGTATAGAATCCCTTTTTGGTGGATGAGGGAACTGAGGCACAAAGAAGAGAAATGACTCTGCCAAGGTCACCCAGCAGGCACGTGGCAGAGCTGGGATTAGAACACAGGTCTTCTGCATCCCAGGCCCTCTCTCTTTCTTCTAGGTTGTGCTTCTCTGTACTGAGTTCTTGGGAGAGTACAAAATATAACAAGAATTGGTAGACATGTTCCCTGACTAAAAGAGGAAAGGATGCAGTCTCCCAGTGAGGCTGTTTGGTTTCACGTCTTTCTCAGAAAGAGAAATGAAGAACTATTTGAGTCACGGCAGGCAGCGGGTTGTCCACACAGAGAAACTTGAGAGGGTGAGGATTCCTTATGACTCATCATCCATTTTGTGGCTTTTTCTCTGACTGATCTTGACTTGGTTGATGTTCTTGATTAAAGTGTTGAAGAACCTGACCAAATCGAGTCATACAACCAGTGACCCAGCGGAAACAACACAAAAGAAACGTCATATTTCTTCAGTGTGTGCTAACGGAGTGATTGGTGTCAAACATCACTACATATAGCAAAATTAGCTGGGCCTGCGTGGGCTTCTTTTCAATATGGGTTGAGCATTGAAGATGTCTTACAAGTTATAGTACTAGATCTTTAAATACTTAATTTTAGGGCGGCACGTATTAAGCAAAATTCAAGGTGTCTGTATATGGAAGCAACTTTTAGTGTGCGGGATAAGTTTGAACGTGAATGTTATCAGCAGGTATCATTATAGTTATTCAATTATTGTAGTAAATTGTTATAGTTAAATACTATTGATGGATTGATTGATCACAATATTGATAATAATGCTAGTATTAAGTATTTACTATAAATTAAGTGCTGGGATAGATACATGGTAATCAGGTTGGCAAGTAATTTAATTTCTCTGTGCCTCAGTTTTCCCTTCTGTAAAATGGTTCAATACCTATTCTCCCTTGTGTGTGGATTGTGAACCCCAAGTAGGACAGGGACTGTGTCCGACTTGATTATCTTGTATCCTCCCAGCACTTAATACGGTGTGCTTAACAAATGCCACTCTTATTATTGTTATTATTATTACTATTACTTTGTGTTCCTTAGAAAAGTTTAGGGATATTAGAGGGAAAGAGTTAGAGAAATTCTGAAGTTCAAGAAGGATTTAGGTACAATAATGGAAAAGAGATCCATTTTGAATTATAAAATGAAATATTCAGGATAATAGAAAGGCCAAGCTTAATGTTTGCCTCCCTCTCTAAAGTGTAAGCTCCCTGAGGGGAGACAAAATATTTATCAATTCTGATGTATTCTCCCAAGCACTTAGTAATGTGCTCAATGACTACAACTGATTGAATAATCAAGAAGACGGGGAAGGTGTCTGTTCATTGTTGTACCGTAATTTCCCAAGTGCTTAGTAATAATAATAATAATAATAATGATGGTATTTGTTAAGTGCTAACTATGTGCCAAGCACTGTTCTAAACGCTGGGGTGATGCAAGGTGATCAGGTTGTCCCACGTGGGGCTCACAGTCTTCATACCCATTTTCCAGATGAGGGAATTGAGGCACAGAGAAGTGAAGTGACTTGCCCAAAGTCACACAACAGACAAGTGGCGGAGCTGGGATTAGAACCCATGACCTCTGACTCCCAATCCCACGCTCTTTCCATTGAGCCACTAGTACAGTGTTTTGCACACAGTAAGTGCTCAATGAATATGATTGGACGAATGAATGAAAGAATACAGGGTAGCAGAGCGTTCATAATACTAGTCTCTTAGTGACACAATCAGAGAGCTAATACATAGCTGTGTTTGGTCCATTAGTCTGAGCCAGGATATTTATGTTCAGTTTGTTAGCTCTTGATAGGGAAATATAAAGCTATCCAGAAAAAAAATTGAGGGGCTAATGATTTAATTAAACACTTTCATCAAATGCTGGCATAACGTTTGGCCAGAATTCTGAGAGAAAATTCCCAAAGAAGGTAGCGGAGAGAGTTTATATGTAGAAGAATTTCCTACTGTCTCCAATCTGGTGCTTGCAAAATCTGCCCTTTCCTTTCCCTCTAAGCTGCTACTATGCTGATGTGAGCACTTGTAATAATAATAACAATAATGGCATTTATTAAATGCTTACTATGTGCAAAGCACTGTTCTAAGCACTGTGGAGGTTACAAGGTGATCAGATTGTCCCACGGGGGGCTCACAGTCTTTATCCCCATTTGACAGATGAGGTAACTGAGGCACAGAGAAGTTAAGTGACTTGCCCAAAGTCACACAGCTGACAATTGGTGGAGCTGGGATTTGAACTCATGACCTGTGACTCCAAAGCCCGTGCTCTTTCCGCGGAGCCATGCTGCTTCTCCACTCCCATCGTCCTTCTCTTCTTTCTTGTCCTTATTGTCATCATTTTTGTTCTTTTCCTCTTCATCTTTGTCCCCCTCCTCCCTCGTCCTCATTGCCTTTGTCAGTTCGTTGCCCTCCTCCCCCCATCCTCTTCCTCCTCCTTGTCGTCCACCTCATTGTTTCCCCGTCATTTCCCCATTTTTATTATTGCCTCGGCCTCCTTGCTGATCTCCCTGCCTCCTGTCTCTCCCCATGCTAGTCCATACTACATTCTGTTGCCCAGTTCATTTTACTAAAAAAAACAGTTTCAGTCCCTGTCTCTCCGCTCCTCAAGAACCTCCAGTGGTTGCCCATCGACCTCTGCATTAAACAGAAACACCTTACCATTCGCTTTAAAGCACTCAGAGAAGTCCTCAGAGGAAAGAGCCAGAGCTTGGTAGTCAGAGGATGTGAGTTCTAATCCTGGCTCCATTGCTTGCCTTCTGTGTGATCTTGAGCAAGCCACTTCACTTCTCTGAGCCTCAGTTCCCTCATCTGTTAATTGGGGATGAAGACTGTGAGCCCTACCTTGAATCTCCCCCAACCCTTAGACCAGTGCTTGACACACAGTAAGCACTTAACAAATACCCTCATTATTATTATTATTACTATTAAATATAATTGAATGAATGAATGAAACCTGTAGGGTGCAACAATTGCAGGAAAGCAAAGCAACACTGGAAGAGAATAAACTTTCCTCTGTCTCTAACTCTTGATACTTCAGCTTTGTCAGAGACATGAGGGGGAGGTCAATGGTAATAATAATATTAATTATGGTATTTGTTAAGCGCTTACTATGTGCCAAGCACTGTACTAAGTGCTGGGACAGAGACAAGCAAATTGGGTTGGACATAGCCTCTGTCCCACACTGGGCTCACAGTCTCAATCCCTATTTCTCAGATGAGGTAACTGAGGCACAGAGAAGTAAAGTGACTTGCCCAAGATCATACAACAAACAAGTGACGGAGCTGGGATTAGAACCCAGGTCCTTCTGACACCCAAGCCTGGGCTCTATCCTCTAAGCCACACAGCTTCTCCTGTGATATAATACATAGCTCCATATGTAATAGATGGATATATATAATACGTGGATGTAATATAGCCTTTTGGATCCCTCACTGCTGAAAAAATAGATTGCCAAGCCCAAGGGAATTGCTGCACAGATGCTCTGAACTAATGTTCTGCAAACTGTAATTGCTCCATAAATACCAGTGATAGATTGAAGCTGGGCAGGAGGAGAATGGGGTAATGTATTAAAAACCCCTTAATACAAAACGAAGAGGATGTGCCTAGCATTTGAGTATGTGTCTGCGAGTGAGATTGTGAAATAGAGCTATTGTGAAGGACACCCCTCCAATTCCTACTCCTCCAGGATGTCTTCCTCAGTTGATTCCCAATACTACAGGTCACAGCAAACCATTGTCTCCCTTTAACGCTTATTCATTTAACATTTATGGTAGTTATTAAGCACTTTCCACGTGTCAAGCACTGTGCTGAGCTCTGGGTTAGAAATAAGATGACAAGATTGGACTAGGGTTTCTCAGAGGATGTGTGAGATCATCCCAGCCTTTGCTCTTACCTGCTGTGTGGATTTGGGCAAGTCATCTTACTTCTCTGGGCCTCAGTTCCCTCATCTGCCAAATAGAGATTCTACCTGTTCTCCCTATCACTTAGACTGTGAGCCCCATGTCACTGATGGCAAGGCAGGGAAATGTATCTGTTCATTGTTGTATTGTGCTCTCCCAAGCGCTTAGTACAGCGCTCTGCATGACTGATTCATTCAATCGCATTTATTGAGCACTTACTGTGTGCAGAGCACTGTACTATGCACTTGAGAGAGTGCAATTTAAAGTTGGTAGACACATTCACTGCCCACGACAAGCTTACAGTCTAGAGGACTGTAATTTCTACAGAATTTAATTTCTTTATATTTATATTAAATTAAATACATTAAATTAAATAAATTAAATTTATATTTAATTTAATTATGCAATTTAATTTCTAATTAAAGAAATTAATTACAGATATGTACATAAATCCTCTAGACTGTGAGCTCATTATGGGCAGGGAGCATGCTAATCCTGTTGTACTCTCCCAAGGGTTTAGTACAGTGCTCTGCACATAGTAAGCACCCAGTAAATACCATTGATTGATAAGTGCTGTGGGCTCATCCAGGGAGCAGATCAGTGTGATGCAGAAGAGACTGTATCTTTGAAGAGAGAAAAAAAATGGTATCCATTAAGCGCCTACTATGTATTTACTAAGCGCTTCAGTAGGTACGAGATTATCAGGTCCCATACTGGGGGCACATCTCCTACACGAGGCCTTCTCTGACTAAGCCCTCATTTTTTTTTCTTACGGTATTTGTTAAGTGCTTCTTATGAGCCAGGCGTTATTCTAGGCCCTGGATAGATGCAATCTAATTAGGTTGGATATGGTCCATATCCCACATGGGGCTCACAATCTTAATCCTGATTTTACAGATGAGGTAACTGAGTCAGTCAGTCATTCAGTCAGTCAAGTGTATTTATTAAATGCTTACTGTATGCAGAGCCCTATACTAAGCACTTGGGAGGGTACAACAATAAATGGACACCTTTCCTGCCCACAGTGAGCTTGCAGTCTAGACAGGAACATTAATATAAATAAACTACAGATGTAATAATAATAATGTCATTTATTAAGTGCTTACTATGGGCAAAGCACTGTTCTAAGCGCTGGGGAGGTTACAAGGTGATCAGGTTGTCCCACAGGGGGCTCACAGTCTTGATCCCCATTTTACAGATGAGGTAACTGAAGCACAGAGAAGTTAAGTGACTTGCCCAAAGTCATACAGCTGACAAGTGGCTGAGGCAGGATTTGAACCCACGACCTCTGACTCCAAAGCTCGGGCTCTTTCCACTGAGCCACGCCGCTTCATTATGATATGAACGAGAAGTGAAGTGAAGTGACTTTCCCAAGGTTCCACAGCAGAGAAGCGGAGGAGCCAAGAACCTAGGACCGTCAGACTCTCAGCCCCATGCTCTAACCATTTATTCATTCATTTATTCATTCAATCATATTTATTGAGTGCTTACTGTGTGCAGAGCACTGTACTAAGCACTCGGAAGTACAAGTCAGCAACATATAGAGAAGGTCCCTACCCAACAACGGGCTCACAGTCTAGAAGGGGGAGACAGACAACAAAACAAAACAGAAACAGCGTGGCTCAGTGGAAAGAGCCCAGGCTTTGGAGTCAGAGGTCATGGGTTCAAACCCCGGCTCCACCAATTGTCAGCTGTGTGACTCTGGGTAAGTCACTTCACTTCTCTGTGCCTCAGTTGCCTCATCTGTAAAATGGGGATTAAAACTGTGAGCCCCTTGTGGGACAACCTGATCACCTTGTAACCTCCCCAGCTCATAGAACAGTGCTATGCACATAGTAAGCTCTTAATAAATATCATTAAAATAATGTAGATAGGTGTCATTGATAATGCTGCTAATGCCCGGGCTCAGGAGTCAGAGTTCATGGGTTCCAATCCTGCTTCCACCACGTCAGCTGTGTGACATTGGGTGGGTCACTTAACTTCTCTGTGCCTCAGTTACCTCATCTGTAAAATGGGGATGAAGACTGCCATGTGGCACAACCTGATTACCTTGTATCCCCCCAGCACTTAGTGCTCGACACATTTTAAGTGCTAACAAATCAATCAATCAATCAATTTTATTTATTGAGCGCTTACTGTGTGCACAGAACTGTACTAAGTGCTTGGGAAGTACAAGTTGGCAACATATAGAGATGATCCCTACCCAAAAGTAGGCTCACAGTCTAGAAGGGGGAGACAGAGAACAAAACCAAACATATTAACAAAATAAAATAAATAGAATAGATATGTACAAGGAAGATAAATAAATAGAGTAATGATATATACAAGGAAGATAAATAAATAAATAGAGTAATAAATATGTACAAACATGTATACATATATACAGGTGCTGTGGGGAAGGGAAGGAGGTAAGGCCGGGGGTGGGGGGGGGGGTGGAGAGGTGGAGGAGAATAAGAATAATATTATTCTTATTACCCTGCTCAGACATCCCTCCCCTATGCCATAACTCTGTGTCCAACCTGATGGGCTTGTATTTACCCCTATTTCCCCCTTTTAGACTGTGAGCCCACTGTTGGGTAGGGACTGTCTCTATATGTTGCCAACTTGTACTTCCCAAGCACTTAGTACAGTGCTCTGCACACAGTAAGTGCTCAATAAATACGATTGATTGATTGATCGATCATCATTATTATCACTGTTATCATTAGGAGTATTATTAACTCACGAGCCCAGCTCCACCCTTGGCCCCAGTCAGGAACGTGTCTTCGTCGGGTATCTTGGCACAGAGACAATCGGTTTTGCCCGGACAGGAAAATCTGGCAGGTTGAAACACAAATAGCCTACGATTATGCTCAGCCAGTTCTTTTGGGCTGGGACTCTGGAGCAAAACATGATGTTATCCTGGAGACCAGATGCTGCATGCTCAAGTTGTTAGATCAAGTCATGCAAGCCAAGAGAGAGTCCCAGTATGTTGCAAGATGCCGAGCTATTCTACAGTTACCAATCTCCCCTTAAATGAACTTCCTCAGGCTGTTCCATAACAGATACACAGCGCACCGGGAGCCCCAATATACGGCACCCCGATTATTAAGGGCGTCAGTGGAGCGGAGGTGACAGTTATTGATAATAACGATGATGGTACTTAATCACCCCACCATCAGCCCCGCAGCAATTATATATTGATCCGTAATTTCCGCAATTACATAAAAGTCTATCTCCCCCTCTAGACTATCCGTTCATTTTGCTCAGGGAACGATATCTCCCAACTCTTCTGAATTGTACCTTCCCAATCAATCAATCTCAATCGTATTTATTGAGCGCTTACTGTGTGCAGAGCACCGTACTAAGCACTTGGGAAGTACAAGTTGGCAACATATAGAGACAGTCCCTACCCAACAGTGGGCTCACGGTCTAGAAGGGGGAGACAGAGAACAAAACCAAACATATTAACAAAATCAATCAATCAATCATATTTATTGAGAGCTTACTGTCTGCAGAGCACTGTACTAAGGGCTTGGGAAGTACAAGTTGGAATAAAATAAATAGAATAGATATGTACAAGTAAAAAAATTGAGTAATAAATATGTACAAACATATATACATATATACAGGTGCTGTGGGGAAGGGAACGAGGTAATAAGGTGGGGATGGAGAGGGGGACGAGAGGCTCTTAGCGCATAGTAGTAGCCTGATAAATCCCTTTGATTGATTGATCGGTTAGTTCTAAGTGCTAGCTAAGCATTGTGCTATGTGCTGGAGTTGATGCAAGATGATAATAGTAATAATGATAATTATGGTATTTGTTAAGTGCTTAATAATGTGGCAGGAACTGTAATGAGCGCTGAGATGGATACAAACAAATCGGGTTGGATTCAGTCCCTGAGCCACATGGGGATCACAGTCTTAATCCCCATCATACAGATGAGGAAACTGAGGTGCAGAGAAGTGAAGTGACTTGCCCAAGTCCACCCAACAGACACATGGTGGAGCAGGGATTAGAACCCATGACCTTCTGAACCCCAGGCCCGCGTTCTATCCACCTGTACTCTCCCAAGTGCTTAGAACGGTGCTCTGCACACAGTAAGCATTCAATAAATACGATTGAATGAATGAACGAATGAGTGAACGAATGAATGAATGAAGTGCTCAATAAATACCATTGACAATAATGATGATGACAGTTCACTGTGGGCAGGGAACGTGTCTACCAACTCTGTTTTACCATACTCTCCCCAGTACTCTTCCAGTGATCTGCACTCAGTAAGCGCTCAGTAAATACCACTGATTGATGACGATGACGAGGATGATGATGATTAAATTGGTTAAGCACTTGCTATGTGCTAGGTACTGTGCTAATATTGAGTGTAATCAGATCAGACCTTATCTCTCTATCACACAGAGTTCACAAGGATTGGTGGAAACAGATATTTAATGCCCTCCCTCCGCACATCCACCAAGCTAGCTCTCTTCCTCCCTTCAAAGCCCTACTGAGAGCTCACCTCCTCCAGAAGGCCTTCCCACACTGAGCCCCCTCCTTCCTCTTCCCCTCCTCCCCCTCCCCATCTCCCCAGCCTTACCTCCTTCCCCTCCCCACAGCACCTGTATATATGTATATATGTTTGTACAGATTTATTACTCTATTTTATTTCTACATATTTATTCTATTTATTTTATTTTGTTAATATGTTTTGTTTTGTTGTCTGTCTCCCCCTTCTAGACTGTGAGCCCACTGTTGGGTAGGGACCGTCTCTATGTGTTGCCAACTTGTACTTCCCAAGCGCTTAGTACAGTGCTCTGCACACAGTAAGCACTCAATAAATACGATTGAATGAATGAATGAATGAATATTTAATCCCTGTTTTACAAACGTGTCAACTGAGACGCAAGATTAAGTGACGTGCCCAAGCCTTTCCTCTAGGCTATGCTGCCTCCTGAAATGGATCCTAAAATCTGGATTCTTGAAATTCATCAGGAATGTCTAGGTAGTATAGGTGCTTCCTAGGGTAGGTGAAATCTGTAGTTTATATATCCAGAGGTTTTTTTACATATCCATAAGTTATTTATTTATATTAATGTCTGTCTACCCCTCTAGGCTGTAACCTCTCTGTGGGCAGGGAATGCACCTACCTACTCCATTACACTGTACACTCCCGAGCGCTTAATACAGTCCATGCACATAGTAGGCGCTCAATAAATATGATGGATTGATTGGTGTTTCCTGCTGCCTGTAGATAGTTTTTGGTCCTTGAGAAGCCCTGGCACAGAGAACTTTCTAATGACATTTGCCTTAGAAGCAAGTACTTAATACAGTACTTTGCACACAGTAAGAGCTCAATATATATGATTGGATGAAAAGAAGTGTTCAGACAGCTGGATGCATCCCACCCACTGGCTCATTACAGCTTAATCCCCCGACTTTGAACTACAGAGACTGCAGCATTTAATTGGCTGTAATGTTCCTTAATTGTCCCCCCTTGAAGACTTTATTACCAGGCTGAGCCGATTTTGTTTTACAGGCTCCATGAGAACAAAAGATCATGGAGCTAAGCGTGTCTTGCATGCGAATTCTAGGCGACAGTTGTAACAAAACTGGTTCCCTCCCTAGACATGAAGTCTTCCCCAATTAATACTCCAAATCCAACTCACATCAGCCCAGAAACTACCTCAGACACTTACATAGTGAGAAGTGGCTTGGTTTAGTCGCTAGAGCACAGGATTGGGAGTCAGAAGGTCATGGGTTCTAATCTTGACTCTGCCCCTATCCTGTTGCGTGACAGTGGGCAAGGGACTCAACTTCTCTATGCTTTAGTTACTTCATCTATAAAATGGAGATTAAATCCTACTCCCTCCTACTTAAACTGTGAGATCCATGAAAGACAGGTCCTAATGCCTAAATTACCCAAAGATGCACCGATAGAAAAAGAACAACACTGAAGAAAGGTCACCAAATCCTTTCGGAGAAAGACCAACAGACTTTGGAAGGGCATGGAATTTTCCCACAGCTTCTTAATTATTTACAGTAGCATCACCAATTTCCTTTACTGAACAGCAAATTCAGAGGGATTAAAATGCAGGCTCCCTATTAGCCTCAAGGCATTGCTCATAGGGAAGGGATGTACATAGGAATTATCTGTTGTGATTAATGAAATTCATTGTTTGCAGTGTCACTTTTGACTTGAAACTCTTTAAAAGGAAAAAATTATTATATTGTGGTATATTTCCTAAGTGCTTGCTATATGCCAAGCACTTGGGTAGATGCAATGTAATTGGATCAACTACAGTCTCTATTCCACATTGAACTAACAGTCTAAGGGGAGACCAGCTGGGTGGCCTAGTGGGTAGAGCCTGGGGCTGGGAGTCAGGAGGACCTGGGTTCTAATCCCAGCTCTGTCCCTTCTCTGCTATATGGTCTAAGATAAGTCACTTACCTTCTCTATGCCTCAGTTATCTCATCTGTAAAATAGAACAGTGCTTTTCACATAGTAAGCGCTTAACAAATGCCATTATTATTATTATTATTATTATTATTATTATTAAAATGGTGATTAAAACTGTGAGCCCCATTCTGGGACAGGGGCTGTGCTCTGCCTCATTGGCTAGAATCTACCCCAGCATTTACTACAATGCCTAACACAAAATAAGCACTTAAGAGATACCATTAAAAAAAGACATTTTATCCCCATTTTACAAATGAGAGAACTGAGGCCCAGAAAGTTTAAGGGATTAGCCCAAGGTCGCACAGAACCTTAATGGATGAACTGGGATTTGAACACAGGTCTCTGGACAACAATCATCCCATTAGGCCGTGCTACCTCTCAGCCCAGAAGAAATAAAACCTCAGGCACTGGGCTTTCAGGACTGTGACTCTCAGTACTGTGTTGTTTTGGCTCAAGGCAGCATGGCCTAGTGGTTAGAGTGCGGGCCTGAGAGTCTGAAGGTCATGGGTTCTAATCTTGGCTCTGCCTCGTCTCTGCTTTGTGACCTTGGGCAAGTGACTTCATTTCTCTGGGCCTCTGCTACCCAATTTGTAAAATGGGGATTGAGACTGTGAACCCCAAGAGGGACAGGGATTGTGTCCAACCCGATATGCTGGTATCCACCACTATGTGCTGGGCATATAGTAAGCACTTTAAAAGAAGAAACAAAGCAGCGTGGCTTAGTGGCAGGAGCACAGGCTTGAGAGTCAGAGGTCTTGGGTTCTAATCCCTGCTCCGCAATTTTTCAGTTGTGTGACTTTGGGCAAGTCATTGAACTTCTCAGTGCCTCAGTTCCCTCATCTGTAAAACGGGGATGAAGACTGTGAGCCCTACGTGGGACAACCTGATCACCTTGTATCGACCCCAGTGCTTAGAACAGTGCTTGGCACATAGTGAACGCTTAACAAATACCATCATTAGTACTAAAAAAACTACAATGATCATTACCGCTATTTTTATGCATGTATGTATGAAGCTGTGTTTGTATGTCCTTCACAATGAAAGAAGAGGTCCGGGTGATGAGGTTCAGCTATGAGTGTGTGGGTAGCTGAAAAGCCAAATTCAAAATCCCAACCAGGCTGGGCAAACTGATTCATTCATCCATTCATTCAGTCATATCTATCGAAGCGCTTACTGTGTGCAGAGCACTGTACTAAGCGCTTGGGAAGTACAATTCAGCAACAGATAGAGACAATCCCTTCCCACAACGGGCTCACAGTCTAGAAGCGGGGGGGAGACAAACATTGAAACAAGTAAACAGGCATCAGTGGGATCATCATAAATAGAATTATATAAACCCAACATTAATAAAGTAAATAGAATTACCAGTATGTACATAGATACACAAATATGTACATATATACACAGTATATAATAATATAATATTATATTATATAATTATATATTATATTATATATGTTATATAATATAATACAATAATAGTACTTGTTAAGAGCTTACTATGTGCAGAGCATTGTTCTAAGTATTGTTCTAACTCATATGGTTCCTTCCTCATACCATCCATTCTAGCATGAATCTCATCTGGCAACCGGCTCTATGCTTTAGGCTCCCTCACAATATTAATAATAATGGTGGTATTTGTTAAGCACTTAATATGTGATGAACACTGGGAAGCAGGTGAGACCCAGTTCCTCTCTCACACGGGGCTCAGAGGTTAAGTAGGAAGGAGAACAGGTATCAAATCCCCTTCTACAGGTGAAGAAACTGAGGCCCAGAGAAGTTATGACTTAGCCAAGGTCCCATAGTAGACAAGTGGCAGAATTAGGATTAGAACTCAGGTCCTCTGACCCCGAGGCCCGTGCTCTTTTGACTAGCCAACAATGCTCCTGTTCATTCTCCTACTTAGTTTGTGCCCTCTAAGTGGGATAGAGACCATGCCTGGCCTGATTAGGTTTTATCTACCCCAGTGCTTGGCACAGAGTAAACGCTTAATAAATGCCAAAGTGATTATTACCCTTATTATAGTTCTCTGCACACAGTAGGGTCTCAGTGCATGCTACTGATTGATTAATTGATTAAGGAGCAATCAATTAATTGATTGGATAGAAATTGGATAGATAGGGTAGAAATTGGATCTCTTCTTTAAGAGATTTGAAGAGCCAAATGATGACTGACCTTGGACAAGTCACTTCACTTTGCTGTGACTCAGCTGCGTCATCTGCAAAATGGGGATTCAAAACCAAGAGGCCTTCCCTAAGCTCTCTCTTTTCCTTTTCTTCCATTCTCTTCTAAGTCAGAGTGACTTGTTCCCTTTATTTATCCCCTCTGCCCGCCCCATAATACTAATATCCATATCTGTAATTCATTTATTTATTTTAATGACTGTCACCCCCTCTAGACTCTAAGATTGTTGTGGGCAGGGAATGTATCTGTTACATTATTGTATTGTACTCTCCCAAGTGCTTAATACAGTGTTTTGCACGCAGTAAGCACTCAATAAATATGATAGATTGATTGATTGACTGTTCTCCCTCCTAGTCAGATGGTGAGCCCCACATGGGACATGATTATCTAAATGTACTGTAGATAATGTACATTTATTATGTACATTTACATTAATTATCTAATGTACTAAAGTACAGTGCTTTACACAGAGTAAGTGCTTAACAAATACCACAATTCTTGTTATTCCAAGTATTGAACCCCCATTTTACAGATGGGGAAACTGAGAAACAGAGAAGTTAAATGACTTGCCCAAGGTCATACAGGCCAGTGCCTTTTTAAGTAGGCCCCACTGCTTCTGTACTAAGCCCTTATGAGGATGCAACCAATGATTTTTATTGAGCACCTACTATGTGCAGGGCACTGTACGAAGCACTTCAGAAAATTAGTAGACACCATCCCTGTCCTCCAGGATCCCAAAGTAGACCAAGGGTAGACAGTCATTGCAAAATTTTACACATAGGAGAAAGAAGAATCCATAGGTTTGGGCACGAATGCTTGAATAATAGGATATTATTCATTCAATTGTATTTATTATACATATAATCATATTTATAGAGAAGCAGCATGGCACAGTGGAAAGAGCCCGGGCTTTTGAGTCAGAAGTCATGGGTTCAAATCCTGCCTCTGCCAATTGTCAGCTGTGTGACTTTAGGCACGTCACTTCACTTCTCTGTGCCTCAGTTACCTCAACTGTAAAATGGGGATGAAAACTGTGAGCAACCTGATCACCTTGTAACCTTCCCAGAGCTTAGAACAGTGCTTTGCACATAGTAAGCGCTTAATAAATGCCATTATTATTATTATCATTATTATTATCATTTATTGAATGCTTACTGTGTGCAGAGCACTGTACTAAGCACTTGGGAAGTACAAGTCGGCAACATATAGAGACGGTCCGTACACAATAACGGGCTTGCAGTCTAGAAGGGGGAGACAGACAACAAAACAAAACATGTAGACATGACATGTAAATCAGTTAATTAATGGTATTTATTGATGCTTACTATGTAAAGAGCACTGTACTAACGTAACAGAATGATCAGAAACAGTTCCATGCCCAGAACGAGTTTACAGACTAGCATAAAATGATGGATGCACAAAGGCTGAGGGGCCTTGGTGGGGAGTACCAAGCTTATAACTTTAAGAGGGTGGGGAGTCCTGGAGGGAATTAAAGCTTTTGGACTTGCCTCACCCTTTTAAGTTCCCTTTCTTTCCTGTTAATACTTGAACCCTCTTGACAAAGAAAAGAACTTTGATTCTGTCAGGGCTGCAGTGCCAAGATCAACAGTTTCTTCACTGCATCCAAAATCAATACCTCACACTTCAGGGTTTTGTTCCGAAGAGCTGTGTGCTTTTCCATTGAAAACCTTGGGTTGACGCTGGCATTTTGGGTTCTGAAATCCCATTTCTACACCCTGAGCTTCTCCTTTAACCTTGTTCTTCCAGACTCAAAATGGAAAGTGAATTCACCTCATTTCTACCTCTTTCCTCTAGACTGTAAACTCGTTGTGGACAGGGAAAGTGTCTACCAACTCCCTTGGATTGTACTCTCAAGTACTTTACACAGTGCTCTGCACACAGTAAGCACTCAAGAAATAGTATTGATTAAAATTTTTCAGACATTAAATATTACTGATTGATTGGCTTGCCAGATATTAGAATTGTAATGCCTACATTTTTATGTTTCATCTATGGCGGTATCTCCCTCTCTAGATGGTAAGCTCATTGTGGGCAAGGCAGAGAATGTGTCTGTTTATTGTTATATTGTACTCTCCCAGGCGTTTAGTACAATGCTCTACACACAGTAAGCACTCAATAAGTATGGTTGAATGAAAGCGCCTTTTCCCAGAAGGATTCAACTTCTCCTAACTTCAAAATCTGGCCCTCTAACATAGCTGCCTAAAGTCTGAAAAATTAACAATAATTGTGGGTTTTGTTAAACATTTACTGTGTGCCAGGCACTGTCCTAGATACCAGATGATCAGATTGGGCACAGTCCCTGTTCCACACGGGGACACTCTAACGGGGTGGAAGAATTGGTATTTAAACCCCTTTTGAGAGATGAGGAAACTGAGGCATGGAAAAGTTAAATAACTTAGCCAAGGTCACCCAACAGGCAAGTGATAGGATTAGAACCCAAGTCTTCTGACCCCTGGGGAAGGGCTTATTGAGTGCTTACTACATGCAGAGCACTGCACTCAGAGCACTGCACTCTTCCCTTCCCCATCCCCTCACCCTACCTTCTTCCCCTCCCCACAGCACCTGTATATATGTTTGTACAGATTCATTACTCTATTTATTTTACTTGTACATATTTACTACTCTATTTATTTTGTTGATGACGTGCACCTAGTTTTATTTCTATTTATTCTGACGACTTGACACTTGTCCACATGTTTTGTTTTGTTGTCTGTCTCCCCCTTCTAGACTGTGAGCCCGTTGCTGGGTAGGGACCGTCTCTATATGTTACCGACTTGTACTTCTCAAGTGCTTAGTTCAGTGCTCTGCACACAGTAAGCGCTCAATAAATGCGATTGAATAAATGAATGAATTTACTAAGCGCTTGGGAAGTACAAATAGGCAACATATAGAGACGGTCCCTACTCATTGTTGGCAGTGAATACATCTGACAGTTCTGTTATCTTGTACACTCCCAAGCACTTAGTACAGTGCTCCACACACAGTAAGTGCTCAATAAATACCATTGATTGCTCAACTGAATGAAAAAGAAACAGAGCAATACAATTCCCTGATTTCTCAGGGCAGTGAAGAGTCTTATCGACATGATTAAGAAATAGGGGTTTGCTCCCATTAATCAATCTCCCACATTTGTGAGCCCGCTGTTGGATAGGGACCATCTCTATATGTTGCTGACTTGTAGGTCTCAAGCGCTTAGTACAGTGCTCTGCACGCAGTAAGCGCTCAATAAATATGATTAAATGAATTTGTGAGGAAGAAGCAGCGTGTCTCAGTTGAAAGAGCACGGGCTTGGTAGTCAGAGGTCGTGGGTTCTGATCCCGGCTCTGTCACTTGTCAGCCATGTGATTTTGGCCAAGTCACTTAACTTCTCTGGTCCTCAGTTACCTCATCTGTAAAATGGGGATTAAGACTGTGAGTCCCACGTGGGACAACCTGATTACCTTGTATTTCACCCAGCACATAGAACAGTGCTTGGCACATAGTAAGCATTTAACAAAATATCATAATAATAATAACAATTATTATTATTATTATTATTATTTGCTCTGTCACTTGTCAGCTATATGATTTTGGGCAAGTCACTTAACTTCTCTGGTCCTCAGTTACCTCATCTGTAAAATGGGGATTAAGACTGTGAGTCCCACGTGGGACAACCTGATTACCTTGTATTTCACCCAGCACGTAGAACAGTGCTTGGCACATAGTAAGCATTTAACAAAATATCATAATAATAACAATTATTATTATTATTATTATTATTATTAGTCATATTCTTACTGTGTGCTAAGCACTGCACTAAGTGCTTGGGAGAGTACAACGGAGTAGTAGATGCTAACCCTGCCCTCATGGAGCCTACAGTCTACAGGTCAAGGCAAACACACTATAAAGAGGGATTCTTCATGGAAAGACTCCGATCCTAACATTTGTCTTCTCTTCTTCAAACTCTTGGACAGCAGCTTTGAACCCCACATGGGACAGGAGCTGTGTCCGATCCAATCAACTTGCATCTAGCTACTTTATTTATTTTGTTAATGAGGTGCATATAGCTATAATTCTATTTTATTCTGATGGTTTTGACACCTGTCTACATGTTTTTGTTTTGTTGTCTGTCTCCCCCTTCTAGACTCTGAGCCCCTTATTGGGTAGGGACTGTCTCTATATATTGCCGATTTGTACTTCCCAAGTGCTTAGTACAGTGCTCTGCACACAGTAAGCACTCAATAAATACGATTGAATGAATGAATATACCCCCGCACGGAGCGCAGTTACCGGATAGCACAGTTATTATCATCATCTTTGCCATTTCCATGTATGTTGAATTTAAAAGAAACTGAGCCAGTTTAGGCATTGGAACTAAGTAGAATTCCAAGACAAGGAACCAAAGAAGTCCCTGTTCCTCTCTACTAGCTACTCCCTGGGGACTAGCAGATTCCATAGCCAACAGCAAAGAGTTTTCCAAAACACACAGATTTCACTCTGCCAAGCATTTAATACAATGCTCTGCACATAGTAAGCGCTCAACAAATACCATTGATCAATCGGTTGATTTATCGTAGACCTGGTTTCTATTCCCAGCTCTGCTGCTTGCCTTCTGTGTGACCTTGGGCAAGTCACTTCGTGCTTCTGGACCTCATTTACTATTTCGGGAAAATAAGGTTTCAATACCTGCCCTCGCTCCTATTTGGACTGTGGACCTCAACTAGCACGGGAACTATGCCCAGTCTAATTATCTTGTATCTATTCCGGCGCTTATTGCTTTGCTTGGCACAGAGTAAGCGTGTAATATATACCTCATTATAATTGTCATTTCCCCCTCGCATTGCTACTGTCCTTGACATCATCATTCTTATCATCTAATGAAGAGGATACCCATCTCTTCTGGAATACTTGTTTTCACTATGCTTTTTTTCTACAACACAATGGCAGAATTAGTAATAGTAATAATAGTATTTTTATGGTATTTATTAAGCGCTTACTATGTGCCAAGCACACAGGGTAGGTACAAGCTAATTAATTAACTAATTAATGATGGCATTTATTAAGCACTTACTACTACTGCTAATAATTTTGGTATTTGTTAGGCGCTTACTATGTGCAAAGCACTGTTCTAAGCACTGGGGAGGTTACAAGGTGATGAGGTTGTCCCACGGGGGGCTCACAGTCTTAATCCCCATTTTACAGATGAGGTGACTGAGGGCCAGAGAAGTGAAGTGACTTGCCCAAAGTCACACAGCTGACAATTGGTGGAGCCGGGATTTGAACCCATGACCTCTGACTCCAAAGCTCATGCTCTTTCCACTGAGCCATGCTGCTTCTCTGCTAATCAGGTTGGACGCAGTCCATGTCCCACATGGGGCTCCCAACATTAATCCCCACTGGACAGATGAGGTGATGAAGGCACAGAGAAGTAACATGACTTGCCCAAGGTCACACAGCAGATGAGAGACAGAGCTGGGACTAGAACTCAGATCCTTCTGACTCCCAAGCTTGTGCTCCATCCACTAGGCCACACTGCTTATTATTAAGAGCTTACTGCGTGCAGAGCACTGTGTACTTAGTGCAGGGGATTAACAGATACCATTATTATAGAGGAAGCATGGCTTAGTGGCTTGGGAGTCAAAGGTCATGGGTTCTAATCACTTCACTTCTCTGTGCCTCAGTTACCTCATTAGAAAAGCAGTGTGGCTCAAGAGAAACAGTGTTGCTCAGTGGAAAAAAGCCTGAGTTTTGTACTTCCCAATCACTTTCATACTTCCCAAGTGCTTAGTACAGTGGTCTGCACACAGTAAGCACTCAATAAATGCGATTGAATGAATGAATGAATGTGGAGTCAGAGGTCATGGGTTCAAATCCCAGCTCCGCCAATTGTTAGCTGTGTGACTTTGGGCAAGTCACTTAACTTCTCTGTGCCTCAGTTCCCTCATCTGTAAAATGGGGATTAAGACTGTGAGCCCCCCATGGGACACCCTGATCACCTTGTAACCTCCTCAGCACTTAGAACAGTGTTTTGCACGTAGTAAGCACTTAATAAATGCCATCATCATTATTATTACTCTTCTCTGTAAAATGGGGGTTAAGACTGTGAGCCCCAAGTGGGACAACCTGATTATGTTGTATCCACTCCAGCGCTTAGAACAGTGCTTGGCACATAATAAGCTCTTAACAAATACCATCATTATTATTATACAGTCGCCGTCCATCCCGGGACTCACAGTCTAAAAATGTCCTTCTTTCAAATCGTGTCGAGCTACAGCATGAAGTAACCTTAGAAGAACAGTCCTAATCGATCACTGGCATTTACTGAGCATTTATTGCATACAAAGAATCCCTGCCCTCAAGGAGCTGACAGTTTGCACTTTCGAGTGTCATGCATGCATTCATTCATTCATTCATTCATTCATTCATACGTATTTATTGAGTGCTTACTGTGTGCAGAGCACTGTACTAAGCGCTTGGGCAAGTTGGCAACATATAGAGACAGTCCCTACCCAACAGCGGGCTCACAGTCTAGAAGTGGCAGCAGAGGCAAGATCTGTAGCCAGTTATTTCCAGAAAAGAGCTTCCCTCTTGGAGGAGAACTGGACTTATTTTTTAAGCACCCATGGGTGGCTGGCACTTTGGACAATTAGTGGTACTTATTGAGGGATTACGGCAGCACTGTAGTTAGTGCTTGGGGGAGTATGACGTGACAGGCCAGGTGCGATCCCTGCCCTTTATTTAGGAGATTACAGTTTCCAGGGAGAGTAGCATTTTGGACTGTGAGCCCACTGTTGGGTAGGGACTGTCTCTATATGTTGCCAATTTGTACTTCCCAAGCGCTTAGTACAGTGCTCTGCACATAGTAAGCGCTCAATAAATACGATTGATGATGATGATGATGATGATGATGATTTTGGGACAGCGAGCGTGTTAATGAGCGATCCGGGAACTTAGACTACAGAGCGGAGAACTGGATTTCCCAGCATCAGGGGAAGGAACAAGTTAAGAATGAGTGTGTGGAATGCCCTATCTTGATAAATGAAAGGATTAGAAAGCACATGTTTTTGAAAGAAGTTGGCTGTATATTTTATCACCAACTTATGCTTTACATTAAATCCAAGTCTAGTTCCCAGATGTCTTCAACAGTTTCCCCGGGTCCTTCACTTCCTATATTAAAATGGTATAAAAATAACAAGCTACAGTATTATGCAATATCCCCTGTATCATATTGTTTCTTCGGAAAGTGAACACTCTAATTCTAAAAACATATTTTTTCATGTAACTGAACAAGTGAACAAAATCCCCTAGATTTCCAGTTTTTTTGTAACACAATTATCGTCGTTACAAAGAAGCAGCCAAATGAAGTGAACTGCCTCTATAAACTGCTGTTTTTTTAGGCATCATTTTCCACCAACTGTCTTGTTCTTCTCCTCAGGCAGTTCGGTCTAGATGAAGGCTGACTCTTGAGGCCTAAGAATGTGTAGCATGTCTTTTTTTCTTCCTTTAGGTATCTTAATAGGTTCCAAAATACACATGTTCCTCTTAAAGGAGGAAATTGGGTGAAATGAAATGCACAGCTGTGAAATATCCCTTTTAAAAGAAAATCTTCAGTACTTCATTAAGTTTACCGTCTCTAGTGTCTGGAACACCTACGGACATCGGTCCGTTTATGCCCAGGGACACCTTAACGTCGCCTCCAGTTCATAAATAAAAAATATACTCATGAACAGATTCCAATTAGACTTTATTGTGGATGTCAGATGGGTGTGATTGAAGAGCGGGGAATAAAATAGCGGAAAGAGCACAAGCCTGGATTCAGAGTATAATCAATCAAGGGACCAAGCGTATTTATTGAGCACTTACTGTGTGTAGAGCACTGTACTAAGTCCTTGGGAGTGTCCAATATAGCAATATAACAGAGATGATAGACACATTCCCTGCCCACAACGAGTTTACGGTCTAGAGGACCAGCTCCACTAGAGAGGAAAGTTTCTCTCTAGACCGTAAGCTTGTTGTGGGAAAGGAACGTGTCCACCAGCTCTGTTATAGTATACTCTCCCAAGCACTTAGTACCATGCTCTGCACACAGTAAGTGCTCAATAAATATGACTGATTGACTTAACTTCTTTAACCCTCAGCTCCCTCCTCTGAAAAATGGGGATTCAGATTGTAAACCCCATGTGGGACATGGCCTATATGGAAACTGATTATCTTGTATCTATCCGAGCACTTACTACATTGCCTGGTGTAGAGTAGGCATTTAACAAATAGCATTTAAATGTTAAAATTTGAATCTTTGTTTCCTCTTCTGTTTCAAAAATGAAAA